>NC_083437.1:37884275-38200525 GCF_020745735.1 Hemiscyllium ocellatum | reverse complement strand
CAACAGAAAACAAAGAAATAAGTGCGAAAGCACGAGAGTAGAAGAGTCATAAAGTTGTAAGCCCTTTGGCCCAACTCATCCATGCCAGGAATAGAAGTTACAAATTAATACATCAAACCTCTTGACTTGTTTTTTGGAATTAGGAAAATTTTAAGGTCCCAAGTTGTAGCGTACAATATTTTGATTTATGGCTGCTCTTTCGTGCAGCGAATGTGTTAACACCAAACCTCACTCACCACTTTGTTGTTTGCTGCCTACTTTTAGTCCAAAATAAAACTTAGATCACATAAGCAGTTTTAATCTTTAGTTTTGGTTGAACTGATCTTTTTGAGTTTGACAGAAAGGTCACATACGTTATTCAGCCTTTGAGTTGTTTAACCTTTTATTGTTGTGGTTGGTGTTCTAATCTGAAAATGTGGTTGATTTAGCGGGGACTCATCACACTGTAAAGGCATGAAAGAGGTTTTGTCAGAAAGTAGAAAGAAGCGCGGAAAGTGTAAACTTTTAAGTAACCTCATTGTGGTCGTAATTTGAGGTTAAGGCAGTGTAATGTTTAAACCTGCTTTTTACGTTACCGTATGAGAATATTGTTTCTTGATGAGAAGGAAAGAAGTCTTAACACCTACAAGTTCAGCATTCTTTGTCCGATCTTCAGATAATTTTGTTTGCATCTTTTTGTTCCAAGCATTTTGTGCTTTACATTTTCTAACACCCTAAAAGCCTGTGTTCGTTGATGGTATTTTTAAATAAGTCTTTAATTATTTTCATGTGGTACATGTTTACAGTTGTAAAACAGATCAACCTGTCCACTGAAGTAATGTTTAATTTGAAACCACATTCAGTAAAGAATTTGAACAGTTTGTATACAGTAAGCAATTCTGGATGTAGGTTTGCTTGCTGAACTGGAAGGTTCGTTTTCAGACGTTTCGTCACCATACTAGGTAACATCTTCATTGAGCCTTCGAATGAAGCACTGGTGGTGTCGCCCACTTTCTATTTGTGTTTGGGTTTCCCTAGGTTGGTGTTGTCATTTCATGTGGCGATGTCATTTCCTTTTCTTTTTCTCAGGGGGTGATGTATGGGGTCCAAGTCAACGTGTTTGTTGATGGAGTTTCGGTTGGAATGCCATGTTTCTAGGAATTCTTGTGTGTCTCTGTTTGGCTTGTCCTAGGATGGGTGTGTTGTCCCAGATAGATTTAATTTTATCATGTTTTTAATACTTATTTAGTTCCAGTTTCAGGCACCAACCAAACTGTTTCAGTTGACAAAAGCATGGCAAGGAAATTTGTGCCATTATCACGCAGTTGTTTATCCAGTGCCAGTTTAGACATCAATGTCTTGCTTTTTCTTATGGTAACTGACTGTGTAAATTTCTGTTTTTCATTTGACTCAGCATGTGTACTTCCTCATTTACACCATTCGCAATAAACAATGAGTTTAATGCCTAAATTTGTTTTGAAATTTGTGTGGTAATTGCACAAATTTACTCATACTGTTTTCAGCTGAGGACTGATGTCTGTAAATGAAACTAAAGGGATATTATAGAGTATTAAAATCATGATGAAAATGTCTTTGCACTCACTATCAAATAGTTATTTAAATTTAAGCATTACTTTGGTGTTTCTGTTGATCTATTTTGAAATTGTAACATTGCGCTATTTAAAAAAAAATGCTTATGTCCGAAAGGCAATGAACTGTCTGTACAGTGATTACAGTGATAATGATTGTCGCACTAATTTAATAGCAATGGTTGTATCACGTTACTCTCCTTAATAACTATTTCCACAGGTCATTAGAGGTTATATTCAGTGAGTTTACTAAAGGTACGCTGCAAAGTGAAGGAGTAGTGCCTAATGTTTAGAGAAACACACTTTTAGGCAGGAATATAACCATGCTGAACACTTTATATGCAGAATTACTGATACATTTGCCCTTGATCATTATCCTTTCAGACAATGTGTAAATACCCATATACAGTCATCCATTAGTTGTTTTTGTTTTTTTTTGCTGTTTGAATCATTGATTGAATATTAGACAAGTTCTGACACTTCCTTGGTACAAAAAACACCAGTGACCTGGAAAACTAATTAACCGTGCCTTGTGTAGTGCATGGAAATGCAGGTGTTTAGCCAATGACAATTTCTTTTTTTTTGATTTATGTTTCAGAGTCTTTGTTGTCCCAATTTTAAAACAAAAGCTGCCCAACATCATGGAGAGTTTGCTGTTTAACAGAATAGCATCTAGAAATGCTGAAGCTGTATTTGTACAAACCTTCACTATATTTGTTCAAGTACAATACCAATAGCATATGTGATATAGTGAATCTTGTTTAAGATCATTTCAGATGGAGCTGATAATACTCTCTCACATAAAGACATGCATGTGTTGAAGGCAAAATGGGTGGCGCATGCATCCGTGCATGGTGTTGAAATAAGTGTGGATAAAGTTAAAACAGATGTAAGCTTCCAACACTTACACATAATACAGAGAAACAATAACATTCAGTGTGTGTTGAACTCTATAGTAGGTGTCACATACCCATGTCGCAAGAAATGGCAATATATTTCCAAGTCAGGATGCTCTGTGACCTGAGTTGGTGTGAACATATGTCAGCTGTCCTCATAGGTGCTTGAGGTTGTGGGCTTGGCTGTATAAAATGCCTTGGTGAGTTGTTTCAGAGCATCTTGTACACATTATTGTTTCTGAAAGTTGGTGATGGTGAGAGTGAATGTGGAAAGTGTTGAACGAGCAGCCAGTCAAGCTGGTTGCTTTGTCCTGAATGGATTGAGCTTTTTGAGCATGTTTGGAGCTGCAATATCCAGGCAAGTAGAGGGTATTCTATTACGTTCGACACTGTATCTTGTAGGCTTCAAGGAGTCAGACGGTGAGTTATTCTCTACAGAAGTCCCTGCCTCTCCCTTGATCTTGCAGCCACAGTATTTAAATGGCTAGACCAGCTCAGTTTCTGATCACTGGTAACCCACATGATGTTTGTAGTAAGTGAATGAATGATGATAGCACCATAAGTTGAAATTTCTGTCCTTGGAAATGGTCAGTGCCTTTAACTTGTAAAGTAATCATGTTACTTGTCACTCAACAGCTGGGCCTGAATGTTATCCTGGTTCTGCTGCATTTGAATGCAAACTACTTCAGTATTTGAGGAGTTGCAAACAGTACTGAACATTATGCAGTCATCACCTACATCTGACCTTGTCATTGGTGGAACAGCTAGATGTGGGTAGACCTAGAACACAACTCCAAAGAACTTCTATGGGGATGACTCCAACCAGTGTAGAGTACCACCTCTCTCTCTCTCTCCCCACCCTCCCCGATTTGCAGCAACTCTAATTTTTGTTAAGGCTCCTTGATGCCAAATTCTTAACCTGCAGGTGACCATCAAATTACACTCAACATTTTTGTAAAAATCCATCTGTTTCACTGAGGTATTTTAGTGAAGGAATCCTGCCACTCTTAGCTGGTATAACTTACATGTGATTCCAGTTGCACCAATGTGGTTGACTCTGAACCACCCACTATAATTGCCTTGCAAACCATTCAGTTCAAGGACAATGAGGATGAACATAAAATGCTGCCTTGATGTCTCTTCCACTCTGAAATTCAGGTTTGTTTTGCCCACGTTTGGACTAGTGCTTAAATGAGATCAGAAGTTGAGTGGGCCTGGTGGAACTCAATTATTCCAGCCATTTTTAAACTGTATGAAAGTCTAGTTGGGAAAACCATGTTGTGCATAAATCTCTGGAGGATCTATGAAGAAAGCTCCAATCACCACACTTGGCTGAACTAACTGTAAACAGTAAGTGAGAGTTAGTTTATCTGTTTGGCAGTGCAAGTTGCAAAGAATATTGCCCAGAACCCCTCACTCTCTTCTACTAAAAATCTTTAAGTGGTTATAGCATTGTCAAAAGGGTCTTTGCTTGCACCCTGAAGCTGTTGTACCTACTAAGTCCATTGACAGAGGCAAGTTCTACCTATTCAACAAGAGGGGCAGTCATATTTGCAGAATCTGACTTCAAGTTTCAACTCCTTCACTTCAAAAAGAAAATGCTAAAGCAAGCTAGGCCTGGAACAATATTTGGTATTGACCTAATTTTCAAACTTCAAAAGTAACTTTATCCTTCTTACTTTAAATAATATAGACAATAGTAAACCACTTCTTATGGAATTAAATTTCATTCGTAGTTTTGTTGTAAATTAACATTTTATTTTGTTTAAAACATAAAGTTAAACTATGGGTTACTTTTTAAATTGAAATGACTCGAAGATTAAAGGGGGATTGCATGTCATCTTGTACACACTCCTAGTTCACAGATCATTCTGAAGAAATGCCTGGTATTTGGTTGTAAAGTAGGAGTTAGGAAATTATGTGGGACTAAATGGATGGGCCAAAGGATCATTTTCTGTCTGCCATTGTTTGTATGTATGTAGAATAAAAGTCCGAAGAAGTCATGATCAGAGTCTAAAATTCCCTGGTAAAACTACACAGCCAGAAAGAACCAAAGAGTGGCAGATTTCAGAACTGTAAGGAAGGATCAGAAAACCTTGGGATTATTTACCCTTTGAAAGGATGCAAAGGAGATTTTAACGTTTGAAATGTAGTACATCTTGTGCCAACAATAATACAGGAAATTACTTTATGCAGAAGGAACTGTCTCTGTGCTGTTGGATTCTCGAGAAGGTCAAAGGGTCACACGTTCATTATATTTGAAGGAAAATTGTGGATGATATAATGTTCTTCCGACATGAGTGATCAACAGCAGGAACAGAATCTCAAATGAACTGGTCGAGTCAAAGACCTTGGATTCATTTAAGATCAAAATGGGTCCTACCATGGGGAACTTTGTCCTTTTTCTAAATGAATAACCTAAGATTGGCCAAATAACCATCCTCATTGTTAATTATTCTGTGAATTGATCATTTTGTTTTCTTGCCTTTTTTTGACCCACTTTGTTTGCATATATTTTGTATTTGTTCTGAGAGTTTCTTTGGTTTAGATTATTCCTGTTCAAGAAGCTCTTCTACTTTTGGTTGAAAAACTTCTTTAATTAAACATTTTTTTTAGGCTAAACTTCCAGAATTGAAGCCTGTTCCCCTGTCCACTGGTGAAATGGTAACTGAACACGAGGAGCTGGTCTGGACGCCAGGTGTCAATGATTGTGATCTTCTGATGTACCTAAGAGCTGCCAGGTAAGAATGTGCTCAAACCTTCATCTCTCCAGTCAACATTTTGTTTTATTTGCATGCAAGAAAATGCAATTATAAATACTTGATTATTAGGTATGTATTGAATAATGGATTAATTTAGTTTTGCTGTTAGAAGCTGTTTTCCTCACCTATGCAATTTTGGGGGACAATTCTCTTCTCTCTTTCCCCCCCCCCCCCCCCCCCCCCCCCCCCCCCCCCAACTTTGCTATGTTCCATCAACAATAAATTGAGAAGGAAACGTGATCTTGGCTTTTGCACATGCCCTCTGTTGCTAATTATGTGAAAGGCATCACTGAGACAATTCCATTCAGCATTCTGTAGAACTGGATTGCAGAAGGTGGGGAGCTGTTTCATTGTATAGAAATAGTCTTTTCAATGGTGGACATAATTGCTAGATTGTTCCTTATGTTCATGATTGGGTAAGTAGAAATTAACATTTACAGTTGTCATTGTAAATAAATACTGAGTGGACCCCAATACAACCAAGCTTGCACTGATAGGAATTAGATAGCCACGATTTTTGTTGGAGGAAAAGATGGTGGTAGAGGGAGAAGAACCAACTGACGGTTGATGGGAATGGCAGATGGGAAGGTTCAACATTCAGTCCATGTTCTGGGTAGATATAATCTACAATTCAGTGAAGCTGTGACATGCCTCTGGAGCTAGTGGGACTTGAATCAAGGCTTTGTGGCCCAGAGGTAGCCATTACAACTGCACCACAAAAGCCCTGATCTATCCCTGTTGTGCATGGAGTTCACCAACCTATTGGGCAAACAGTAGGGAGGTCATAATTGGCTCCAGGGCCCTGGAATGGGAGGATTAGGGGAACAGGTAACTTTCTTGCAACTGATCTCTATCTAACTTGGGAGTCTCAAAAGCAAAAGAGGGGAAAAATGCAAGTTACAGTTTTTGGTTTGATGTGATGAGGAATAATCATATACAACTATTTGTATTGATTCTTCACTGTTTTACTTTCAATGTGCTAAATTATTCCCTATTCTGTTGGTTAATTATAGAAGCGTAAGAGCAAAAATAGGTCATTCATCCCTTTTGAGTCTGCTCCACCATTCAGTGTGATCATGGCTGATCATCCAACTCGGTATTCTGCTCCTGCCTTCACCCCATATCCTTTGATCCATTTAATCCTAAGAACTATATCTAGATCAATATCGTTTCAGGTCCATGACCCTAAGATCTTTTGCTATAAATGCTGCATCTTATGATCCTGCTCCACAGTGATCTGATGAAGGAGCAGCCCTCTGAAAGCTAGTGCTTCCAAATAAAGTTGGACGATAAACTGGTGTTGTGATTTTTAACTTGTCCACCTGGTCCAACACTGGCACCTTCACGTTGCATCTTTCTTGAAAGTTCTCAACATTTTTGTCTCAACACTTTCCAGTGGCAGATAATTCCACAGCTTCACCACTCTCTGGGTAAAAAGAATCCTCCTCATCTCTATCCTAAGCAGTCAGCCCATTAGCCTTACACTGTCACCCCTGTTTCTAGACTCCCTGATCATTGAAAACATTCTTCCTGTATCTATCCTGTATGATGATAGAATTTTATGGGCTTTTGAGATTCCACTCTCTGTGAACTTATAGTCCTAAATTATCATAAATCTCTTCACAATATGTCAGTCCCTGCTGTCCCAGGAATCAATCTGCTAAACCTTCTTTACACTGCCTCAATAGCCAGAATATCCAAACTCTGATAAAAACATCAAATCTGCACCCAATGTTCCAGCTGTGGTCTTACTAATTCCCCATACAATAACAGCAAGGCATCCCTGCAGATGTACTTGAATCCTCTTGCTATGAAGGCCAATGTGCCATTCGCTGCCTTTTTTTTGCATACTGCATTGGCATGCTTATTTTCAGCAATTGGTGTATGAGGGCCTCCAGGTCTTGTTGCACCTCCTGTTTTCCCAATCTATTGCCATTCAGATCATTTGCCTGCCTATCTTTGCTACCAAAATGGATAATCACACTTATCCACATTTTCATCTGCCATATATTGCCCACTTGTCCAAATCATGCTGAGGTTTATCTGTATCCTCCTGGCTACATACCCTTCCACTCAGCTTTGTATCATCTACAGATTTGGAAACATAACGCATTTTTTTCCTTATCTAAATAATTAATTATCCCACTCATCACTGACTGCCCTTTGGTAAAAGACCCTTTTATTCTTGTGGTCCAACCAGTTCTCAGTCCATTTCAGTACATGATCTCCAATACCATGTGCTTTAATTTTGCATACAAATCCCTTATGTGGGACCTTACCAAAAGACTTCTGAAAATGTAAGTAAACCATATCCACTGGCTCTCCTCATACAGTCTACTGGTTAAATTTTAGCAGATTTGTTAAGCATGGCATCCCTTTTGTAAATCAATGCTGACTGTTTGATTTGGTTATTATCTTCCAAGTGCTGTGCTGTTACATCTTTTATAACTGATTCTAACATTTCTCCCACTGGAAATGTCAAGGTAGTCAGTCTATAATTCACTGTTTTCTTTCTGCCTGTCTCTGTAAACATTGGGGTCGTGTTAGCTACCTTCCAATCCATAGGAACTGTTCCTGTGCTTGTAGAATTTTAGAAGAAGACCACTAGCACATCTGCTATTTCAAGGGCCACTTATTAAAGTCTATCAGGCACTAGGGATTTACCTGCCTTTTAATCCTGTTAGTTTCCACAACATTGTTCCATTACTAACATTAATTTCTTGTGGTTCCTCCTTCTGATTAGATCCTGTGCTCCCCTATAATTTTGGGATCTTATTTGTGTCTTCGTTTGAGAAGACAGAACTAAAGTACATACTTAATTTGTCCACCATCTCTTTCTTCCCATTCCATTACAAATTCTCCTGTTTCTGACTGTAGGGCACCTATATACATCTTTGCTAACCTTCTTCTCTTCATAAATCTATAGAAGCTTTTATTGTCAGTCTGTATGCCCCTTCAGGTTTGTTATTATGCTCCGATTTCTCCCCCTTAATCAGTACATTTGTCTTCATTTTCTGGAATCTAAACTGTCCCAATCCTAAGGTTTTATACTTTAATGGTCAATTTGTAACTATCCCTAATTTTCCTTGTTACCCGCAGTGTGGCTACATTTCCCATTTTATTTTTATGTTATGCTGGGTTGAATAGGTTTTGCAGTTTGGCCACACATTCTTTGCATGTTTACCTATCTATTGTCATCCCTTGAAACAAAAGTCTTTAATATATCATTGCTAGTCGCACCACATTCCATCATGATTTCCTTGAATTAAATTCAGGATTCTAGTCTCAGTAACAACTATATCGCTCTCTACCTGAATGTAAAATTCTTTCCTATTGTGTTCTCTCTTCCCTAAGGGCCCATGCACAACTAGATTAGCAGTTATCCCTTCCTTGTTGCACAATACCTAGCCAAGAGCGGCCTTTGTCAAGTTGGTTCCTCAACATATTTATTTGAAAAATTATCCCTTATATACTCCAACAATTCCTCCTCTACAGTGTTGCTACTGATTTCATTTGTTCAAATTATATGGAGATTGACTTTATTCATAATTACAGTCATGCTATTATTACTTGAATCTCTAATTTCTGTCAATATTACAGCTGCAGTTTGAAGGTTTAAAAAAACCTCTCCTGACATTTTCTGCTCCTTCGTTTTCTAAGCTCAACCAATACAGATTATACTTCACCAGAGCTAATATCCTTCTCGCAATCACATTAATTTTCTTTTTAAACAACTGTTCTAATCCACCTCCTTTTTCCCATTTTGTCTGACCTTTCTAAAAACTGAAACCTGCTCGATATTCTGTTCCTACTCCTGACCGCCCTGCAGCCACATCTCTTTAGTGGATGTAGGTTTGTTCGCTGAGCTGGAAGATTCATTTTCAGATGTTTCATCATCATACTAGGTAACATCTTCAATGAGCCTCTGGATGAAGCTTTGGTGACGAAATGTCTGAAAATGAACCTTCCAGCTCAGCGAACAAACCTACATCCAGAACCTCAACCTGAGCTACAAATCTTCTCAAAACTTGCTAACATTTCTTTAATCCCCACTATTTCATACCCATTTAAATCTGTTTGTTTAACTGATTTCATCTATTTTATTGCACATGCTCCATACCTTAAGGTACAAATCCATAATGCTTGTCCTTTTAGCATTCTTAGCCTCCTTTACTGTGGCCCTGCTTGATTCTAGGCCTTTATTTCCCTGCACATCAACTTTATTTCCCAATATGTCTTTGTTTCATTCCTATTTTTCTGTCATCCATCGACCTGTATAGTTTCCCATTCACTTACCATTTTATTTTATACCTCCTCAACCACACTTTCAAATACATCCTGTAGGACATAAGTTCCAGTCCTGCCCAAGTGTAACTGATTCAGTTTGTCCTGATGCCATCAGGTGCAATGCCCCAGGAATCTGAAACCCTCCCCCTTGCACCATCTGTACAGCCATGTAGCCATTAATATAGCATGTTATTTCTATTCTGACTGCGATGTGGCATTGGTAGCAATCCTGAGATATAATCTGAGGTCCTATTTTCTAATGTACTTCCTACCTCCCTATATTCTACTTTCAGGACCTCCTCTCTTTTGTCATTTAATGCCTATGCATATCACAACCACTGGCTACTCACCCTTGCAATTCACAATGTCCTGTGACTCTAGCACTCAGGAGGCAATGTACCATTCTGGAGTCTTGCTTGCAGCCACAGAACCATCATCTGTTCCCCTTACTATTGAATTTCCTGTTACTATAGCATTCCTGCTCATTATCTCCTCCTCCATGCAGCAGAGCCAACAATGGTACAATGAGGTTGGCTATTATAATAGCAAACATAGAGATATTTAAAATACTTTCACATACCAATTAAATAATGTGTGAGCTCTGTAAGAAGTCAGCTATGTTGATAAAATATTTGCTGCTGACAAATTACCCAGGTGCTTCACTAATCATGAAATTGCCTGACAGAATTTTAATTGTCCCACCATTGTGTTCAATGCCTACAGTTGCTTAGGCTGCAAGTTCTGAAATTCCCCACCTATGTCTCTTTATTTCTCTATCTCACTTTTCTCTTTTAAGATATTCCTTTTAGGCCAAACTATATTCTTGGGTTTGGCCTAATTGATCTTTACAAGGCTTACTGGTATAATTCCTTTTTCAGTCCCTTTGTGAATTGTCTTGGTACATTATACAAAAGTGCCATGCAAATGTAAACCTTTTGTGTAATTGCAGAAGTATTAACTCACCTGAAGCTGAATATTAGAAGGGGTGTTTTACTTTGCAGTATTTGCATTATAATTTCCTATTTCAATTTTTTTTTATATTCGGAATAATGCAAAATGTGTTTCCATGTAGGAGTATGGCTGCCTTTGCAGGGATGTGTGATGGTGGATCTACAGAAGATGGCTGTCTTGCAGCATCTCGTGATGATACAACAGTAAATGCTTTAAATACTGTAAGTTTCCTTTGCATTAGGCAATTTGCTGAGCTCCAGATGTGACATAGTGTCATTGCTTAAAGCAATGACCTCCAAATTATTTTAGCAAATAGATTATAAAATTGAAAAGGCATACCACTTTTCAATGTGCATTTTTCTGGTTATTAATTGGCCTATGTTTTCCAAGTCCTTTAAAATCCTGAGCCAGAGATGGTGCCATCGTGGTAATGTCATTGGTTTATTAATCCAGAAACCCAGGATACATAGAGTTCAAGCTCCACCATGGCAGCTGGTGGAATTTAAATTCAATTAATTTGGAATTGAAAGGAAAAGTCTGCCTTCCTTACTAGCTCTGGCATAGATGTGAAACCAGAACCACAGTGATATGTTTGACTCTTAAGTGCACTCTGAATTGATCCAGCAAAACACTTAGTTCAAGGGCACTTAGAGCAGACAATAAACACTAACCTTGCCAGTTATGCTCACATCCCAGAAAAGAACAAAAGAACACAAATTTCTTGACTTCCCCACCTTGAATTAAATAAGTCCTGTCCTCAAAAAGATGGTTATCAGCTCTAATACAATGCTCCTTTTATTTCCTTAAGTTTTGAAATTGCGAAGTTTAATGTAAAACTTGTATTCAAGTTCATACCTTTGAATTTGAATAAATGTACACAATGTATTTACTTGAATACTCATTGAATAGCTATTAAAATGAAAAAGAATTGCTGTAATTTCCTGGTTATTAATATTGATTGCTTTCTGATACTGTTCCATCTTAAAATTGTGCCCTAACATAATGAGTTATGGAAAGCTTTGGTACAAAAAGGCTTAAGTTTTGGAATCAAAGTTGGGCACTTTAATAGAGCTAGCATCCATTTGCTGAGGAGGAGCCTTGTATGATTCTGTTTTCAGATGCAAAGTGAGGCACTCGTGGAAATTGCATACTGAATAAATGTTGGCTCTGAATGTTGAAGGACGTGGAAAATGTCGACCATTTAATAACCAGAAAATGTTTTTTTTAAAACAGTGGATATTAAAACTATGAACAATCAAAATATGTGTCTACATTTTAAATCCTCTCCAACTATCGATTTTGATGTTGATACATTTCTATGAAGTGTTATATGATATACATTGCTAATTCTTAGAAAGTTATGAAAGCATGATGAGAACTTCATCAATTTTACTGCAGCACGTTGTATAAATCAAAGCTGGCAGCTCACTACCACAATGTTTTATTTATGTAATGGCAGACTGCGGCAGAAAGCGATGGAATTTAATGTTAATTGTGAAAGATAGCTATGAGGGACAGAAAATGAGAAATGTCATTCAGCTGTATTCTGAAATGTAATAAATGTATTCTTCCAATCGTGATTTATATGACAAATATTCAAACTGCTGTAATTGTATAAGATGCATTGGATCAATTCATTTATATTTTTCTGAAATTCTCAGTGAATAGACTTTGCTAGCTAGAGAAAAAGAAGATAATGGATACCTCAAGATTATAGCTGATTATATTTTAACCTGAGCTCTCAAAGGGACCTTAAAAATTGTATTATGGCAAAACGTACATTTTTAAGCATGCTTTTTTTTTTGCTTGGGAACTTATTTTAAAAATGTGCTCCTCCCTACCTCTTACAGTATGGCCCTTAATGAAAATTATGACCTTTTGTTTCAAGGTTCCATCATGGATGCGCTCTGAATGCTGGCTAAATGTTTGCATTTAAGGAAAAGCTGAAAAATATACACCTTTTTCATGAATAATTTACCAATTCTTTCTTTCTCAATAAATGTCAGTGCCAGTTTTCAAAATTCATGCTATTAAAGCCAGTCAGAATGTATTTTTTCCACAGTGCTATGACAACTGAGTGATATTGACTCCTTCAGTCGAAGTGTTGTGAAAAATGGGATATATAATATTGTTGTACTTCAAAGGCTGGTAGGGTATGTCATTACACTGGTTGCCTACTAAGGAAATTCCTAATCACAGTATTTCTGTCAAGCGCAGAGTAGTGGCACATAATTTCCCACAGGGATGAGGGAGAAAGAAAATTGGAGACACTGCAATCCACTCAGTGGCTGAAGAGAGAATTGGCAGGCAGCATGCTCTCAATGGGGAATGATGTGCAGGAGCAATAATGTAATTTGGAAATTGGAGTATAGATTTACAGTATTCAGAAAATCCAATTCCAGTTGTTTGTAAAATGCTGACGATGGGCCACATTGGAACTAGCATTAACTGGATTAAAACAAAATAGTTCAAGCATTGACAAGCTTCGTAAATTTGCTTTGATTTAGTTTTCTGTATTTGAACTTACATTTGGTCATAATCTGTCAGCTACTAAAATCCTTTCTGTGCATGTCTCTTAGTAGTTCCTATTTCATTTCTCTACATTGATTCCAGTCCAGACTTGCTCCTTTACACAGTTGTTTCTGCCACTGCCTTCTCAATGTCATTCTTGCTAATGCATTTCTACATCCTTCTTTTCTAAACTCAACCTTTGAATTAATCTGTATTTCTTGACAAATCTATATATTCAATATTTACATCACTCAGGAAAACCTTTCAAATTCACTCTGCAGAGCTTCCCAAACTGTGGGTCATGATGATGTCATTCTGAAATTGTGAGCTCTTGTGCAGCAAAGCTCCAACCATATATTAATTGCCGTTACACATATTCATTTACAGCACAGAAGAAATCATTGGGTCCATTGTATCTGTACCCAATCAACAAAGATCTGACTATAGTAGTCCAATTTTTCAGCTTTTGGCCCATGATCTGGAGGCTGTGACAATGCAAGTGTATATTTAAATACTGCTTAAAATCTGGGTGTTTCTGATCTAACCACCTTTTCATGCAGTGAGGCCTAGACTCCTACCATCCTCAGTGGAAAAAAATAATTCTTCTTAACTCCTCTCTCAACCCTTTATAGTTTATGTTAATCCTATCCCTTTATTATTGACTCCCACACTGATGGAAACAACAGCATCCTATCTACACCCCTCATAATCTTACCAGTAAACTTTGGACAGTCTGGAAGGATGCGTCACGCCCAGAGTGAGACACAGGTTGAGTGAGTTTATAGTTTGTGCGGAATGGTGCCTCAGTGGTTAGTGCTGCCTCACAGCAGTTTGATTCCAGCATCATCTGTGATGTTTGCACATTCTTCTCACGTCTGTGTGAGTTTCCTCCCACAATCCAAAGATGTGCAGGTTAAGTAGAGTAGCTTTGGTAAAGCAGGGTTCCAGGGATAGAATGGGGGACAGGCTGTGGGTGAGATCTTCTTCAGAGGATTGGGACAGACTTGATAAGCCACATTGCCTCTTTCCACACTAATGATTCTATGATACTATGAGAGAGGTCATATGAATTTAAAAAGATGGCACAGTTAGCATGGCTGAGGTGACTGTCTATGTCTTCATGTGTTTCCTCCCACAGTTTAACTGTGCAGAGATGTGCAAGTTAGATGCTAACTCTCATGTCCCTTACCATTTCCAGGATCTCCAATCTTGGCCCCACCCTTTGTCATTATGGGAACATATTTGCCGTGTGTACCTCCCCCAGATCTGCTCTGACAGTTCTTTCAGCAAGCTGCTGTTTATGGTGTGCTTGGGCCAAATTGTGTACATTCTTAGTAAACTTAGCTTTTTATCAATTAAAATTTTTTATTTCTGGCCCATCATTAACTTGTTCCATAAGTAGATCCTGCATTTAATTAAGTTACAGTCACGACTATCACAGTGCTCGTCTGTTGATATGCCTTGATATACAAGTATGGGGAACTCCTCCCTTGTTAGGCTTGCTGCATACTCGCTACAAAAGTTCTTCCCCAATCTCTCCTAGACTGTTTGGTGGCTTACAGTACATAATCTGTAGTATGTTGACTCTTTCATGTTTTTTAACCTCTGTCCATATGACCTTATTTGATGATTCTTCCACGATATCATCCTTCCTCACTGCTATAATTAATTCCTTGATCAGCTGTGACCCTCATTTCCTCCCTATTCCTCTCACTATCTTTTAGCCAAGTCTCAGCTGTAGTTAAGACATCATCTTCCCATGTGCCAATCTGTGCCCTCAGCTCACCTATCTTGCTTCTCAGGGTCTTTGCATTAAATATACATCTAGCCTTGCTAAACTCAGTTATTTCTTATCTAAACTCTGCTACCTCTGCCTTTTCAGATTAATTCACCGATGTTTTAATTTCTAATTCCAGCTCAGGTTCCTTCCCCTCTGAACTCAGGATCCTAAACCTGGTGTCTTGTGATTTTGAATACTAAGCATGGCCAGACTGATTAACCCCTATGCTATTCTTGCTCCAAGTCATTGGAAAGAGAGGTTTCCAAAACTCCATGAAAATTGAACACTTTTCTACTCTATCACCAAAACCTCTGTTTTTCCCACTCTGGCCACATCAAATGTCAGGCTTCAAAATGATGTCTTGGGAACACAGCAAATCATATCTTTCTTTGCAATGCCTTCACTGGTTGGTGCTGTACTATGCATTCATTAAAAGATGGAAGAAGTTGAAAATCTTGACCCTCTTAGCTGAAAGGAGTTTATTTTAAAAAGTTTCCTGTGCTTGTTAAAGCATAAAACTATTTAGAATGCATGTTGTTCACAATTGGAATGTATGGTAATTTGGTCTGGATTGTTAATAGAAGCTGGTGTGCTAGCTGCCAATGTTTTGCAAACACTAATAATATGCCTTTTCCAGAGTAGTCTCTGGGATGCACTATATGTGCTGGGGTGACCAGTGAGCCTCTGGAAAGACTAAGCTGTTCTTGAGCTTCACATGGATATGCACAATGAAAATGGGCATGCTAAATTATTCAGTGTCATATTTAATTTTAACAAAGTAATTAAAACGGGCTAGTTTTGTCATCTGTTTGGGAGAAAAATGTATTTTCTTTTTAAGTCTCATGCCTCTTTCCTCAGGAAAAATGTAACCTATTTTCATTATTTTCCAGCTGAAATCAGTTTAGAATTTACATGGATTTGCCATTCCCCTCCCTTTTGGAAGCATGTTGCTCATCTCAGAACTTTGTTGAAACAGCCAGACTAAAATCAGGAATGCTTATTATCACCTTGCATTACATTTCCGCTTATTTGTTAAATCCAGACCCTGTGAGTCAGATGCAGATACCAAATATCTACATTGATTGCATTCAAATTTTTAAAAAGCCAAATATTTCTTCATTCAAGAAGTCACTCTTAAACTTCACACTACAATTTTTGTTTTACCATAAACAAACAGCAAATTATCAGCATAAACATGTTGATTAAACTGCTAGTTTGAGTTTGTGTTATGTTGCAGTTAGTATTTCCCTCTCTATTTGCTGTGATATTACACCCCTCCCAGATTTGCTGTTCATTTAATCACAAATGGGAACACTTTAGATGAGATTAAATATTTGATATTTTCAATTTGCCTTTTCATGATCAGCATTTGAGTCAGCTCTGTTGACATATATCTCTTATTTTAGTACTGCATCCATTTAGTGCTGGATGCAAGAACTGCCTTCAATGCACAGAGTATGCCCCCTGCCTTAAGCTAAAAAAGTGGTGGTCAACAAAATTTTCTTGGTCATGGGTAGTACTGATTTAAGGAAGCTCAGAAACAGAATGGAAGACAAATAACTAGGGTTGGGAGAAGGGGTAAGATTTATATCTTTAAAAATAAAATTAAAACAAGGCTCTTGTTTTTGAATATTGAATTTTATTTGAAGTCATATTTATTACATTGCAAAACTGCTATATTTTTAAACTAAAGATAGGAATACTTTAATGAAATAACAAGTAGAATTTCCATCCAAGATTTGCCTCTCCTGTTGAGAGCAATGGTTAAAATTTTCTGGTAAATCATTCAACTGAACAGAATCGTATTTGTTTAATTTACCTTGAAAAGCCTACAAACCAAGACATACCTCAGCATAATACAGGTATATCCCTGCTGTGTCCTGTGCTAGAATCCTTGCTGTGTCATTCAGTGAGCGATAGAGAGGAATATTTAATGCACCCATACATCCATGGCTGCCTGCCCATATCATGCAGATGACTGTTGCAGAAATTTAAGATTGATTATTAACTTTTAAAATGGTGGCACTCCATCATGGTTGCACCAGTGGAGTGGGCTCCTGCAGTTGGATTTGTGAAATGTTTCTCTGCTCACCTAAGCATTCCTAAGCAAGTAACCATTTTGAACATTTCATAAATAATGTACTTTGATATTTAGACATTGCAAATTATTGCTTTGGCTATGAAAGCATTCTCATCTTTGTAAGCCATTGTCATCAGTTGTTCTTGGGATGTGGGAAACACTGCATTAATTGTCCATTCCTAATGACTTGAAGTGCATGTGATGATGATAAGTCAGAAATTTCAAGATTTTGGGCCAGCAGCAATATATATCCAAGTTAGATGCATAACTTGGATATATTCCCACAACCTTATTGAGTTATTGTAATGCATCTTCCAGTTTTTGCTTACTGCAGTCAAACAAATTGTCCTGTTCAAGATGGTGTCAAGCTTCTTGATTGTTGCAGCTGTTTCTTTCAAAGTAAATGGTGTCTGTTGTGAATCCTATCTTGAATGTTGCTGATGATGGCGAAGCTTTGAGAGATCATGGAATTAATCGCTTATTGTAGACCTCTGCATTTTAATCCAAAATTGATATGAATTTCAAAGTTAACTATCTGTTAAATATATCAAGATATTTATGGTGTGGTGCTTTTGAATGCTGGGGGAGCCGGCCAAGCTTTGTCTTGTTAAAGATGATCAGTATCAAGCACTTGTGAGGTATGAATGTTGCCATCTATTAACTTAAGGAAGTCCTGATGTGGGAAGATAAGCTACTTCATTATCACCGGAAAGGTGAATGGATCCAAGAAATAAGAAATTGCATGCCTCACTCTTAATCTTATGAGGAGTGAAACATTATTGAAGAGGTAGCTGAAAACATTGGGACTGTGAACGTTTTTCTGAGAAACTCTCATAGTGCAGTAGTTGATCTGCAACGGCCAATTACCATTTTCCTTTGTGTCATTTATAATTCTGATTGCTGGAGAGTATCCTATTTGACTCCCATTTTTACTCGTGACCCTTTGATGCTATCAGCTAAATGTTGTCTCAATGTTCAGGATTGTTACTCCCATCTGCCCCTGGCATTCAGGTCTTATTTGCATCCCAATCCAGTTTAAAGTCATAATGGTGTCCAGAATCAAACGATCTTGGTTCTGGTGCAGTGTCAACTGATACATTCTTGACGGATATTTCCCTCACTTTACTGATGATTGCACATAGATTAATTCTACATTCGTGGAAATCAACAGCAGCCCGAGTTAAGTATGTACTTCCAAGCCCAACGCAGTGTTGCCAATTGCAACTGTGCTGCTGTATCAAGCAAAGTCCAGGTGCTTCAAGGGCAGTTGGAGGAAGAGGAGAAGGAAAAAAAAATCATCTTTCTTGTACTCGTGCCAGTAGACACTTTCCAGATGGAACTTGTTGAAGATTGGTTGCAGATTTCTTCAAGCCCCCAATTCTGTAGCCCATGGGTGGTGCATATGATGAGGCAAACCAGAGCTATAAGAAAAGGCAAAGTTTGATTTGATTACCGCCTAAAATGTTATGTCAGTGCCAACAGAAATTCTTCAATTTATTAATTAAATCCAGATTGCAAACAATCCACTTCTTGATAAAGTTTTGGATTGTTCACTTTTCCATAGGGTTATTTTGAAGCCAGAGCTGAACGTTTTGTGCTGCATTTAGGTTTACTTAGCACATTGCAGAATATGGTTGCTTTTGATTAAGTAACACCTACAAGCAAGGTCATCTGTAAACTGCTCCAAGTGAGGGTTTTAAAGTGACGAGCACACATTTTTTTTGCAACTTTGAAAGAAACATTCTTTCTCTATTCTTTCATAAAGTCACTGTCCTTGATGATTTCATGGATTCTAGCAGCCCACTACATCTATGTGCTTGTTTCTGATAGAAGTCTGGCTCTTGAAGTTGAGGTCTTCCATTTCTACGCATTATAGAGCTAGAAGTAGGCATTTCAAATTACTTTGCCTTTCAATTAGATCATGCCTGACTGATATCTTCATCTGCCCCTCTTGGCATTGAATCTCTTGATAGCCTTGCTGAATAAAAATCTAACCATTTCAGGTTTCAGCTTTTCAATTGATCTGTCTTTTGGAAGGAGTGAAGAAGGGCCTATGCTCCAAAAGCTTGTTTTTTTTTCCCAAATAAACCTGTTGGACTATAACCTGGCCTTGTGTGACTTCTGATTTTGGAAGGAGAGCATTCTAGATTTCCAATACACTTTCTATGAAAATGTGTTTCACCCTTCGTAGACCTGGCTGTATAAATAACTTTATCTCCTCTGACTTTGGACATAGTCTCGGTCTGTGGATTTACAAACATTTTTGTACAGAGATCATATGCAAACAAATGGAGGAATGGAAAACCACAGCTGACCAACAAAGGAGCTGAAGTAATTTGGCTTCTCAAGCCTGCTCCAACATTCAATAAAGCGACAACTGATCTAATTGTGTATCAAATTCCACATTCCTACCTAGCCTCATGAACATTTGATTCGTTGTCGAACAAGAATCTATTGACTTTATCTTAAAAACATTCCTTGACACCACCTTTTCAGGCAGAATAAGACCATAAGACATAGGAGTGGAAGTAAGGCCATTCGGCCCATCGAGTCCACTCCGCCATTCAATCATGGCTGATGGGCATTTCAACTCCACTTACCCGCATTCTCCTCGTAGAAGAGAATTCCACGTTGTTCAACTGTTAGAGAAATTATTTTTCCTAATCTCTGTCCTAAAAGAGAGACCCTTCATTTTTTGTTTTTAAGTCCTCATTGCAGACTCGCTCCAAAAGGAAACATTCTTTCCACATCCACCTTTTCAAGATTGTTCAGGGTCTTGTGCACTTCAAACAACCTATCTTTTCTCAACTCCAGTGAAAGCAAGTCCAGTCTGTCTAGCCTATCCTCATAAGATGACTCATTCCTTCCAGGTATCAATCTAGTAAGCCTCCTTTGAACTGCCTCCAAAACAAATGCATCTATCTTTAAATAGGGAGGTGAGGAGTGTACACAGTGCTCAAAATGTGGGGTCACTAGTGCCTCATGCAACAGAAGAATAACCCCTTTACTTTTATGTTCAGTTCCTCTCATAATAAAGAGTAGCATTCCATTAATCTTTTTAATTACTTGTTGTATTTATATAGAAACATTGTGATTTATGCACTGGAACACCTGATCTCAGCTGTCTGTATCATATGCATTCTCCTGTGTCCTCTTCCTACCTGTCTGTGTCATCTGCAAGTTTATTTACTGCGCCATTGCATCTAAGTCAGTAAATCTTGTACACCATGAGCTCCTACTCTGCACAAAAATCTTTTATGTAGCTCCTTGTCATATGCCTTCTGGAAATACAAGTAAAGTAGGTCCGCAGGCTCCCCTGTATCAACAGTGCTTGTTACTCATTCAAAGAACTCAAATAAATTAGTTCGTCATGATTTCCTTTATGTACTGGTTACTTGGAATTTTTCTAAATTCCCATGTATAATGGTTTCCTTTTTCTGCCTTCATCTCTTGAATTGAGTTATCTAGCAGATTTTGGAAATTTCACCTGCAGATTTTTTACCTCATTGTTACATCTTTTAAGACCGTGGGATGAACTCTAGCTGGACCTAGTGACTTCAGGCCACAATCCCATTCTGTTTGCTCAGTACCTCTTTCCTATTTATTCCAGTTCACTAAGTTCCTTCTCTTCCACCATCTGATTTACATCTATGACTGGAGATTGTTTTTGTTTTTTTGGAACTTGTATAGTGGAGATTGAAAACAAAATATCTTTTTATTTCATCCACGTTTTTTTTAAATTATCTATTGACTACCATTCTCCTCTTTGCAGGGTCAACACCCATTTTCATTGTGCTTTTCCCTTTCAAATATTTGTAGAAACTCTTGCTATCCACTTTTTACATATATAGCAGGCTTCCTCTCATACTATAATTGCTTTCTTCTGATTACAATTTTGGTTGGACTGCTGCTTTATTTTGGGGTTTATTTTCTCTATCCCTCCCTGTCATTTCCTGAGCAGCTACATCTATTCGAGCTTGAACCCTCACTCCAATTGTTTAATTTTCATCCTCGATGGTGAAAGTTGAAAAATTTCCTGGCATGACTGCCTCAAGCAGTTGTCAGCAAAGATAGATTTTCATTTTCATTTCACAAGGACGAGTGTTAACTGAGAGCCTTGATATTCATTAGACTGTTGAAACCATTGTGGCTGAGGAAAGACCATTGTATAATTGCCAGAAAAGGTCACAGAGAAACAGTTGTCAATTAAACAATCTTCGTTTACGTATGATAAAGGGATTTTAAGTGCTTTTGGTTTCTGCTGTTGATAGCCTTAAAGGGTATGGATGATTGACGCTTTTTAATAGGATTGTAGTTAAAAAAAGATTTCTTTTGAAAAGTAGAAAGCTGTGAATGAACACCACCCCACTGATGTCAGGGCACAAACTTTGGGAAGCCCTGGAATTAGTAAATGGGCATGGAATGACACCAAAATTGGAGGTGTAGTGGACAGCGAAGAGGGTTACCTCAGATTACAACAGGATCTCGACCAGATGGTCCAATGGGCTGAGAAGTGGCAGATGGAGTTTAATTCAGATAAATGCGAGGTGCTGCATTTTGGGAAAGCAAATCTTAGCAGGACTTATACACTTAATGGTAAGGTCCTAGGGAGTGTTGCTGAACAAAGCGACCTTGGAGTGCAGGTTCATAGCTCCTTGAAAGTGGAGTCGCAGGTAGATAAGATAGTGAAGAAGGTGTTTGGCATGCTTCCCTTTACTGGTCAGAGTATTGAATACAGGAGTTGGGAGGTCATGTTGCAGCTGTACAGGACATTGGTTAGGCCACTGTTGGAATATTGTATGCAGTTCTGGTCTCCTTCCTATCGGAAGGATGTTGTGAAACTTGAAAGGGTTCAGAAAAGATTTACAAGGATGTTGGCAGGTTGGAGGATCTGAGCTACAGGGAGAGGCTGAACAGGCTGGGGCTGTTTTCCTTGGAGCGTCGGAGGCTGAGGGGTGACCTTATAGAGGTTTACAAAATTATGAGGGGCATGGATAGGATAAATAGGCAAAGTCTTTTCCCTGGGATTGGGGAGTCCAGAACTAGACGGCATAGGTTTAGGGTGAGAGGAGAAAGACATAAAAGAGACCTAAGGGGCAATTTTTTCACACAGAAGGTGGTACATGTATGGAGCTGCCAGAGGAAGTGGTGGGGTCTGGTGCAATTGCAACATTTAAGAGGCATTTGGTTGGGTATATGAATAGGAAGAGTTTGGAGGGATATGGGCCAGGTGCTGGCAGATGGGACTAGATATCTGGTCGGCATGGACGGGTTAGACTGAAGGGTCTGTTTCCATGCTGTACATCTCTGACTTAGCATGGAGGGCATAAAGGTCAGTGGGGTATTGGATGAACGCTCTTCCACTTTTGTGCACTTTGCAACAGAATTCAATGAACTATAATTTGAAGTAGGAGCCAAACCTGATCCCTTCTTGCTTTTTTCTTTTTTTTTCCCCAACTCTCCATCAGTACGCTCTTCTCTACATGCACTATGACCATATTTAGTTAGCTAATTACTGCCTTCAACCCAAAGATTTTGAATTGGAATACACATGGCATAGGCAGGGTTTTATGTTCGATCATGATTAGGTCAGGAGAGCACAGAAAATTATCTCAATGCTTTTAAATTATTTAGTATCTGAACTTTATTTTAAATGTGTATATTTAAAATTAGCATTAAGTTTTAAATTGTTTGTAATATTAGCTTATTTACTAAACTCATCTGGAAGTCGGCTTGTATGGTAGCTAAATTCAATAGTTTCAAAACAGATTAGTTTGTTCCCAGAAGCACCACTATTTTCAATAATAATCCTTAAACATCCTGGCATCAAGTGTTTCTAAAATCTTGCAGTGCACTTTGGTGCAGGGACCGATAACTTTAGAAGAGAAATTCAAACCCCCAGTTAACAGCTAAAGAATACATATCAACATGTCATCTTTGAAACTTGCTGTGACAAAAGATTAAAAATGCTATTGATGAAACACTATTTCATTTTCGTAGGCAATTTCAGCTTTAATCTACAAAAAAAAGATTCCCCATTTAACTTAGCAGGAGATTTTCATTTCTGCTATGATTAAGTTACATTGTCCCTTAGGAACCAGTCTAAAAATTACTCTCAGCTCTTGATAGCTTGCTTTCTACTTCAGCTAATCCCAGAGCTGCCCTTTTCTGAGTATTATACTATAGATTCCTTCCTCGAGCTCCAAATTTCCAGCCCCTCTCAAATTCTCCATTTTCAATTTGCCTACCATCTCTTATCCATATGCTGTATGGTAAACGATAAGAGTCATCGTTTTCTCAGTTTAACAAGCAAGTCTGGCTATTCCTTTTTCTGTTCCCTACTTCAAGTCTGCAGGCCACGCCAAACAAAACCATAAACCAGCTTTGTTGCTGTGATATTAATGGATCTGCAGGGAAACCTGTAACCTGATTTTATAATGCGTTCCTTTCAAACTCTTCCTTCTGACAAGGAAACTTATTCACTTTGTCCCAAAGTAGGAATATTAATTAGTTATTCTTGATTCCAACTCCCTTTCCATCTCAAATGTAAATGGATGGTGAATAGTGCATCAGTTATCAATGAAATACCAATAATGCTGAGAAATGTGAGGGCTATGTAGAGGGAATCTGATTGGCTGATACAGTAGTTTGCCAGCGAGAGCAAATTAAGACAGAGGCACTTGACTTTTTTCATGTTTGTACCATTCAGATTTAGCTAACATAGCTCAAAGTTTTGATTCTGTGGCTTATATCCATAACCCTACTTTTTAACCCACTTTAGCCTAAAATCTGTTGTCCATGGCTTCAGAGAAAGTCCTTCTTTCCTTGTGACTATTTTTGTTTGTCCTTTGTGTTTTTTTCCTCCATTGGACATTGTTTGGCTAGCTGTAGTATAAATCAAGGTAGTCCAAGGGTAGTTACATACACAGTTTGTGGTAGAGCATATATTAGTATTCGGAACAAAGTCACTTCAGTTCTCATAGTGCTAAATCCTTGACTTCCGATAGATTAGGAAAGTAGTTTGTCAGATTAGCAGCTAGCAAATTTGAAAATCTATTGTCTCTGAGGTCATTTCATATTTGTACTCAAAAGGCATGACTCGTAAGTAGAAGAGCTGGTCTGTGTCTTTGTTTGTACCACTCTGGTGAGTTTTACCAACTTTAGTGGATTGTGACAGATCATGGCTCCTAATTTGTTTGGTAGAAATGAATTTTTCTTTTATCAGGCCAGTAATGGAAGAAGCCCCCAATATATTTGCAAGGAAACTTAAACAGCACCTTCCAGATCCACAGTCACTTTCATTTAGAAGGAGAAAAAGCAGAAATTTCTGGAAAAGCTCAGCAGGCCTGGCAGCATTAGAACTGTTCTAAGGAAGGGTCACACTCTACCTGA
This sequence comes from Hemiscyllium ocellatum, assembly GCF_020745735.1. Taxonomy (NCBI): domain Eukaryota; kingdom Metazoa; phylum Chordata; class Chondrichthyes; order Orectolobiformes; family Hemiscylliidae; genus Hemiscyllium; species Hemiscyllium ocellatum. The sequence goes on along the minus strand of NC_083437.1, from coordinate 38,176,298 downwards.
CACATTAACTCTGATTTCTGTCCACAGATGCTGCCAGACTTACTGAGCTTTTCCAGCAATTTCTCTTTTTGTTTTTGATTTGCAGCATCCTCTGTTATCTCAGTTTTCATTTAGAAGGACAAGGGCGCAGATAGGTGGAGACCACTACCTACAAGTTTCCCTCCAAGCCACTCACTATTCTGACTCGGAAATGTATTGCTGCTGTTTCTTCACCCTCGCTGGATTCTGGAACTCTCTCCCTAAGGGCATTATGCATCTACCTACAGCATGTGGACTACAGTGGTTCAAGAGGCAGCTCTCCACCACCTCCTCAAGGGTCACGAGGGGCAGGCAATAAATGCTGGCCTAGCTAATAATACCTACATCCCCATGAGTTAAAAAATTTTGAAACAAAGGTATTCTGAGAGAGTAATTGGATTAAAAATTATCGATACCCAAATATATTAAACTGTAGTCCAGCAGAACTCATTATATTAAGGGAAAAGGGCAAAGTGAATACAAGAACAGTTTTACTGCAATGCTGTCTCATAATTAGGATTTAGCTGGAGTGGAATTCTCATATTTCATAACGGATGACTGAGAGTCTTGTCTCACTGTCTTTTAGCTTCAAATTTGTTTAGTTGTTTTCTCCTAGCCTAAACATAGTATCAGGGAACATGGTGCAGAAAGTAGGACCCAAATAAACAGATTTCATTTTCAATGAGGAGAGATTTGATTTGTTTTTGTCAACTTGGCAAGGGTTATGGGAGGGAAAGCACATCATTGCCTACTATTTATGTAGAATTTATTCAGTATTCTTCCCCCCCGCCCCCTTGTTATTGCACTGACTCATTTTAACTTGTAATTGAAAGGAAACTGGGACTCTCTGCCATATTCTGAGAGTTAATATTCTGACTCATCCCTTATCAACCAGACTAACGTGAACTGGAAAATGAGCATGTATTTTCTACTAGAAGTATCATTTGTGTGCATGCATTGTTTGAGTATGGAGGGGAGTTGGGGGATGGAATAGTGCTGTATTATTCACCTTGACACTGCTGAGTATCGTCTTTTTTTAATATGTAATCACAGTAATAGTGATAAAAATTGTATTAACAGTGTTTATATGAACAATGCAGTTTTAAAATGCTGACACAAGTTCAGTTTGTGACATGCTGGTGAATAATGTAGCTACAACATGATCTATGAAGCTGAAAGTATAATGGTTGTAATCACAAATGATGCATCGGTGGTCTTGTTATGACTACAACCATGCAGTGCCACTTGAGGAAGGTCACAGTGGAAAAGGAGGCATGCAAATGAAGTTATAAATTACAATTGAAGAACAATATTTTGATGTGTTGGATGAGGACTGTCAGAGCAGCAAGATGTAATTCATGAGTTCATTATAGCACAAAGGTGCTTGACAGCTGAGCCATGCCAAAAGGAAAATTTATTCTTCAGTTTGTGCTGACAGAAAATGGCAGATCATATGAGCAGTTTGTGCACATGCAATGAAACCTTACAGTGAAATTGTATTGCTCTGACAGGACTGCCAACCCTTGTTATTTACGCTTTCAGCCCAAGCTTTTTGATTCAATGGAGAAAGGAACCGTTTAGTCTTTTTTTTCTTTGGTGTACATGTGTCCATGTATTTGCCCCCAAAATAATGTCCATTAACAGTCTCTTTATTAAGACATATACAGAAATCTTAATTTCTGAAGTCCTGTAAGATTGCTGCGCAGACTTGTAAACAGTGATTTTTGGATATATTAATAATTGTGAACATAAATAAACTGCAGACTACCTGCCTGATCTGTTTGCTGTCTCTGATTGTCATTTTAAACCAAGCAATTGTTCAGAAGTTGCAGATGGTGGCAAATGATTCCACCTATGAATTTTTTTTGAGGTCTCATATTAATCGGTTGAATTACAGCAGCAATACATCTGATTCGATTATCACCGTAAACAAATGTTCGTACTCACGGGACACTCCTGTTCCTTTAATAGTTGATAATGATCAGTTAATCTGAATTGGATTGGAGCTTTTTTGAATTGGCAGCTATCAAATATAACATGCAGTATAGTTAGGCAGTGAATTCTTAATGGAAAGCAATTTTTTAGTGACCAAATGGTACTGCTGAAATTATTTTATTTTCATCTATGTATTGTGTTGTGTACATCAATGCTATGTGATTTGAGAACTGCGTGGGATTGAATTTGAGAATGGGGTTACATGGGCCAGGATCTTGCACTGATATTAAACCAAAATTGGCAGAACAGTTTTGAGTACCATGCTAACTTCATAATTAGTTCATAAACACTCTTTGTCAGTTTTGGGAACCTTTTTATATTTGTGTAATATCAATTTTTTCCATTATGTTAAAAATAATACACTGTTTTAAAATTACAACCCAAGTTTTTTGAGGTTATGCTACTGTTCACCATCATTAACTTCACTAAAACTGACAGCAAGTTAGTGAGTCTGTGCTATTTTAATGTGGAGGAGTCGATGTTGGACTGGGTGGACACAGTTAAAAATCTCACAACTCCACGTTATAGTCCAACAACTTTGTTGGGAAGTACTAGCTTTCGGAGTGCTGTTCCTTCATCTGTGCTGTAGCTGTAGAGCAGGAACATAAGGCACAGTATTTACAGCAAAAGATTACAGTATCATGCAACTGAAATGATATCTTGAACAAACCTCGATTGCTGTTAAGTTTTTCATCTTTTAGAATGGATTACAGGTTTCGGTTCATTCATATGTAAATCTCAGAATTTCTTTTAAGTTACATTCACGAGATAATTAAAGGTTTTATTTTTTAAAAAAATACATCTCTTTTTAGACAATGCATTAAAGGTGTGAGGTTAGAGTCTGTCTATATCCCAATCTTGAGTCAGACTGGTTCTATTTCCAAAGTGAAATTTATAAAATATTACATGGATTAACTGCCTGCAGGTTGCACATTTTTTGAGCGAATTAGAATGTATCTGCAAATATAATTCTACGACTTTAGAGGGTCCTGTATGGATGTTCCTACATATTATGATCTTGATTTGATGAAAATATGTAAGTTTTTAGCCTTTGCAGAAGCTTTTTGTAAAATTTAAACTTGTTCCAGGAGGTTTTTTTTTTAAAAACCTAATTCTTACTATTAAACACAATTAGAGACCATGAAAGGCTGCTTTTATATTTGAAATATGCCATGCGGATTAAAACAAAACTTGTACAGTTTTGAAAAATATAAAATATTATTTGTTTGTTTTAGCTTCTATTTTTACAAAATGCTGATAAATTCATGATCTGAAATTGAGAAAGTAAAGGGATTCACGTTAAATCTCCTGGTTTCGTTGGACTGAATTCATTGGAGATTAGAAAGATGAGATGTGACCTTACTGAAACACAAAATTAATAGGGCCTTGACAGGATAGATGCAGAGAGATTGTTTCTCCTTGTAGGAGAGTCCTAAGAGCAGACAATGTAGTCTCAAAGTCACCTTTTTTTTAATGAAACCTCAAGTTATCTTGAGAATGTGACTTAAAAGAAGTTATGGAATTTACATATTAATGAACTGCAAATTACAAACCATTCTAAAAGATGAAATACTTAACAGCAATCTAGGTTTGATCAATATGTCATTTCAGTTGCATGACACAATAATCTTTTGCTATAAATTCTGCGTCTTATGTTCCTGCTTCACAGCTACCTGATGAAGAAGCAGCGCTCCGAAAGTTAGTGCCTCCAAATAAACCTGTTGGACTCCAACCTGGTATTGTGTGATTTTTCACTACGCTACTTCAGAGGGTGCTGTGTGGATGTTCCTACAGATTACAATCAGATTACTAAAAGACCCAAGATTGTTAGAGACTTGACAGGATAGAGGTGGAGATATTGTTTCCCCTTGTCAGAGAGTCTAAAAGCAGACAGTGTAGTCTCAAGAGTGAAGATGTCACCCATTTAAGTCACAGCGAAGGAGGAATTTCTTCTGAGCATGGTTAATCTGTGGAATTTTTTACCACAGTAAAGGATGGGTCTTTATTTTTGATCTGTAAGTGAATCCAGGGTTTTGGGGATACGGCAGAAAGTTGAATTGAATACTGCCAGATTAGCCATGATCTCATCGAATGGTGTAAAGACTTACTGGGCGATATGGCCTACTTCGCCTCTATGTTGTGGTTTTCTCTGTATGAATACTATTTGTGATTGGTTCCTTAGCTGCTGATAAGTTAAAAATACCTCTTACTTGGAACCAGATTAAAGCTACTGTTGAGAGACAGGAAAGCCAGACCAGAGATTGCTATATTTTTGTAGTCAGCTTTTGTTTTGTTTTCAGTTATTCTATCTATCCCTAATTGTCGAGAAGGCAGTTAAGGGTTAACCACATTGCTGTGGATCTGGAGTCACACATAGGCCAAACCAAATGAGTTTTTAATGACAGTGGTTACATAGCCTTTATTAGGCTTGCTTTTAATTCCCAGATTTTTTTAATTGAACTCCATTTCGCCATCACCCATGTGGACAGATTTGAACTCCTATCACCAGAACATTAGCCTGGTATCCTGGAATTCTAGTCTGGTATCTTTACCACTACACTACACTACACACCTTGTTTTCTTTGAGTTCAGCAGCAAGCACCAATTTTTTTTTGTTGTCACTGACCACGAAATTAAGACTTGGTGATTTTTGTATCATGACCAATCATTAACTTGAAATTTCCTAAGGCAGTAGCAGATGTTCTGTTTACAGAGAGAACAAAAAAATGACAGAGCTTGCTGGTTATAATAATTTCTTTTTCTTGCCTAAGTTTGTGGTATCATGCTTTTTTTTATTTTTCTAATTTATCAGTTTTCTCTTGAGGTTGTTAACCCTTGGGTAAGGTGTCAGAAGGCTGCCAGTATGATTAAAGATATATAAAGTAGTCTTGGTAGTTTATTATGTCATTTTCAAGGTGTCAACAAATTATCTGATCAGAGTCTAGTCAAAACTCTCCACACTTGAAAAGCTACAGCAGGATCCATGGTTAATTTTAGTTTTTCCTAACTCAGTAACCTTGAATTCAACAAAGCACCTCTAAGTAACCCCAACTAGTATTCAAACCTGGATTAATGTAATTTGTGTGGATCTTTTATAACTTTTAGGTACAAAATTAAGTTCAGAAATAATTTGTTATTAATGTCTGCCATTACTTTTTTGGAATAAGAATTACCCAACTATTAATCATTTGCGTTCTAATTACTTATTTAGATGCACAGTCAGGTTCATGTTCGTAAAATATGTGGGAAGGAAGACACACATTTCTTAATGAAGCAAAGCAAAAACCACAGCAGATATAGTGACAAAATTTATAAGAGTTTTGCAAAGAAAATTAATCAGTTTGGGAAAGAAAAACGTTAAAAATGGGGAAAATTGCTGTTCTAATGGTGGCTTTTTTCACTGCTGACCAACTCTAAGCACTTCACAGCCAAAGAGGTACTTTGATACATCACTGATGTAACGTAGGAAAATACACAGCCAAGTTGTGCATAGCAAACTTTCACCAACAACAATGGGATAATGACAAGAACGTCAGATTTTCTGATGATGATTGACAATTAACTTGACAATGGGGTGGGAATCCTCCTCTTCAAAACAATGAAATGAGATTTTTAAACCTCATTGGGAATGCATAATTGTTTTAATACCTCATCCACAATGTAACATCATTGGCAGTACAGCACTCCTTTGTTGCTGTGCTAGAATGTCAGCCTTGATATTTGTGCTCAATTTCTGGAGTGGGAGTTGCACCCACAACCTTCCAACTCAAAGGGTAGCTGAGTCATAGCTGACACGACAACATGAGGGATAAGACTAATTGGATAGCTCTTCAAGGGGCCAGTGCAGAAATAGCACAATAAATAGTTCTTGTTACACAATGTTCTACAATCCCAAGGTTAAAGCCTTACTGGAGAAAAAACATTGCCTGTGCTATCTCGTGACATTATCTTCTGTAAAGAGGTGGGTTAAATGTTAATGTTTTAGAATTTTAGAAAATAAAAGCATTCATTGTTGGTGTTAATAAAGCAGATGTATGTCTTATTGCAATGTTTCAATAAAATGGATTATTTTAGCTTTTTGAAAATTCAGACACTATCCCAAAAACATTATAAAGATATTGATTTTTATTTTATTATATGCAGCTCTGATTATAACATTTTTGTATTGCTAACATAGTAACCCTTGCTTGTTTAAATTCATTTTTGCTTTGATATGCTTTTTAATCTCATTCTATTATTTCTCTTTCTTCTATCCCTTCCACTGTTCTTCTGTAGCTCCACGAGAGCTGTTATGATGCTGGAAAGGCCTTGCAGCGACTTGTTAAAAAGCCTGTGCCCAAGTTGATAGAAAAGTGCTGGTCCGATGACGAAATGGTAAGAAAGCGTAATGTCATTTGTTGAAAAAGCTGCAGAAACATTGATGCTTTTAATGCAAGTATTTTCACTTAAGTCATGGAAGTGAGAGTATGACTGGAAAAAAGAAAGATGCTGTGGAAACTTTGAGTCTTGCAATGCTCAAAACGATCCTCTGAGATTTGGTATTCCTGCTGTTCTGTTCTGATGAATGCAAAGTGAAAAGCTTTTGACAGCATTTATCTTTTCTCAGTAATACCCAAGTTCTATACTGCCAAGTGACTATGAGACTTGGATCCCTTTGCAGGGTAAAGATGCAAAAAAAACACTTTTCTCATGCTTCTGTTAATTTTTGGTGACTCAATACCTAGGAAATGCTAAATATCAGATACCGCACATTTTAATTTTTATGTTGAAATGAAGCTTTTATTATTTCATAAAGGACTCAGCATTGAATGTTTCTCTCCTTTTGCATTCATAAGGTTGAAGTATATGTCTGTCCAGTACTTTCGTCCGCACAATTTGAAAGTTGAGAATTTAGAGGAAAAATCTGCATTATCAAAGAGAAACTGCATTTAAATGTTTTTATATCCACGTATCGGTTAAGAAAAAGGCATATTTTGTTACAGCTTTTCATCTTGCGTTTGTGAGGGCAATATTTATAAGTAGCCATTTGCTGCTTCATTTGTCAGGGCAATACCTTGACCAGTAAGTCAACCTGGAGGAGAAAGTGAGGTCTGCAGATGCTGGAGATCAGAGCTGAAAATGTGTTGCTGGAAAAGCGCAGCAGGTCAGGCAGCATCCAAGGAACAGGAAATTCGATGTTTCGGGCATAAGCCCTTGAAGGGCTTATGCCCGAAACGTCGAATTTCCTGTTCCTTGGATGCTGTCTGACCTGCTGCACTTTTCCAGCAACACATTTTCAACAATAAGTCAACCTTTCTAGTATAAGGTTTAAAGACAGCATGGCAGTGAACTGTCAGTCGTCATTTCCATGGTAGCACCTCTAGAAAACGCTGTCCACTTGCCAACCAATCAAGATCTTCTTCTTGGACAGCATATGTAGACTTCATTGGTATTCTGGAAAATGTTTTTGCTGATTGCAAGACAAAAAGTATTAACAGAATGTCTTTTTTTTCCATCCATGCTCACTATCAAACAACTATTTGCGCGCGGCCAGTTCCTTTGAACCATCGTGCTGTTATGTTGTACACAAAGTTATAATTCCCAGACCTAAATTTGCTCTTCACTTGTTTGAATCTGTGCCCTCCCTTTTGCTATTTCCTAGTTTAATTTGAAATAATGTCCCTATTTAACTTCTTTATGGAGATCTTGATTTAATTTATTTTCATTCATTCCTTTTATCTATTAACTGGCACGATTACTTGAAATTCTGAATATATGCCGTTAAAATGTATTTTCAGTGCACTGTAAATTCTAGTGAATGTCTACAAAGTGGCGATTTCAGCAATGGTTTATACATGTGAGTGCATCTGGCCTTATCATATTGCAACCATTTGAAATCTACTGGACAGCTGCATCCTGTTTACAAGGCAGATCTGCACCTGGTAACCTAAGTCTTGCCAGCTATGCTATAAAATCCGCGGTTGCTATCTCAAAGGAGGACTTGAGTAACAAGCAGTGTCACTTTTGAATATTGTTCAGAGTCATTTCACATTTTGTTGCTGAATGATTTTTGACAGAATTTTAAACATCTATTGCATCACAGTTTAAATTTTCAGTTGGAATTACCAAGTGCAAAGTCTTTTGGGGATGATAGGTATTTTGATAAATAAACACTGCTCATCCAATTTTCATGAATGGCTGCGGGGCAAATCACCTCGAATGATGATCTCGCCTGGCTGTTCAATGTATGCTTTATGTTTCCTGTTGTTCAGACCAGCAGCAGATAATTTGCTGGGTTTTTGTAGTCCCTCCCATTCATTTATGTGTGCACAGTCTGTTTTTTTTAATTTCATTCCTTCTCATTTGTTTTCTTTTCACTCACCCACTCTCTCTCTCTTTATTTTCTCCCCCCTCCCGTGTCTTTCTCTCTGTATGTGTATCTCTCTCTGTCTATCTCCCTGTCTGTCTGTCTCTCTCTCTTCCCCCTCACTCTGTTTGTCTCTGTGTGTGTGTGTGTGTGTGTGTGTGTCTATCTCTATCTGTGTGCCTGTGTTTCAATGGTTCTTGCTTCCTTTCTCTCAAAGTCACTTGCTGTCACACTCGAGCTTGCACCTCATTCTTTTAAACTCCAGTGAGTTCAGGCTGAGTCACCCAATCTCTTAACTTAGAACAATCCTTCCATTCCAGGAATCAGTCTGATGAATCTTTGTTTCATTCCCTCTATGATAATTGAATCCTTTCTTAGGTAATGAGACTTGGGTAATTGCACTTAATACTCCTCTGTTAAGTGGAAAACTTGCAGGTGTTAGAAGCATTCAGTCAGAAAGATGGAAACATTTAGGAGGAGCCCATTCAGAGTGGTGTTGTGACACTGTATTTCACTTCAGCCGGACAAGATACATCTACAATCTGCTCGGATATTGGACAGCAGTCCAGTTTGGGAATTCGTGCCAACATTTTCCTCTACATCCCAATCTCTATCCTTCTGTAACTGTGTGGCAAATTATTGCATCCCTAAGGCTGTAATCAGTAAAATCCACTTCAATTATGAATTGAATGTCCAACTTTGCCAAATAAAATTGGAAAATGCTGGAAGTATTCAGCACGTCAGGCAGCATCTGTGGCACAAGAAACACTGTTAATGTTTTAAGTTGACCTTTCATCAGAACCAACAAAGGCTAGAGACGTTGCAAGTGGACAATGAGGATTCAGAGAACAAAATTGAATGTCTGTGATAAGGTATAAGGCAGGAAAGATTAAATGTCAAATTGGATGATGTTTGAAGGGAGATGGGAGGTCATATTGGGGCATGTAACAAAACATAGGATGGATCCAGAGTAGTAAATGAGAACAGCAGAATCACCACAGGCAGCTGCCATATTAAAAAATGGAAGTAGAGGCCATGAGTTGAAGAATTGAACTTGATGGTGAATCAGAATACTGCAAAATTTGTAATTGAGAGATGAACTGTTGTTCCTCAAAGATACATTAGAATAGTGTAGGAGCGGAGTACAGAGAGGCATGATTTGGCAAAGAATGGAGAGATTTTTAATCAGTAAAAGAATCGAGGGTTTTGGGGGAAAAGCCAGGAAAGTGATGTTAAGGATTATCATTTTCTGGTTGGCAAGATGGATGCCACAGAGTTCCGTCCTAGGGCCTCAATTTACCATCTATATCACTGCCCTGGCTGCAGTAATAGAAATTGCAATGACCCTAAATTAGGTGAGAAAGTAAATTACAATAAACAATTTAGAAATGGATGTGAATAGGCTAGGTGAATTAACCAAAGATTGGTAGATAAAGTTCATGTGGATAAGTGAGGTTATCCATTTTGGTTGGAGGAATAGAAAGGTAGCTGCTTCTCTAACTGGAGAGAAACTTCAGAGTGTTACGATGCAGAGGGGTCTGGTGTTCTCCTTCATATATCACAGAAAATTGATGTGCAGGGACAGCAGATAATAAGAAAGGCGAATGGAATTTTGGCACTATTATATAGGAATAGAGCATGAAAGTATGGAAATTGTTGCTGCAACTGTACAAAGTAATATGGAGGTCACACCTGGAGTACAGTGTACAATTTTGGTTGTATTGGAGGCAGTTCAAAGAAGGTTCACTAGATTAATCCCAGAAATGAGGGGTCTGCCTTGTGAAGAGATATTGAGCAGTTTAGACCTATATCTCTCTGGAGTTTAGAAAAATGAGAGCAGGCGTAATTGAGGTATAAAACTTGCCAAAGAGGATTGGCAAAAGCAGATGTAGAGAAAATGTTTCTTCATGTAAAATAAGAGGTCAGATTTTTAGGGTGAAGGAGAGCAGATTTAAAACAGAGATGAAAATTTACTTCTCTAAGGATTATGGATCTATGGAATTCATTACTCCAAAGTGCGATGGATGCCAGGAACCAAATAAATTTGAGGAGAAGATAGATTTTTAACTAGTAACTGGTTGAAGTGTTATGGAAAGCAGACAGGAGTTGAGGATGAGGCAAGAACGGCCATTATTGTATTAATGGCAGAGCAGACTCGGTGGGCTGAATGGCCTCACCATGGGGAGCCTAAAACTAAAGTAATAAAATTTACCAAACATCCACACATAATTTAAAACAAAATTAACATTATTTTTGTGATTTTTGTCTACTTTGACATTAATCAGAACTAATTAAACATGAGTTAAGCAAATTGTACTTTTAAGTAAAATGATGCATTTCACTTTAAATTGTCAAGACAGTAAAGATGTGTCTCTCACTATCACAAACATTCACAACACTTCCTGCCATCATGTGACATTGCGTAGTTCTACATAATGCAGTTCTTCATTCTCAAAGGGTCTTATCAGCTTTCAACTCTGAATTTCACAGATATGATTGTCATTAACATGGTGCCTGCCCCTCGGGTTACAACAGTCCTGATGCTGTGGCTTTCCAAGTTCCTTTTTGACTGATGAACATTAATACCTCCAGTTCATGTTTGGCCAGCTCGTTTGCATGCTGAACAATTCCCACAGCTTTTTAGGATTCAATCTCTCTCAGTTTGTTTGCATGTTGCTTCCAGAAGAGTTTCTGTATTTGTTGTTCTTCACATCAGCAAACAGAAAAACTGACCTCTTCTGAATAGTGACTTAGTTCTTCTCTTCCCAAGAATTCTGTGTTCCTTTTTCTGTCTTTCTTTGCTTCCTTTGTGTCTGCTTCTGTGCTTTGATTGTTTTCATCCTCTAGCTTCTCTGCTTGTAGCTGTCCTTTGTGCTTCAGGCTCTCCTGTGTTTACAACAGTAGTTTCTTTGTCTGCCAGTTTGGCTACTTTCATATGTTACTCACCTTTTTGTTGGTGTCACTTCCAAGTGAAGGGTCATCAGTTCATACGAGCTAGTATTTCTTTGCATTCAATGAAGTTACAACTGATGCAAACTGTTAAGTCTTCATCAAATACTGAAGACTAAGACTTTTAAAAATAATTACAGATTGCTGAGACATTTCAGAAAGCATAAAAACTTTCCTTTCTGTACTACTTCCCAGAAGACAATAAGATGTAGGAACAGAAGTAGACCATTCAGCCCATTGAGTCTGCTCTGCGGAACACTGACAACATAGCTGATCTGATAATCCTCAACTCCACTTTCCTGCCTTTTTTCCATTACTGTTGATTCCCTTGATGATCAAACATCTGTCTTTCTCAGCCTTGACTGTAGCTAATGACCCAGTCTTAAGATCCCTTTGTGGTAAAGAATTCCGCAGATTCACAACCTTCTGAGACAATACATTCCTCCTCATTTCTGTGATATTTGGAGATTGTGGCCTCTAGTTCTAAACTCCTCACAAGGGGATTCAATCCTTTTGCAATCCTGTCAAGCCCCCTATGAGTCTTGTATGTTTCAATAAGATTGCCTCTCACTCTTCTTTCTTCCAGTGAGTACAGGCCCAATCAACTCGACCTGTTCTCAAAGAGAATCCCTGCATACCCTGGAATCAGCCTAGTGAATCTTCAAAGGTCTGCACAGTTGCCTTATTTATATTTGAATTTCCCTGTATCGATGAGACCACTTTGTGAGCAGCAAACATATACACTAAATTGAAATGCATTTTAAAAAATCAAGAAATAATTTGCTCTTTTCCTTGTAAGGAGTGTTGATAAACATGGGAAGAATGTAGATTAAAAAAAGATAAATGTTACCTATAATCTTATAAGGTGTTGCCGGATGATAAAGGTTGGTACCGGTGACGACTGGTCCATGGCTGTCCTTCAGGATTCTGGAAGAGGGACTGGAAGATATTTGGTGAAAGTGGTAGAATCAAAGTATGGAGTCCTGAATTTAATGACAAAATGCAATTCAAATAGAAACTGAAGCCAAGTAAAATATCTATAGACTGTGTTTAATGACTACTACATTGGGTTAATTCAAGAAATTTCAGTGACTATTCTCTCACACATCATGGCACAGATATTCCAATCAGCCAGAAACGCGATTAGTAAACCTGATTGGTCAGTGGTAAGTTTTAATCCACTGTCATCTGGGCTAGAAATCCCTAGACAGGAGCTTCTTGTTATGAACCTATGCAGAAATCCAATGAATCCAGCAGCAGATTCTTTATAGATGCTATGCCCAGCTTTGGAGCAGTCTGGAAGGTGAGGTTTGTAACCAGTGGTGAAGTGATAATGTCAGTGGGCTGTTAGTTCAGAGACCGAGGATAATGCTTGGGGGACATTGGTTCAAATCCTGCTGTGGGAGCTGTTGAAATTTAAATTCACTTAATAAAATTTTGAATTAAGAGCTAGTCTGATGGTCTGCATGAAACCATTGTGATCACAACCCCTCTAGCTTATATTAATGTCTTTAGAGAAGGGAAATGTGTCACTCTTTCCTGATCCGGCCTAGATATGACTCCCGACCAAGCAATGTAATGCTCTTAATTGTCTTCTGTAATGGTTCTGCAAGCCTCCCTTTTCAAGTTCAATTACAGATAAGCAACAGTGGCATCCAAATTCCATGAAAGAGTGAACAAAACAATTGATGGAGGATGATGGTTGAATATAGGGAACTGTTAGGCTGGAAGGTGAGAAAATGGCAAGCTCTATTGTCTTCTGGGAGGATGGGGAATGAGTGACGGAAAATGGAATAGCGTTGGGCAAGATCCTCTTCAACTACAGTTGAGGGGAATCTTGATTAGATTAAGGAAGGAAATTGTCTTAAAATATTGGTAGTAAGTGGAGGTGGCCTTGTCAGAACAATTGTATTGGAGACATGAAGCAGTGAGGGAATACAATTGAATCCTTACAAGAAGCACAGTGTGGGAACAAGTGTAATTAAGATCAGGAGTCTTATAATGGATATTTATCAGGAGTCGAACACAAATGGATACAGAGAAATTGAGGAAGGGACAGGAACAGTCAGAGATTGAGACTGGAAAACTGGAAATAGGAAATAAACTGAAGACATTTTCCAGTCAGAATGGACAGCGGCATCGATTTAGTCATCGCTGTATTGGATAAAGCATTGAAGGAGGAACAAAGCATGATTCACATTTGCTATAAAAACATAGCTTGAGCCTACATGGTTCCCACAGAAAAACCTTTTATTTTAAGTCAAAGGAAAATTTGTTCAATGTGAAAATCACTTCAGCTAGGGGGAGGAAGAAAGTGATGCCTGCAGGTTTCCATTCATAGATTAATTTGAGAAGCTGCAGGGTTCCAGGTGGGGATGTGGGCACAAGGGGATCAGATTCATGAAAAAGAGATCATTAGGGTGATCACAAAACATAAAATTCTGCAGTAGTGGCCAAAGTTGAAACAGTTACAGATTTAGATAGAAAGGGATTGAACAAGGGAAGAAAAATTGGAGTTAAACTGGGAAGAAATCCGTGATCTCTGTTCACCTTATTTAGACTACCAAATGTAAATTGACTGGTTGCTTTGTGCATGGAGCTTCCCAAGCCTCCAATTATAGAGTCATTGAGATTTACAGCATGGGAGCAGACCCTTCAGTCCAACTCGTTCATGCTGACCAGATATCCTCAAATAATCTAGTGTTGTTTGTGAGCATTTGACCAATATCCCTCTAACCCCTTCTTATTCATGTACCCATCAAATGTCTTTTAAATGTTGTAACTGTACCAGCCTCCACTGCCACCTCTGGCAACTCATTGCACAGTTGTTTGGCATATTTCTTTGTCTGCCCCATTCCACCTTTTCCACTCTGTTTCAATGAAATGTTAACTCTGCTTAGATAGCTAGGTATTTAAAGCATTTTCTGTTTATTTCAGATTTCAACATCTGCAATATTTTCCTATCGCATTACTGCAAATTTTCTAACCACTATGACCTAGTTGCTCCTGAGCAAAGCAAATGCCTTGTTTTTTTCAATTAAAGAAACTACATTTAAAACTTGAGAATTGCTAAAAGGAGACTAGAATTCAAAGTTTTTTGGTCTTGTGCTCATCAGGATCAAGGTGCAGGAAACGCGACGTCAATTTATACAGCATGAGAAGAGGGTGCTGACTGGATGGTCCATCATTGACATGAAGATGTAGTAGGAACAGTTAACTGTCAATATTTGTTCTCCGATCAGACCAGACTGTCATTGGTTAGGGTGTTTCCATGGGAATGTAATAGAGATTAGGATCTCCATGACCCATTTTCTCCCATATGATAAAGATGCATGTTTTATGCAATTTTGGTGCCTGTATAAAGCAGGATCCTGTGTATTAATATATGTAACTTTTGGCATAGATAAAGGCATCACACTTGCGAGCTTGACAGTTAATGTTATGCTAGTTTCTCGTGCAATTCTTAGAACAGTCTGGATTATTGCATAAATGTCGTTGATTCAAATCTAGAGTTGGATCATGGTACTTTGAGGCTTCCAAACAAAAGCTGTTGAGCAGATTCACCATGTTGGCCACACTGATTGATTAACAGGATGTATTGTTCGACATGGTCTGCCAATCATTGGGATATACAGCCATACATACCTGGCATTACACCAGCAGTGAAATATGCATATCACATTGCTTATTGGGTTTTTTTTTACATTAGATTAGATTACTTACAGTGTGGAAACAGGCCCTTCGGCCCAACAAGTCCACACCGACCCGCCGAAGCGCAACCCACCCATTCCCCTACCCCTACATTTACCCCTTACCTAACAATACGGGCAATTTAGCATGGCCAATTCACCTGACCCGCACATTTTTGGACTGTGGGAGGAAACCGGAGCACCCGGAGGAAACCCACGCAGACACGGGGAGAACGTGCAAACTGCACACAGTTAGTCGCCTGAGGCGGGAATTGAACCCGGGTCTCAGGCGCTGTGAGCAATCCGTGATCTCTGTTCACCTTATTTAGACGACCAAATGTAAATTGACTGGTTGCTTTGTGCATGGAGCTTCCCAAGCTTGACAGCAGCATTCTTTTGGTGAAGAAAACCACACATGGGCATTGTAATGTAAAACAGCTCGCTTCACCTGCTGTTCAAATTTTTGAGATCCCTTCCCTTTCAAGAGTAATGTGAGGTAGACTAGACAAAGTTTATGGTCAAAGTGGTGACCAAATGCTCTTATGTGTTTGCGTGACATACGTCCGTTCAAACAAATTCCTTGGTTCTAATCTATTTCCGGTTTTGATTTTACCTTGTTGTAAAATTCAACGATCTATATCCTTAGCCTTGGGTAACCATTAGATTCAAGTTTGGAGTGGAAAACTGAACTTGAGTGTCATTGATAGAGTAATTATAATGGAGCTAGTGTCTATAGTTTCAATGGTAGTTCAACTTTTTGAAATGGATGACATGTTTAGAGATGGCAAAGGCTGTAGTGATATCCTGTCAATGCTTTGCTATCAATAATTTTTTTCTTCAGATTGAAATACAAAGGAGTTTATTTGGCTCAACATAAAGGAGACCTTGAGCGCACAGAGTGCACATATGCGAAGTAGTTCCACTTTACTTTCTGTAAGTGGGACTTTCAACTGTAAAAGAGTCGGTTTTTCAACACGTAAGAAAGGATTATTTCTTTTTGAAAGTTTGCATGATTCAATTTTAAAAATGTATTCAAGATTTTTAAAAATATTTCCTGCTTTTAACAATAAACCTTTGGAAAGTTGAAACTGCAAGGAGAGAGGCTGTCTTGTTAGCAATGATTTGAAATAATTACTTAGAATATGAAAAGTTATAACTTTAAGAGGTTTGAGTGAATTACAAGTGATATTTTGTAATCCGGTTGACAACCCTAGTTGACTATTCTGCTCTCCCTACACTAGGGTCGTCCTTGTTAATTGTACTGCCCCACCAAAATAACCAGTTTGAAAACTTGCAATAGTCATTAGCACCTCTCAATTAATTCACCGAGTCTGGTACTCAATACAGAGGTCACTGGACTGGTCAAGTGTTTAATATACCAAAGGACCATACAACTTACGGTAAAGCCTGGGAACAGAACTAAGTAGATTTTTGAGTGCCATATGCCAGTACTTCACATTGGTGCACTATGTATTTTACACATATGAAATACTAATCTTATGAAAAGTGAAATTCCTGTTTAAATTATTGGAAATAAATTTTCTTTGAGCTAGACTGGGTAACAAATTAGGTAAAAGAAGAATGTGTTGCTGTGAGCTATGTAAATAGGTTTTCTGTTAACTGTTTAGATTGCACTTCTGTCACAAATTTGTGTTTTGCATAAGTCTTTTCTAATTTTGATTCTGGAGAATAACTTTGCAAAATATGTTTTCCAAGGTTTTATCATTTTTGTTTGCAAAAAGTATTAACCAATCATTGTGGAAATGAACTCAGTTGAAGAAAGATGTTGAATGTTGACCCAAGGCAATCCAGAAATCTGTTCTATTTGGCACAATATTTTTCTTGAAGATCATCATTAATGTTGATGGAATTAGTAGCATTGAAAAATGATCATTCAGCCCAACTGGCCATGTTGATGTTTATGCAGTAGACAAGATCTCTCTGATTGCATTGTGCTAGTTTATACGTTTTAGTAAGGGCATCTTTTAGTATGGCAAACATTAAAAATCATTCCATGCTCCTGTAATTGTTCCAATTGTAGTCAGTTCTGATATGACATGGGCACTTTATATGGGTTTTTTTAGTTTGACGATAGTAGTGCTTACGATTCAGAAGTACTTAATTGCCTGTAAAGTGCTTTGCAACATTGGGTTTATGTGGGACGTTATATAAACAGAAGTTGGTTTTTCATGATTGAAGTTACCTCTTAGCCAGCCAACTTTGTGCTCAACTGGATGCAAACATGTGAATGAGGAGTAGAAGTAAGCCATTCAGCCCCTTGAATCTGTTCTACGATTTCATAAGATCACGGCTGATCGAGGATCATTAACTTCAAGTGTGAAAAAAAATTAAACAATTTCACAGTACATGTAATCTATACATGTGGGAGAGTAAATCTTGAGGAGGAATTGACACAAAAAATGGGTTGTAGCTGTGATAAACCAAGGCTGTCCCACACAAACAGTGTCCTATTTGCAGCTGGCGCATGGTACTCCAGCCATTGCACTACAAGGTACTGCGGCACGTTGGCACAGTGGTTAGCACTGCTGTCTCACAGCGTCAGAGATCCGGGTTCAATTCCCGCCTCAGGCAACTGTCTGTGTGGAGTTTGCACATTCTTCCCGTGTCTGCACGGGTTTCCTCCGGTTGGTCCGGTTTCCCCTCTCAGTCCAAAAATGTCCAGGTTAGGTGAATTGGCCACGCTAAATCGCCCATAGTGTTAGGTGAAGGGGTAAATATAGAAGAATGTGTCAAGGTGGGTTGCTCTTTGGAGGGTCGGTGTTGACGTATTAGGCCGAAGGGCCTGTTTCCACACTGTAAGTAATCTGAAAGCTAAATCTACTTCATTCACGATAAACTCCTCCGTGAGCTTTCTGTTTCTCTAACCTCCTACAAGTTCCTGACATCTCTCGGCTCCCTTAGTTCTCTTGCCCATCCCGAATTTTAATTACTGTTCAAATGTCAAACACAGGAATTCTGTTACGGCTTTCCATCTCTACCCTCCTATAGGATGCTTTTAAAACATACTACTTTGCCCCAGCGTCTAGTTGACTAGCTATATATCCCCTTACTTGATTCAATATCATATACTGTTTGCTCCAAAGTACAGGTGTTTTACAAGCGCACGTTGTTGCTGTGGTTTTGAAAGGCATCACATGATTGAAAATCTTTCTTTTTGTTGATGGCATGCAAAGCACTCCAATCTTAAGAACTCTTAAGAGCTGTTAGAAGTAGAGAAAATGTAGGATGAATTCCGATGGAGCAGAAACACCAAAGAGAGATTATAGAAAATAAATTGGTTCTGAGCAGGACATGATCAGGTCACTTCGTTTAAATGGGATAGAGTGTTCAAGGCAATCCAAGGTGCAAGCGCTCTTTGTGATTTATCAGTCTTCCATAGAATGCATTTTCTGGTTGGGGACAAGAGGGTTAGCAGAGCAACACCTCTATTAATTAAGTAAAATAGAGTCATAGACTCATACCATTTTGAAATGGACCCTTCAGCCTCCCCGTGTCTATGTCAACCAATAAACACCAAACTACACTAATCCCATTTACCTGCACTTGGCCCAAAACCTACTGTGCCCTGCAGTCTAAGAACTCATCCAGATGCTTCTTAAATGCTGCAACAGTACCTGCCTCCACCGCTCCCTCAAGGTAACATGTTCCATACTTCTACCACCCTCTGGGTGAATAAATTCTTTTTTAGATCTTCTCTAAACCACTTGCTCCTCAGCTTAAACTTAAGCCCTCTGGTCTTGGATGTGTCTGTGATGGGGAAGAGATTCTCATGATCTCTCCTGGCTATATCTCTCCAATTGTGTGGTGATCAGAACTGACGTACATTCCACGATGGCCTAACCAATGTTCTGTAAAGTTGTAACAATGATTCCTTGCTCCTGTATTATGTCTTGGCTGATGAAGGCAAGCATCCTGTATGCCACCTTTACTACCCTGTTTACCTGTGCTGACACCTTCAGGCATCTGTGGACTTGTACACCAATCTCCCTTTGTTTCTCAGTGCTCCCTACAGACCAACTATTCATTGCGTATATCCTTCCCATATTATACCTCCAGAAATGCATCATCTCACACTTATCAGAATTAAATTTTGTCTGCCATTGCTTTGCCCAGTTGACAAGATGACCAGAGGGTTAGATAGGATGGACAGTGAGAGTCGTTCTCCTCGGATGATGACATCAGCCTGTACAAGGGGTCTTAGCTGCAAATTGAGGATTGATAGATTTAAGGCAGATGTTAGAGGCAGTTTCTTTACTCAGAGTGGTAAAGACATGGAATGCCTGCTCCCGACTGTAGTTAAATTGGGAGCATTTAAACAGTCCTTGGATAAGCATATGGATGATGATGGGGTAGTGGAAGGGTAAATGGGCTTAGATTAGTTCACAGGTCGGCACAACATCAAGGGCCAAAGGGCCTGTCCTGCGCTGTGTTGTTCCATGATCAATATCAGATTGTATCCTGAGACGGCCTCCTCAGTCTCAACAACATCACTTTTCAGGTAGTCTGAAAATTTACTAATTATATCTTTTACATTCACATCCACGTTATTATTGTAAATAACAAACAGCAAAAGTCTCAGCACTGAACCCTGTGGTACATCACTGCTCACAGGCTTTCTTTACAAAAACAATTCTCGACCATCACCCTTTGCATCCAGTTTGCCAACTTGTTTTATCTTTTGGTCCAGCTTTCCATGTTGGGACCTTCTCAAAGCCATTACTGAAGTCCATGCAAATCACATCAACTGCACTACATCATCCCCACTGTATTTAGTCACCTTTTGAAAACCTTAATTAAGTTAGTCAGATAGAATCACCCCCAACAAATCCATGCTGACTATCCCTAATCAATTCCTGCCTTTCCAAGTATTGATTAATCCTGTCCTTTAGAATTTTTCTAATAATTTCCCAACCAACTACATCAGACTAAAGGGTCTATAATTACTTCGCCCATTCCTACTGCCTCTTTTGAAAGGAGCCATATTAGATTGTCTCACACTGCATCTGTGGCCAGTGAGGATTTAAATATCTCCACCAGGGCACCAGCAATCCCTCCTTTGCCTCCCCTAGCAGCCTGGGATACATCTCATCAGGATTTGAGCACCTGTTTGTCTATTGAAGCATCCATCCTTACTAATCTGAACATGTTTGAGAAGCTCACCATTCCAGCTCCTCCTCCACCCCAGCCATGCTTCAGAATGCCCTGCAGCTGCTCAGAGACATTGCTGATCCTGGCATTAGGGAGGTAATATACCATTTGAGAGTCCTGTTTCCTACCACAGTACTGCCTGTCAGTTCGCCTTACTGTCAAGTCTTCTATCACTAAAGCTTCCTAGTTTTTTCCCTCCCCCCATGGTGCAGCAGTCCATCATGGTGCTACAAACTTAGCTATTGCTACTTTCCCCTGAGAGGCCATCCCCTCCAACAATATGAATATGGTATGTCTGTTTGTGAGGGGTTGGCTATAGGTGGCTCCTGCAATGCTAGTCTTCCTGGTGGTCGCCCAATAATTTTCAACCTGTACTCTGACTAGCTCACTAAATGTGCTATCCAACTTCTTTGAGATTGTGGATGCTCCATAATAAGTATGAGCAGCTCCATGCGGTCAATCAGGAGCTGCAGCTGAACTCACTTGCACACAGGGACTTGAACTGTCCCTGGTTTCCCATGTATTGCAGGAGGAGCATACCACAGTGCTGAATTCTCCTGCCATTTTGAACCTTAACTATAGCCAATAAACTAGGAACCAATTACTCAACCTTACCCAGTACTCACTAAATCAGATTTCTCTCTCTATTTCTACCCAATTACAAATAAGGACTTTACACTCTCCCTCCCTCCTGCTATTACCCATTTGGCCTATAAACTGGTTCCTAAATAGCCAATCCACTTGCCCTACGTCATTTTTTTTTCCCAATGGTGACGTCACCTTCAGAGTTCCTCCAAATAATGCAGGAATAATAATGCAGGAATAATAGAGCAGCACGGTGGCTCAGTGGTTAGCACTGCTGCCTCACAGCGCCAGGGACTTGGTTGGATTCCAGTCTCCGGCGACTTTCTGTGTGCAGTTTGCACATTCTCCTGGTGTCTGCATGGGTTTCCTCCTGGTGCTTCGGTTTCCTCCCACAAGATGTGCAGGTTAGGTGAATTGGTTATGCTAAATTGTCCATCGTGTTCAGGGATGTGTAGGTTAGGTGCATTCGTCAAGGGTAAATATAGAGTAGGAAATTGGTCTGAGATGGTTACTCTTTGGAGGGTAGGTATGGAACTGTTGGGTCGAAGGTCCTGATTCCACACTGTAGGGATTCTAATTCTACTTAATCTAAGAAACTCTAGGTCTGTTAGTATTCTGTGTGACTACTATAATTCATAATCTAGGGCTGAATGAAATTTTAGAAATGCATCAATAACAAAGGCCACCCAGCACAGATCATGTTTGACAATTTGAGGGTTTTTTCTAAAGCTTTTAACGGATTGCAAAAACAAAGAGAATGCTATGACATAAAATCATAGAATCCCTACCGTGCGGAATGAGGCCATTCAGCCCACCGACCCTGCATCAACTCTTAAGAGCATTCCATCCATTCTGAATCACAGAATCTTGTGGGGCAAAAGCTGGTCATCGAGTCTGCATCAGAATCAACTCATTGCACTTATCTTTAAGGTTTAAGGGTCCAGACTTAGAAACCAACTCTGATTATGGATTCAAAATACTCTACTTAGGTGTGCTTGCTAAGGTTTTGCTTATGTCCCACTCTTGTCAGGAGCTAGACAAATGTCTCATTATTTTCCTGATATTTATCTTTCTTTAATATTAAAAAATTTTGCTTTCCTCTTTTCTGTGCCTCATATTCTTTGTCTGACTTGTGCAAATTTTGTTGTCTTTGATATTTGTGCACATTTTCTTCATCTTTTTGAATTATTCTATGTAACTGTCTTTCCCACTGACTTTTCATTTCCATGACCAGACTTACGGCTACATAACTTTTGATACCTATAGCTGGAAACATGCCTCTGTGAGAGTAGGAGCTGGGACATCTGCCATAAGTGTTTTTTTCCCCCTGCAGGAAGGACTAGGGTTCAGGCTGTGACTGAATGAATGCTGGTTTTGAAAGGGGTGAAGCTCATGACTATGTTTGGATTGGGTTAATGCTTCGAGGATAATCGATGCTTTTAAGTGTAAGGCCTGAAGCTTGGTCTTGAAAGGAGTAAGGTGTTTGGGGTAGGAATGACAACAATAACTGAATTAGGAGAAATGGCCCTTTCTTACCACATGAACATTAATGTGTTGGAAATCATGAGATACTTTCACATGAGACAGACCCGAGGAAGAGGATAGGCATTTTTTTGTACATAGAAGTTAAAAACGTATAGGTTTAAAAAACATATATAGAAGACATCAAGTAATGACAATAGAAGTGAAGTCCTCAGGGAAGGGCTCAATAAGAAGGATAAAGAGAGAAAGCTGTCATACCAATTAAAAGTGATTTAATAGTTTTGCCCAAATAATTTGTGTCTAGTGTCATATTTATGAGGATCATTTACAATGAGACGCTCATTACAGTTGTGCAGTAATCAAACCTATTGCATATATGAGGCATTTTTAATATTGCACGATGGAATAGGTGGATCATAGATTATGTAAAATTGTTATAAAATTGCACTGAGGTTCATTGTAATTTACACTTATCTGAAGTTGAAAATAAAAATATTTCTAGTGGCACTTGCTACTTGTTGGGTTTTTATTAATGTGTTTTCTGTATTGTTGAAGGTAGAGAACTGCTTTCCTGTCATCCAAATTCCTGTATTTAACATAATACCTCATGACCCGATCAGTCCAGAAGCTCAAAAATAAATGTTTATTAGCTTTCTAATTAAGCGTGATGGGCAAATTTAAATAATACCAGGGTTCTGGGTAGAGCTGCAGCTAACAGTAATAGACGACGTCACTGATCTGCACTCAGATTGTTATTAATGCTGTTTATTTATGCATGCTAGCTTAAGGCAAAGTTCACTGCTGTGCACTACAGCTTATTGCTCTGGGATGATGTTGCAGCATACTGCCAAGCTCTTAATTAGGATTCAGATGGTTGATTACCAGTATGCAGACAATACTAATTGAATCTATTTAAAATTCAAACTCGTACTTTTTTGTTGAAGTTAATCATAATGCTGCATTGAGTTTTTTTTCGGATTTTTTAGAGAATAGGCTGGCAATTGTTTTATTTAACTTAATGCTAGTCTGAATCTTAAATCAAGTTTTTTTTTGTATTAAGTACATGACACAATGTCAGTTTATTTTTTTATTTTAAGAAAAAATCAATACTTGCACACAGCATTGTATGTTTTATAAACTCTATTGAAATTAGAAAGTGACTGAAAATCAATTGTGCCTCACAAGAAAAACGTGTAAATTGTGAAATTAGTTCAACTTGATGTCACAGGAAAATATCTCCCTTTAGTCAGCTTTTTGGATTTGGATTACAGCTGTTTTTATAAGATAATGAAGTTCAGAAAGTTCAAGAAAAATGCACACTGTTATAATTTCCTCCAAAATGGTCTACCATAGAATCCCTACAGTGCAGAAAGATGCCCCATTCAGCCCATCGAACATGCAACGATCTTCCGAAGAGCATCCCATCCAGAGTTAGCCCCATGTTTACCACAACTAATCCATGGCGCACATGCCAAACTACACATCGCTGAACACTTGAGCATGGCAATCCTCCTACTCTGCACATTTTTGGACTAGAGCACTTGGTGAAAACCTGCATAGATAAATGGAGAACATGCAAACTCCACATAGCCAGTAACTCAAGGCTGGAATCAAACTGAGTATTGGTGCTCTGAACTAAAGACTTCACAGGGCTTTTCATTCTGAAAAAGTCACATTCGTCTTAAATGTTGTCTTTGTTGCTCTCCACATATACTGCCAAATAGAATATTTCCAGAGGATTGTGTTTTTACCTCCCTTTTTCATAATATTTTACCATTTTTTTTACTACATTTATAGATTGAGCTGACAGCCAGTGAGAGACAGTTGACCCTAGCAGACCACAACATTGACTAGATTGTCTGCAATAGAGATTTGAAAATTGGGATTTACTGTTGTTTATGATTTTAAAATGGCTGTTACAAAGCAGTCTTGTCAGCTTGAGGTTATGAATGCATTGCAATTTAACTGAACTTGAATTCAACTGGTAAATTATCTATTAACTCAAAGTTTTCAACTTGTAAAATCATGCTCATAATTACATTATAGTGGTTAATTGATATTGCTAGCAATGGGAATTGGAGAACCCAAAAATAAATAAATATGCAAGATATTGTTTTCCATTTTAGCATGGTTGATAGGTTATTTCTTCTTTGGATGTGTCTTTTGGAGATGAATGGTTTTGGCGAGTGAAAGTCAATGATGGACAGAAGGTGAACTTCTGGTTCCTTTGAAACTGATGGTTGTTTTGACCTTGTGTTGTGTTCATGTAATCACAGTAACAGTAACAGATGTAACAACAGAAAATCTTAGGAATAACCTGTGGCCTGCAAAAGTAAAATCTTCTGTGTATTGTTACGGTATGCCACTATTATAAACCCATTGGCATATATTGGTAATGATTTTACGTTTTTATTTCCATTCATGCATTTCACAGGGCATTATGACATTGCCCACGATGAATCAGAGGTGGTTTTATAAGTAGTGACATGTTTCTCCGATGGGAGAATAAGAAAAAGAGTTAAATAAAACTTATGCCAAATACACTGAAGCAATAATTTCTGTTGTTAGAAGATAAATTTTTTTTTCCATTTCCCACCAGTTGCATTCAGTAGCTAGTGAGGTTGCATAACTGATTATTTTCAGATTTGTAATATAAGCAGGAGAGATCACAGGTCTATAATCACCATGTGTGGGTGTGAGCTCAGCACAGACAAATAAAAACTTTTTTGAACGTGAAATTTTATTTCAATAATGCTTTTCAAATTTTCAGCTTTTCAAAACATTTGGAATATAAATTCAGAATTTCTTTGACAAAAAAAACTTAAAGATGCCTTTTTTCCAGCTTACACACTGGGAATCATATGAATGTTTGCTGGGGAATCTGTATGCTCCATATAGCTGCAGTTTGACTTCCTGGACTTTTCAGTGCTTGTAGTGGTTCTGTTCGCCGAGCTGGGAATTTGTGTTGCAGACATTTCGTCCCCTGTCTAGGTGACATCCTCAGTGCTTGAGAATTCCTGTGAAGTACTTCTGTGATCTTTCCTCCGGCATTTGTAGTGGTTTGAATCTGCCGCTTCCGGTTGTCAGTTCCAGCTGTCCGCTGCAGTGATCGGTATATTGGGTCCAGGTCGATGTGCTTATTGATTGATTCTGTGGATGAGTGCCATGCCTCTAGGAATTCCCTGGCTGTTCTCTGTTTGGCTTGTCCTATAATAGTAGTGTTGTCCCAGTCGAATTCATGTTGCTTGTCATCTGCGTGTGTGGCTACTAAGGATAGCTAGTCGTGTCGTTTCATGGCTAGTTGGTGTTCACCAGAACGAGGGACCCAATACCCAGCATGAGCAAAACCAATGTAGTATACAAAATCCCATGCAAGGACTGAACAAAACACTACATAGGACAAACAGGAAGACAGCTAACAATCCGTATCCATGAACACCAACTAGCCACGAAACGACACGACTAGCTATCCTTAGTAGCCACACACGCAGATGACAAGCAAACATGAATTCGACTGGGACAACACTACTATTATAGGACAAGCCAAACAGAGAACAGCCAGGGAATTCCTAGAGGCATGGCACTCATCCACAGAATCAATCAATAAGCACATCGACCTTGACCCAATATACCGACCACTGCAGCGGACAGCTGGAACTGACAACCGGAAGCGGCAGATTCAAACCACTACAAATGCCGGAGGAAAGATCACAGAAGTACTTCACAGGAGGCTCCCAAACACTGAGGATGTCACCTAGACAGGGGACGAAACGTCTGCAACACAAATTCCCAGCTCGGTGAACAAAACCACAACAACGAGCACCCGAGCTACAAATCTTCTCACAAACTTTTCAGTGCTTTAATTGATGACTCAGCTGATGAGGATGAACACATTGGATGAACAGACATTTGTTCATTATAGAGTTTGGATGAGCTGACATTTATGGAGTGTCAGAGATCAACATTCTAGAAAGTAGCAAGGTAATTGAGACTGGAGGATTTTAGCAATGAACTGAGGTAGGATAAGAGGCATGTGGTGATGTTAGGATGTAGAAGGTCTTTGTTGTGAAAAGTATGTGAAGTTGGAAACTTTGTTCTGGGGTCTTACATTTGAATACTTTTCATCTATCTCATTGATCTCCAAAATAATTGTTTATCTGTCCTAACTATTTGTAAAAAGTGGGGCAATAATGCTCATTTTCAATTTGCTTACAAAGTCAACTTCAAATTAGGATGAAGGATGACATTCTTTCTCGTTTACCCACATGCAACCACACTGTTTTATCAACTTATTTAAATATCTGAATAAGACCTTCTAAATTTGCTTTATGAATATCAGTGATAATCAAAGAAATGATAAATATAGGCAGTAGTATCCTACTGCAAGTTGGGTTGAAATGCAATTTTATATCCTGCAGAATTGTACATACTGAAGTATGTACACTGCTAGACATACCTTCAACTAATATTGCTCAGGGCAAAAAATATTGGTCAGAATTTTTTGGTCAGCAGCAAGGAACCTTGTTTGTGCTGACATAAAAAGAAAATAATCCGCAAAGATCTAGCAGCATCTGCAGCATAGACTTCTCCTTTCCTGATAGCAGGATGAATCGGATACCAAATCAAGGGCATTTCCTGTAGTTTAGTAGGAATTTCTTCAGTACACACCATGAGGTTGTATACATTTCCGTATCAACTTTACATGTACAAACCTTGGAGGTAGACCTCCATTTCAGTGCAGCAGTAACAACCAATGCTGACAGGCTCGCTGTTGTTAACTGCAAAATCTGGGCCATTAATTCCAAGCTCAAACTTTGGAGCAGCCAAAGTCTTCAAGTTAAAAGTTTATTAATGGTATTAGCCAAATTTAGATGGGTATCTTTGTTTAAGCCATTGTACAATTTGTTCTAGTCACTGAGAGAACTGAGAAAGGCTAAGGTAGCTAATGCAACAAGGTCACTGTCTCTGAGGATATCATGTGGTGCTGGAAAAACACAGCAGGCCAGGCAGCATCCGAGGAGCAGGAGAATCGACGTTTCGGGCATAAGCACTTCTTCAGGATTCCTGAAGAAGGACTTATGCCCAAAACGTCAATTCTCCTGCTCCTCAGGTGCTGCCTAGCCTGCTGTGTTTTTCCAGCACCACGTTTCCCCACTCTGGTCTCCAGCATCTGCAGTCCTCACGTTCTCTGAGGATATTATGTGTGACATTGATTCAGATCACTTCATGGATTCGATGGATGGAAATCTTGATTAGTGATTCTAAATATAGTTGTAGGAAAGATGGACCCAAATTTGGGATGTGTAAACATGTTCAAGGACTTTACAGAGGAAAGGAAGGTTAGAGGTTAGAAGGTATTTTACAAGGGTTTTTCTTTTCAGGGAGGGGTTTATCGCAACAGTTTAGAAATGGTGTAGGGCCACGACCTGGGGAGCAGGAAGCATTTTTAATGTCAGTGAGTACAGGGACCAGATGTAAGATTCGCGTAGTACTTGAGTAGAGATAGAATTCAGGAAGCAGCAAGCAAATCTCAGGACAAACAGGGTGGAGAAGGCATGATGAAAGATGGGAGAGTCTATGATGATGAAATGTTGCCATGTTTCAATAAGATTTTACCATTGTGATGTTGACTCATGCAGGAGCTGAAAGATTGCATCTGTTATCACAGAGACAGGTACTGCATCAAATAAGAACACTGCTTGTGTTCCTAGAACCTTAATTCTGAATCCAAGTGCTTTAATCCAAGATTAGTTGTAAAGTCTGTATGGACATATTAAATGGAGCTGCTTCCTGAGTATGGTGATAACGCTTTCAACATTCAAAGAGCAAAGAACAATCTAAAGTACAACTTCTGATAAATAGTGTAAATTTGAAAGAGTGATAACTTGCAAATTGCAATGAGGTTAGAGGGAATCTAACCAGAATAAAACAGAGCTAAAGACTGACAATGTAACAGGACACTGGGTGATTTTCAAGGAGGAGATATTTCTGCTACAGGCACAGTACATCACAGGAGGAAAAGGGAAGGAATCAAAAGCCACAAAGCTATCAGTCCTTAGCTTGTGAGAGAGATGA
Organism: Hemiscyllium ocellatum; assembly: GCF_020745735.1. Lineage (NCBI taxonomy): Eukaryota > Metazoa > Chordata > Chondrichthyes > Orectolobiformes > Hemiscylliidae > Hemiscyllium > Hemiscyllium ocellatum. The sequence continues at coordinate 38,147,990 of NC_083437.1, read as the reverse complement.
AGAATGTGATGGCAAAAAGAATGATTGCAGTGTGCATAATCCATACATTTTGAAATGAAAACCAGACTAAATGCAATAATGTCAATAAGACTGGAATGAGAAAGTAGTCAGTAAATAATAGGAAATATGGGCTTCATAAACAGAAGTATTGAGTAAGCAAGGAAGTTAAGCTGACCCTTTAAAATACTGGTTAGTCCATATCGAAAACATTGCATAATGTTCTGGTAAAGATCATTGGAAAGATGCAGTGTAAGTATAGTTCAAGTGTTAAGGATTTATTTTGCTAACAAAGTTGGGTTTCAGAAATTGGGCTTGTTCTCTTTGGAGAAGTGACACACAGGAGCAGGAGTACACCATTCGGCCTATCAAGCCTGCTTCACCAGTCGGTTAGATCACTGCTAATCTTTACCTTAAAGTCATTTTTCCACATTAACTCTGTATCCCTTGTTAACTTTAATATCTGCTTTAATATCTGAAATCTTATCCCTTCCTGTCTTGAATATGTGTGATTACTTGAGAAGTCCAAAGTTTCATCACCTTCTGTGAGTGAAGTGAATGTGTGGGAGAACCTTTTTACACTGAGTGTTGTAATAAGCTGAAACTCACTGACTTGAAAGTGATGGAAGTGGAGATGATGAATTATTTCAAAAGTAAATTGTTTGGGCTTTTGTGGGAAACAAATGTGCAGGGTTACACATGCAGCAAGTAAAGAGACTGACTGACTGGATTCCCCTTCAGGAACTAGCATGAACTCGTGGACTGAATAGCCACCTCCTGTGCCACAGTAACTCAACTTTTTTTAAAACACATTGTGTGATTGTATTCACATTATCACACTCGCATTTAGCATTGTTTAAAAATAAAATGCTGAGAACAGACAGTAGGCAGCATGTGTGGGATGTGACAACTGTGAGAGGAGTATTGCTTCAGTCAGTACAAGGGCAGCTGTCACAGATCTGTTGCCAGAGATCCTAACCAGCAATGTCAGAAGACCCACCCTTGAAGGTCCATTTGAGTTGTACATTTACAAATCCAGAATGAACTGGATCCAGTTGCTTGATTTTGTGATGGTGAGCGTAAGTTTAGAATCAAACTTTTTTGCTGCTATGCGAAAGGCGATGGAAACAATGAACAACACAGAACAATTTCATTCTGTTTTATCCAAGAAGATATCTCCTTCAACTAGCTATTGGTGAAAGAAAACCAAGTTATAATTTTAATTGATTTATATGCTGCATTAGTGGACTATTATTAACACTTCATCTATATATCAGTGAGTTTTTCATTTGCTTTTTGGCTCATGCACATCCTTAACTACAGTTTATTATGTTCACATTCAATGGTGTTAATGAATGCAAGTATTGAAGCGTAGTCCCAGTTTTTATTGTATAGACCAATTTATACAGTGGTGGTGTAAACAATGGCAAAATAATTATGGGTATATTAGCACAATATTTGAGAGTTGATGCCATATTAGAGAAGAATAATACAGTTTAAGCACTGTCACAGTGGGCATACTATCCACAATTGTGCAGACTTGATTTTGGTACACAGTACCATGTTAGCTAATTTGTATAATACTGGGTGTTTGGCGCACCTTGTGACCCTTCACTTAAAGATTCTGCGTAAAGTGTGTGGCATGGTTTTGAAGCAATTCTCAGTCAAAGCTGTATCTAACAGTTTGGGTGGTAACTTATCATTCCTTCTCAAAAAGTACCAAACAAACAAAGTAGTGGAATTGTGCGTGAATGATAGGCTGTTCACCTGTGCTTGAATCTGCAGAGCAGCAGCTTTACTTCCCACTTCACTGTTACATTTCTGATCCACAGATTTTTTTTTTGCTGAAACTGAGTGCTTGAAATGGAATGACTTTCATTCCTTGCCACTGGCATCTCTCGTTTTGATGAGTGGCAAGTTTTCACATAAAAGCGAAGTATCTTAGGAAGCATCCAACAATGAATTTGTTATGACATGAGTATTTCATAAATGGGCAGCCTATTGTTTGAATATATGATTTATTTTGATCTAACTTCAGTCATATGTTTTTAAGAATCACCATTTCAATTTATCGAACTGAACATTTAAAAAATCTGGAAAACATTGTAATAATTTCACACCAAAAACACCCTCTATCATAAATGCTATTTCAGAGCAAAGTTTGGGATAGGTTGTACATAAGGTCGCGGTGACTGGGGTTCTAGCTACATTGGAGTCAGGGGTCCAGATTCAGAACAAGAACAGCGCCAGGGCTGGCAATTTTTTTCCCTGATCCTACTTTGAAATATATATGCTGTAACCTTCAGCTGCTGTTTCCTGTAACTCTTACCTGTTCGTGTAAAGATTAACTCTCAGGAGTTGCAACATGTCCCAAATTTATCTGAGATTTCATCATTTTTTGAACTTTGGCAACTAATTGGCAAATTTTTAAATTAGACTTCCTTAAGTTCCTTACTGAAAATGACACAAAATCCTTAGTTGTTAGTCTCCCCTACCCAGAAACTTTCAGATTACATTCCCTCACATCTTCACACATAGATGGACACAGTATTATGGAAGAAAAAGCTGGAATTCTATCTTGCATAACAATGGAAAGGAAGACTATCAGGCACCATACCACAAAGCAGGCAGTTACTGAACAGTGTCCCCATAGGTGGTGCTATACTTTGCTTTTTAAAATCTGATTTTTGCAAAACATAAACAAATTAGTGCTCCTGGAAATTTAGGCATATGTTCCCATTGGAATAATGGGAGAGTACAGAAACAGGCATAAACTTTGTTTCATTGTCTGATGGAGGAAAGTTTAGTCATTAGTCATTGAACTTAGTTACATTGTATTTTACCCCCTTTAATGTTTGTGCCAAAATTTTGTGCAGGATATCCAATTTCTGACCTTTTGCAAAGCCTGTGATAAAGTTAGCTTTGTTCTTACAGCATTACTAATTTTATAAAGTGTGTGACAAATATTAAGGACGAAGGAGGAAAAATAGCCCTCAGTTCATGCTTTCTCATCAATCTGTTATTTCCTCTTCCCTCAAAAATCGTGACATATAACCGTCTCTTAGATGACTCTAGATTTTCTAATATCCTGCCCAGACGGCCATTCCAATTACTAATCAGGCTCAGTGGTTAGCACTACTGCCTCACAACATCAGAGACCTGGGTTTTCATTCCACCCTTGGGTGGCTGTCTGTGTGGAGTTTGCATGTCCTCCCCATGTCTGCGTGGGTTTCCTCCACATGTTCCAGTTTCCTTCCCTAAACCAAACACGTGCAAGTTAGGTGGATTGGCCATATAAATTGCCGTGTAGTGTCCATGGAAGTGCAGGGTAGGTGGGTTAGCTATGGGAAGGGCTGGATTACAGGGATAGGGTAAGAGGGTGAGTCTGGAGAGTTGGTGTGGACTTGATGGACCAAATGGCCTGCCTCCACACTATAGGGATTCTATGAATCAATCTTCTATAAAGTTCTTCTGCTGTTCTTTGAATTTTTTGATTATTTTCTTCTAGTCTCCATAGAAACTATTACTTTTTAAACTGATATTTGAATTTCCAATGACAGGAAGAGAAGCACAACAAGATTTCACGTTTTAAGACTTTTCCTGGAACAAACCAGCTAAAATTCACATTGTCTAAACAGTTTTAAATAGATAGCCTATACTTTAAACCATACAGTCATTTTCCACATTAAACTTTCAAAGTGACCAAACAGCTCACACTATGGTTATACTTTAATGCCTGGAATCAATCCAAAATGATTCTTAGCTCCTAGGAACTGGCTTGCTTTTCCAGTCTCAGCCAGGTAAAAATGGACTCTTGTGGTGAGAGATGAATTGCAGATTCTGTCCCCATCCCATTTCCGCGAATCTCCATTCTCATTTGAACTCTTGTGAACTGATCTCTTTGATCCAGGGCAGGCTCCTAACCACCTTCTGGATTCTGAAGGATAGACACTTGCTGCCTCTATTGTCCTGCTCTTGGGCGCTCAGATTCCTCCAGGCTGACCCTATATGTGAGTTTCAGTGCTAGATTTAAGAAACCTGGACCCATTCCTACAGAGTTCCTTCTGAAATATTTGCCATCAAATTAGGGATGGGCAACAAATGCTTGCTCACCAGTGATATCCATGTCCAATGAAAGAATTTTCTTTAATTCAACCTGTTCAGTGATGTTTTACATACAGCAGGTATGAAAGTATTTTTAAAGATTGGTGGCGGTGTCCATCACCTAAGCTTTATGTTTGGGTAAAAATGGTTATTAGCCATCCTTTAGACCCTTCAACTCTATTCTTTGTCGAAATTAAATTGACCGTTCAAAGTATCAACATTTCCTAAATTTAACAATCCTAACGTGTCCCTGAGACTTGGAGATTAGCAGTCTATCTACTGTCAGCACAGCTGCTGTATGTTTATATGTGTGAATATCTTGCTCGATAAACAAGTTGGACACTCCTTTAATTTTTAGCAACCAAGCCACTTGAGCTTGCAGAATTCAGAAAGTGGAACAGGAGCCCGTCCCTTCTCAGTTTTACCCTAAATTCAAGAGACAATCCAAGAACATAAAAGTCAAAATTTAATAATTGTAACAATTTACACGAATTCTGGTACTCTGTATTGATACAACCAACATGGTGCTTTTGGCAGTTAGTTTTCAATATTTACCTGACTAGAAATGTTGATTGCATTTGCCACAGTAGCAGTTATGATTGTGCTAAGCAAGATTTATGTACAAAGAATTGAAGATCTAGGAGTTTGTATTATATATTAGTGATTTCCACTTGAGGGAAATGTTGAGTAGGAAGCTAACATTGATTATAAGATTGAAAATATGATTTCCATTGGCAAAAGATGTCAACTACATAAAACTTGATAGCTCTGATATTGGCCATTATTTTTGTCCCCCATGTTTTGAGATTTTATGACCCGTTATGACACTTCATCTAATCCTAAGTACAGTATTTTTTGATGGTAAATTTATGGTGATTTCAAGTTCAGTTTTCACAATTTCTGTAGTATTGCTATCGGATCATCTTATTCCACCTGGGACTAATGAATCATTGTGATGTCGATATAACACTACTTCTGGCATTGATGTGTCATTCAGCATATTTAATAAGTTTTTAGACCCCCAACAGTGCTGTGAATAATCTACTTTAAACACATTCTGTACCCTGTGCCCCATTTTATGCTACAATTTTACAGCAGGATTTTTGCTCAAATTGAGCCGCCTTAAGTATTGTTTCAGAGCAGTTGTCATAAATTCCTACATACATGTGAAGTAAAATAACACTAAATTGAAATGTGGTTGCAGTTTGCGCACTCAGTAGTCAAAGACTAATGATTGAGTGACCATGATGGCTTTATGTAAAGCATCATTAAAAACCTTAAAAAATATACCACAACCTAGGGTTTTCTGATCATAAAAATTAAAGAGATCCATCTATTCGACTAGGTTATCAGTGAAAATGATCACATCATCTTGCTAGATGGAGGTCACTCAATTTGTCCATAATAGGCCAATCCCATTGACATGTTGAATCAAGATAGTGTCGTACTTGTTGTAGTATCAATACCTCTTAGGTAATCAGTTCTGATGTCTGTTTCTGGACATAGATTAGCTTTTTGCCCCATTGTTGCATTGTAAGTCTGGTTTAACAAAGGCAAAACTTAAAAGGAGGGGAGGCCACACTGGATCTGGTGCTTGGTAATGAACCAGGCCAGGTGTTTGATTTAGTGGTAGGTGAGCACTTTGGAGAAAGTGACCATTATTCGGTTACATTTAGCTTAGCAATGGAAAGGGATAGGTACATGCCACAGGGCAAGAGTTATCGATGGGGAAGGGCAATTATAATGTGATTAAGCAAGACTTAGGATGCATAGAATGCAGTAGCAAAATGCAGGGAATGGGGACAATGGAAATGTGGAGCTGGTTGAAGGAACAGATATTGCTTATCCTTGATAGGTATGTCCCTGTCAGGCAGGGAGGAAGTGATAGGGTAAGGGAACCGTGGTTTACTACAGAAATTGTATCTCTTGTTAAGCAGAAGAAGGAGGCTTATGTGACGATGAGATAAGATGGTTAAGATGAGGCGATTGAGAGTTGCAGATTAGCTAGGAAGGATTTAAAGAGTTAAGAGGAGCAAAGAGAGGACATGAGCAGTCTTCAGCAAATAGAATAAAGGAGAACCCTGAAGTTTTCTATTGGTTTGTGAGTAATAAAAGGATGGTGAGAATAAGAATAGGTATTCCTGATGAAGGGCTTTTGCCCGAAACATCGATTTTACTGCTCCTCGGATGCTGCCTGAACTGCTGTGCTTTTCCAGCACCACTCTAATCCAGAGAATAGGAATAGGGTCAGTCAAAGACAGAAGTGGGAAGTTGTGTGTGGAGCCTATAGAGATCGGAGATGTGCTAAACAAATATTTCTCATTGGTTTTCACTCAGGAAAAGGAGAATATTGTAGAGGAGAAGAATGAGAAATGAGATATTACACTAGAAAGGTTCAAGGTTAGTAAGGGCGAGGTGTTACTAATGCTAGAAAGAGTGACTGTAGACAAGTACCCTGGGCCGGATGGGATTTATCCAAGGATTCTCTGTGAAGCTAGGGAAGAGGGAATTCGACATTTCCTGATGAAGGGCTCTGGGAAGGTCTTATGAGGAAAGGAGAGATTTGGGTCTGTTCCCATTGGAAAGAAGAAGGCTAAGAGGGGATTTGATCGAGACATTCAAGATGATCAGAGGATTAGATCGGGTAGACAGTGAAATATTTTTTCCTAGGATGATGACGTCAACTTGTATGAGGAGGCATAGCTACAAATTGAGAGGTGATAGATATAAGACAAATGTCAGAAGCAGGTTCTTTACTCAGAGATTGGTAAGGGCGTGGAATGCCCTGCCTGCCAATGTAGTTAACTCTGACTCATTAGGGAGATTTAAACAATCCTTAGATAAGCATATGAATGATGATGGGATAGTGTAGGAAGATGGGCTTAGATTAGATCACAGATCCGTGCAACATCGACGGCCCTAGGACCTGCTCTGCACTGTATTTATGTTTGTGTTGGCAATTTAATTGCTTTACAGCCAACACGTGTTTTAAAACTTTGTGCTTTAGAAAGTGTTATGAATTTGGCATTTGCGTCATAGTGAATTCGTCTTAACGAAGTGCATCTTACAGCAAAACGCCTGCACGTTTCGATTTATAACTGCACTAATTTATTAACTCAGTAACTTAACTGTCTAAACTGTGAAGTGTGTGATGCAGTTCATTGATAGACAAGTCCACTGTGCTGTGATGTGATAAAAGAAAGGATTACGTTTACATTTCAGGACTTATTTCTTAATTGCTTAAAGCTTTGTTAGGAGTGGGGATGAATATTGATACTTTCCCACTCAGCAAAATGGAAATATAGAACTAGAGACATCTCAACTTTTCTCAATTTCATAATATTCTTGAAGCTAGCTTTTCTATTTTGCATTCTGCATTATTTTAGTCGGCTTGTGTCTGCTATTGAAAAAAAATGCATTTCTTTCCAAAGGTGTGGTCTTCGTCATTGCCTGGAAGCCAGTGTCTGGAGGCATAACACAGGGATCAATGCTGGGTCCCTATTGTCTATGATATATGTAAACAGTACAGATGAGAATGTTGAGGGGGATGGGGAATAAGTAAGTTTGCAGATGACATGGAGTTTGGGTTGGTGATTATTAGGAGGAAGGAATGTCTTAGGTTACAGGAAGAAACGGGTAGATCAGTGGCAGATGTAATGTAACACTGAAGAGTGAGGGGTGATGCACGTTGGATGAAGTGACAAGATACTCAATGAATCGCAAGACACTAGAAAGCTCAGATTTTGCGGTCCTTTTTCACAAATTCCTGGAGATGGCAGGACAGGTTAATAGGATAGTTAAGGCATTTGGGACACTTGCTTTTGTTAATTGTGGCATAGATTACAAGGGCAAGGAGATTCTGTTGGCGCTGTGCAAACCTTTGGTTAGATCACAGCTGAGAAACTGTGAAAATCTCATCACCACATTAGGAAGGATGTGATTGCACTGTATGGTGTGCCGAGGAGATCCACCAGCTTCAAAGTCCCTCCTCCTCCAGCCTTATCCCATGCCTCACCCCATCCCACGTCCTCGTCTCCTTGACCTGTTCTAACCTGTCCATCATCCTACTCCATTCTACCTTTTCCACTGTCAAATCACAATAAACCCCCTAATTGCATCCACCTATCATCACCCCACCTCCGCCTCTCTATTTGCTTCTAGGTTCCCCTCCCCCTCCAAGTCTTGACGGAGGGTTTCAACCCAAACAATGAGTTCCTGCTCCTTGGACACTGTCTGACCTGCTGTACTCTTCCAGTTTCACATCTATTGACATCCTTCTCTAGGATGTTGCCTGGCTTGAAGCATTTTAGCTGTGAAGAGAGACTGGATAAGCTTGTGTTGTCATCTTTACTGCACCTTTACTGAGGTGTGGGTGGGGAGGTGATGACTTGATTGAGGGGCATGGAGCGGGTGGACAGGAAACAGCTAGGGTCATTAACAAGGGGGCATAATTTTAAACTGAAGGCCTGGAGGTTTAGAGGGGATTTAAGGAAAGAACTTCACCCAGAGGATGGTGAGAATCTGAAATGCACTGCCTGGGAAGGTTAGAAAGGCAAGAAGCCTCACAACTTTTTAAAGTGTATGTGTATATCATAATATTCAGGACCATGGGGCAAGTGCTGGAAAATGGGATTAGTGTAGGTATGTTAGTGCACACTCAAAGGACTTCTTATGTGCTGTATGACTCTGAGATAATAAGCAGCATAGTTAATTCAGAATCATTAGATGTAATATGTTTAGATTTCGACAAGGCCACTTAATAAAGAAAGAGCTCATGGGATTGTACATTAGTATGGGTTGAGGGTGAGTTAATAGAAGACTAAGTTGGCATAAAGGAGCCACTTCCAGGATGGCAGCCTGTAATCCTCAGGGGGTCACAATTATTTACAATACAATTAATAACTTGATGACAGAAGTGAATGTGCTGTTACCAAGTTTGTGGGCAACACAATATGTGGGAGGACACATGGTGACAATGAGAGAGTCTACAGAGGGATACAGATTGAATGGCCAAAAAACTTGGCAATTGGAATATAATTTTGTGAGAAAATGGGAAGTAATGTATTTTGACAGGAAGGACAGAAGAGTTGAATGTTGTTTAAAGGGGGAAAGCTGCAAAAGCAGTGGGGGGGTCATCATGCATAAATTTCAAAACCCTAGCATCCATGTTCAGCTCATATTAGTGAAAGGAAATAGACTGGCCTTTCAAAATAAAGGGATTGGAGTATAAAAATAGAATTTTGGTGGCAGTGGTTCAGTGGTTAGCACTACTGCTTCATAGCACCAGAGACCTGGGTTTAATTCAGCCTTTGTAGATTGTCTGTGTGGCTTTTGTACATTCTCCCCATGTCTGCGTGGGTTTCGTCCAGTTTCCTCCCACAGCACAAAGCTGTGCACGTTAGATTGATTGGCCGTGCTAAATTGTCTTTTGTGACTAGGGATTTACAGGCTAGGTGGATTAGCCATGAGAAGTGTGGTGACACGGGATATGTTTGGGAGTCTGGGTCTGGGTGGGAGGCACTTTGGAGGGTTAGTGTATACCCAGTGGGTGAAATGGCTTCTTTCTGTGTTGTAAGGATTCTATGAAAAATACAAATCAGAACACTTCTGGAATGCTATGAACAGTTTTGATCCCCTTTATCTAACGAAAGATACATTCGCATTGGAGATAGTCCAGATAAGACTGATCCTGGGCATTGAGGAATTTTCTAATGAGGAGATGTTGAGCAGGCTGGGCTTGTACTCATTTGGCATTTAGAAAAATAAAAGGAGAACTAATTGAAACATACAACCTTATTAGTGTGATTGACAGCATAGATGCAGAGACATTGGCTCTACACTCCCCTACAAGGGGAACGAGAGTTCACCGTGTCCGACTAAGGGGTCACCCAGTTTGGCGAGAGATGAGAAGCATTTTTTTCCAGTGTAGTGAATTTGTGGAACTCTTTACTGAAGAGGACTGTTATGGCTGGTTCGCTGAGTTTGGTCAGGACTGGATAGGCACATCTTTAATCTGTAAGGGAATCGAGGTTTGTCGGTGAGAAAGTGAAATTGAGGATTATCAGATCAGCCATGATCTCATTGAATGGGAGAGCAGTCTCGATGGTCCGATGGCTCACTTCTACGCGTTATGGTCGAAGGCTCATGGTCTAGATTATTTTTACATAAATGCTGTAATGAATGTAAAGTGGTTGGCATATTAGAGGTTTCACTGCAGCAGTGTCTGTGAAGACTGCACTTCTGTGGATGTTCAAAGAATACGGTTTGTACTGGTTATGATGAGCATTCCCTCCCAAGTGGGGTCATGAGCTCTGAGATGGCTAACACCCTCACCCATTCTCCGACTTTTGCCCTCCATCCTACCCAATCGCTCAACAAGCGATCATGATAGTTTTCACAGCTTGTAAGTAAAGTCACAGTGGCAGAAATATTTTGGGGTGCTTTGGATTGTGATCTTTTTTCTCAAAGTCAAATTGTCTGATTGTTCAGACTAACATAGAGTGTTTATGTGGGAGGTAGAACTGAAATCCAACAGGAGAAGTATCTGCAGGAGTGTGTAAAGAGTTGGAAGAGGGCAAGATGGTATCTTTCTTCAACAATTAAAAGGTTAAATTCTTTTTTTTCAAACATTAAACTGTTCTCAGGGCAGATACTTCCATAAATGTAAATAAATATTTAGCTGTTCAGAAACCAAAACTTCCGAGTGTGTTTTTAAAGTTTAGATTTATCCAAAAACAATAGCATTCTAATTTCATGGATAAACCTAAAAATAATTCTAATTGCAACCATGTTCCAATAATTATCCAGCATTCATTCTAAAATCCAATGAAAGGGTTCAGGTTAACTGAAGTTCCCACCCTGCACAAATACCTGCCAATGGCTGTTCTATATTTATACAAAGTTTTGTGCTTCATCTAATACTCATCATTAAAGTAGTAATGTCAGATAGTGTCCAAGAGTTAAACATATTGATGGACTATAAACACATTGAGCACTGTAGTATTGTCATGCATTTATCCAACAACAAACTTAATTGATTTTAGTTATAGGATTATATTGACGTAACTTGTACTTCAGAACATGAGGAGTAACAATGACCTACTAATATTATTTAATCCAGAGGTTTGGATAATGTTCTGAGGAGCCAGGTTCAAATTCTGCCATGGCAGATGATGGAATTTGAATTCAATAAAAGTCTGATTAAGAGCCTAATATTGGCCATGAAATTGTTACCGATTGTTAGAAAAACCCCAACTGTTCACTAGTACCTTTTAGGGAAGGAAATCTGCCATGCTTACCTTATCTGGTCTATATGTGTCTCTAAACCCACAGCAACGTGAATGACTCTCACTGTCCTCTGGGCAATTAGGGATGAACAATAAATTTTGCCCTGGCCAGTGATGTCCATGTCCTGTGAATGAATTTTTAAAAAATAAACTGATGTCTTTCTGTATTATTTTTAGTACTTTTTTATGATGGTGTTGTTTAGGTCTATGTATAGGTGATAGGCAGGATGATTTCCCTTTTCTCAATGCCCTTATCTTTTATCTGTTATGACTCATTTATTTTCCTTTATTTGTTTATCTGTCCTTTTACCCTGAAAGGATAACTTTTACCAGTTGCAGAATGGGTCATTAAATAAAGCCCTTTTCAATGATTGTTCATCTTAAATGATTGGGAGGAGAGTAAGAATCAGCATGAAAACATGATATACTCTGTACTGACTGCCTGCATTGCATTGTATTAAAGAAATTCCAGAGTATTTTAGTTTCTCAGATGAAGGAGAACAGCATGGAGCAAGAAAGTCAATACTATGCATTAAAATGTGTGCAGATTGGTTTGCATTGAATTCAGACAAAAGGAAGTGATATGTTTTCTGCCTCAAGAGCAAGAATAGATGAGCTAGTTTTTAACGTTGCTGGTGGAATCAATTGAGAGGTTTACATTAGATGATTTTCTACAGAAGACATTTCCTTATGGTGGCCCCTCTGCAGCAACACACTTGTGAGAATTGCATGACCAGGAAACCAATCTTTCCAAGTAATTCTGTTTATGTAAAACTTATCTCAAATTAAGTCTTTAAAGGTTCTGTGATATTTGCCTTTGCTCTTGATTTTCTCTTTCAAAGGAAGTGGTACATAGAATCCCTACAGGGAAGAAGCAGGCCATTCAGTCCATCAAGTCTACATCAACCCTCTGAAGAGCATCTTTCCAAATGTCCCCTCAATCCTATCCCCTGCATTTCCCATGGCTAATTCTCCTAGTCTGCACATCCCTGGACACTATGGGCCATTTAGCTGGGCCAATCCAGGGCTCTGGGAGGAACCCTGCGCAGACTTGGAGAGATGTGCACACTCCATACAGACAGTCACCTGAGGCTGGAATCAAACCCAAGTCCCCGGCACTGTGAGCAGTGCTAGCCACTGTGCCGCCCATCATGCGAAAGCAAATATAGAGCCAAATAACTTTATTTTTGAAAAAGTCTAAATTTGAGAAGTTATGCTCAGAAGTACATTTAAGATATTTTTTGATCTGGCCTTTACTGGTATGTGCTGGATACACAGATGCTAATATATTGTATGGGCCCTGTACCAACTATGAGAAATGTCACATTTAAGTTGAAATCAATGGTCTAATGTGGCTAACAGACGTCTTGTGTGCTAGCTTCCAGACCATTTGTGCTTCATAGTCATGTAGAGTACCCTAGATGCATTGTAAACTCTGTAACCAATTCTTGTGTTCTCATACAAAGTTTTTCAAAAAGCTATGCATTTTGGAAATCAGAAACAAAAACAAATTGCCGGAAAAACTCAACAGGTTGGCAGCATCTGTGGAGCGAAATCAGAGTTATTGTGGGCGGCACGCAGTGGTTAGCACTGCTGCCTCACAGCGCCTGAGACCCGGGTTCAATTCCCGACTCAGGCGACTGACTGTGTGGAGTTTGCACGTTCTCCCCGTGTCTGCGTGGGTTTCCTCCGGGCGCTCCGGTTTCCTCCCACAGTCCAAAGATGTGCGGGTCAGGTGAATTGGCCATCCTAAATTGCCCGTAGTGTTAGATAAGGGGTAAATGTAGGAGTATGGGTGGGTTGCGCTTCGGCGGGTCGGTGTGGATTTGTTGGGCCGAAGGGCCTGTTTCCACACTGTAAGTAATCTAATCTAATCCTCCTTCAGACCAGATGCTGCCAAATCTGAATTTTTCTATCAATTTCTGTTTTTCTTCTTACATTGTCATCCCTGGTTGACTATGTTGTGCATAACACAAACATAACTCCTATTCTGTCAGCTGGATTTTGTGACCAGCAATGAAAGACACTCACTACTCACTGCACTTAAAACATCCCATAGACATTTTGTGGGTTTTCTGTGACATGAGTGAGCAAGCTCCCTTCAACCAGTCAGATTGGGGAAAAAGATCTCTTTGAGGCAGTCTAAAGCCGGAAGTGTAAATTTGAAAATGTGTTTCATTTATATGGAGTGAAATAAAAACGACACAAAAAAATGTGTACACATAGTTTTAATTTTTTTAATTTCCATCAATAATTAAGATCTGAATAAATGAGATTCCACACTTGTAAATTTTGGTTACAGAGTTTGTTTGGCGATGTTAAAGTTTAACTTACAACAAATTGCACAAGTCTTGACGTTTCCTGGCATATTTAGTGGATCAGTTCTGCACTTTCATACCCATCGTGGATTTTCAAATCAGGTCACTTGGCAAAGAATCAGTGTAGTGAAGCAGAAGCAGTGCAACTCAGCTGCTTCCAAATTTCCACATTGGCACCCACATATGCACAGTTCGGAGTTGTTTTCTAATTTACTCCACAATATCAGTGAATGCTGCGCTGGTTTACTGTTATTCTTATAACAAAATCCAGGCCATAACCTTACCTTTGCTTCTGGCTTTCTCTCCAAGAGACATTTATCACATCTCAAAAAAACTCTAAACACAATGGATTTGTATTCATCATTCAACTCTTAATTCCAGATTTTTATTAAATTCAAATTCCACCATCTGCTGCAGAGAGATTTGAACCTGGCCTCCAGAATATTACCTGGGTCTCTGGATTAACAGTCCAGTGATAATACCACAAGACCATCACCTCCGGAAATGAAGAACTTCAGCTATGACAAGTGGAGAAATTAAGAGAGTCCCTTGTAGAAAGGAGGGATGAGTTTTGATGGGGTATTCCAAATAATGAAGGCGCTAAACAGAGAGGCTAGACACCGAGAACAAGAGGGTGCAGATTTAAAGTAATTGGCAAAGGAAACAAAAATGATACGAGAAAAAGTTTTCTGGTAAAGTTCTGGAATGCAGTATCTGATGGAAGCAAGTTTAGCTGAAGCATTCAAAAGGATATTTAGGCTATTATCTGAAAAGAAAGAACAGGATTATGGAGTTAAATGGGAGAAGGGACTCAGTGAATTTCTCATTGCAGATACTGGGTCACAAGGCTTCCTCTATTCTTCAACAATTCTGTGATACTTTCAAATATAGTCAGTTCTTCTATAATGCAATGGTTGCGTACTTCTGCAACCCTGCATTATAGAAAAATCACGTTTTAGAAAAAGTGCTTAAAATGTTGGTGCTGTAATCGTGTTACAGCCAACACATTTTAAAAGTTTGCACTGTAGAAACAGCATTCCCAATTAGTCAGTTGTGTTACAGCAAATTAGTGTTGATGAAATGCACATTCTAAATGAATGACCTGTACAACGATTGTTTCGTAAGCACATACAGCAGCATTTGCATATAGAGCTAGATTTCACAAAAGCAGTGGGTGGTTATTTCCGGGTATCAGTTCAGAAACATGTTGCATTTTGGATAGTGCCATGAACATATAAATGTCAACTTGAATTGCCATTAACAGACCTTCTGGGCAGATGGTTCTATATCAGATTTGGATTTATTTTTTGCCAAAATGACATTAAAAAAAAACAACATAATTGGCCCAGCTAATCATTGTGTTTGATAATAACTTGTACATCATAAATATCCCAAGATTTAAAGAGGTTTAGAACGTGAGTAGAGTAGAACTAAGTGCAACATTTTGTGAGCTGACTGAAGGCATTATTGGCGAGCAAATACTGGAGGCTTTTATACATGAGGGGGATTGCAAGGTAAGAAGAATTAGATGACTTGCAAATAGGGTTGAAGGTTTAACTGCCAAAGGTGAAGCAGCGCAGAATAACAGATGTATAGTAGCCCAGAACCTAAGAAGGGGAGGGCATATACTAGCAAGTAGAACTTATGTTCCTTTCTAATTGTGAACTCATCTGTAGAGAGGGGTGACCTTATGGAGGTTTACAAAATCATGAGGGGCATGGATAGGGTAAATAGACAAAATCTTTTCCTTGGGGTCGGGGAGTCCAGAACTAGAGGGCATAGGTTTAGGGTGAGCGGAGAAAGATATAAAAGAGACCTACGGGGCAACTTTTTCACGCAGAGGGTGGTACGTGTACGGAATGAACTGCCAGAGGAAGTAGTGGAGGCTGGTACAATTGCAACATTTAAGAAGCATTTGGATGGGTATATGAATGGGAAGGGTTTGAACGATATGGGCCAGGTGCTGGCAGGTGGGACTAGATTGGGTTGGGATGTCTGGTCGGCATAGATGGGTTGGACCGAAAGGTCTGTTTCTATGCTGTACATCTCTATAACTCTATGATTCTTTAATTCACTCTATTGGCAGATGGGGAACCCAGTGATGATTGGCATGAATAATGATGCAAGGTGAGAGATTTAGTGCAGGTTAGCATATAGGCAGTGTCATTCGACATTTGAAGTGAATTTTGGTCAGGTCTAGAAGGCTGACAAAAGTGTATTGTGACCTTGATCACTTTGGAAACATGAATTTTAAAAATAAACATGTTTTAATTGTTAAACTGCTGTTGTGATGTAAGGTTAGTGGCCCAACCTTTTATATCACTTGGATGAATTTGAGCTACTGGCATATGGATGTGTCTGAAGGAATTTAATCAACTTGTAAATATTTCTATAGTCAAGTTGATTTCTTTTAAAATGCATTGCAAAAGGGAGACTTCCTGAAAAGTAATTTTTTTTGTTTATATTGGGTCATTATCATAAGCAAAGTAAACAGTTGTACATTCAACTTCAGTTTAGACGGTCAGGAATTTTTTTTTCCTTTGGATTCTCTTTGGGGGGGGGGGTGTGGGGGCGGAGAGAAGATTTTCTGTTTCAATTCTCAGTTTGAGCAGTTCTGTAGGAGTCTTAGGTGTCTAAAGTAGTTGCTCCTGAGAAAGGGAGGAAGAGGTTTTTTTTTAAAGATATTTTTATTAGAAATTTAATATTTTGACAGATTTACAAAAATAAACAGAACTTTCAAGCACAAACATTAATATAAAAATAGATCTTAAATATATAATCATCAAAATTCAAAGGAATGATACTAAAGAAGAAAGAAAAACAATGAAACTCAGTTAACTACTAATCTAATCCACAATTATCCAGAGTGTATAGTTGAGTCACTTACATCCTTCAAACAAGAGAAAATGTTCTCTAATACACTCATAACAGTATAATAAAAAGAAAACTATTTCCAAACAATAAGAACAAAAAAAATAAAACATGTTTGAATGGAGATCCTCCCCCTTGTTCTCAGGGGGCCTTACTTCCTTTCTAAAGGTCCACCATATCCTCTCCCAAACAGTGTCCCACCCTTAACCCGGGCGCTCCTTAATAGGATTTAGATATAATACCGAGCTAGAGTTAACAGTGAGCGCCCCACCCCCACCCCTCCCCACCCATACCTGAGTATATCTGATAGCATCAATGCCACGTACAAACACACATAACTATAAAATTACAACTCCAACAAATTACAGTTAAGTATAATAACATAAAATAGCAAGAGAAGACAACCCTGCTCCCAGAAGCAAAAGTAAAGTAGAGTAAAGTATCCATTTCTCCCCACGGAGTGTGGAAGAGGCAAGCCATAAATTGTCTCTTACGATTTATTTAAACGAGTCTAAAAGTTCCTTAGCCTCTTCTGGTGATCTAAAATTATACTCGGATCCTTCGTGGGTAAAGCATAACGTCGCTGGGTAGCGTAAGGTGTATTGAATATTTAAGTTCCTTAGACATTTCTTCACCTCATCAAACGCCTTCCTCCTTCGGGCCAAAGCCGGGGAGAAGTCCTGAAATAACATAATCTTGGATCCTTCATGAATCATAGCTTTAGGATCCTTTCCAAGATTTCTGGAGGCATCCAGGAGTATCTGCCTCTCCCTATAACTCTGCAGCCGGAACAGGACCGGGCGTGGGCGCTGGTTTGGGCCAGATCCGCGTACTGCGACCCGGTAGGCCCACTCCACCCTTACCCGGTCAGTTTCAGCCCCCAGGTTTAAAAGCTGGGGCAGCCATCGCTCCAGAAATACTGCTAACTGTCCTTTCCCTTCTTGTTCAGGGAGGCCCAGAAGACGGATATTCTTTCTCCGATTTCTATTATCCAGGTCATCCATGTAGATTTCAAAGGCCCGGACTCTCTGCTCCAGAGCTCGCACCTGTTCTGCAGCTGTTTGTGCTGCAGCCTCGGAGGTCGTGGCCTTTAGCTCCGCCCCCTCCACTCGGCCCTGCAATTCCTCGAGAGCCTGGCTGTACTTTTGTAACTTTTCTTCGAATGAGTTCCATCTCTGTCTGGATTCTGCGATGAAATTGACGAGTGTCGTTTCCAGCCTGGCAATCATCTCTTCAAGGCCTGTTTTTACATCAGCTGCAGCCGGAGGAGGAGAGGAGGGTGGGGGAGGGGTCTTTGTTTTCTGAGAGCTGCGGGATCCCTTTGGTTTACTCATTATCCACTTAATATTAAACTGCTTAAATATAATAGTAAACAGCTAATTAAGGTTAGAAGTTTTTTTTGGGTGGTTTGGTAAGTGTGGTGGAGGTGAGTAACTCACTTTACCCAGGTTTTGGGAAGAGCACTGTAAACTCAGACTTGCTGAGTCGCCGCCATCTTGGATCTCCCCCGAGGAAGAGGTTTAGATTAGTTAAACCAGATGACCTCTGTGTAAGTAGTTTAGTAAAGGCTCTCGACCAGAAGTGTTTGGTTAACGGATGGAAGGGTTATTTGATGCTGAGAAAGTTTAATCTCAGTTGTATGAAAGCTCCAGGAAGAGGCTATCAGATTTTCAAGACCGGAATTTTTAGCCACCGTTAAATTATGGTGTATAGAGAGATGCAGAAGTGAATTCTGTCATTGTGTGTTGTAAAGGGGTTCTTTAGAGATTGATTTTTACCATGTGTTTCAAATTCTTTAAATGGATGTAAGTAGTTTGTTTGATTCAATTTTAACTTCAATTCCTTTTTGTCATAAATTTCTGTTTTATTGTTAAAAACAAATCTTCAATCTTATGTGTTAATGTTTGAGCAAGAGATCACCTTGTTCGAACCAATAAAGTGATCTATCAAGCCAGGTTTCAGTCTGGGATCTGACTTATCTGGTAGCACCATCAGGTGGAAGCAATATATTGTTCGCTGTGATTTTGGGGGCCTTTCATAGTTGACATACAGGAAATAATTAGTGAAGCAATTGGTCTATTATTTTTCATTGCAAAGGAATTGGAATACAATACTAAGAAAATCTTGCTGGAATTGTGTGTGACTTGAGTGAGACTACACATGCAATGCTGTGTGCATATTTGGTCTCCATATCGAAGGAAGGATGTACTTTAGAGGGAACGGATGTACGGTTCACTGGAATGAGTCTTGAGATTAGAGAATTGTTTTTTTGAGGGCTGACTGACTAAAATGAACCTATACTAACTGGAATTTAGGAAAATTAAAAGTGATTTCATTGAAACATGTAAAACTCTGAGTCAGATTAGCAGGGCAATTGCTAAGAGGATGTTTACCTTGACTGGAAAGTCTGCAGCTCGGGGGTTAGTCTCAGGATGTGAAACTTACATTTCTTATTTTAGGCATAAATGGTATTCACTCAGTTATGCATCATTGACTGTATATTCCAAAGGACAATGAATATTAAGTATTTGAGTCTCTTCATGGCTGAGGGAGAATTTTGAAGAGAAATCGAAGGATAGAAAGATCCTAGAAAAGTGAAGTTGAGATGGAAAATCAACCATTGTATGGAGTACAGCCGCCTTGATGGGCAGTATGACCTAATTTTGGACCATTTTAAAATTAATTTGGGGATGTGAGTTTTGCTTGCTGGGCCTAAATGATATTGAGAAGATGGTGGTGAAATGTCTTCTTGAGTTAGTTATGTACGTTTGGCATAGATATATCCACAATGCCATTTAGAAGGAAGTTCCAAGATCTTGGCCCGGCAACAGTGGAGGAACAGCAGTTATATTAAGGATTGAGTTGTTTGGAGACAAACTTGCAAGTGATGGTATTCCCACGTATCTGCTACCCTTGACCTCTAGATGGTAATGGTCATGGATTAAGAAGGTGCTCTCAATTGATGAATTTCTGCAGTTCACCTTGGAAATGGTATGCAGTGCTGTTACACTATGTTGGTAATGGACAGAATGATCGCTGTGCCAGTCAAATGGGCTGTCTTGTCTAGATTTATCGAGCTTCTGGTCTTGTGTTCCAAAAGAGAAATTTAAGAATTGAGGTTTTTCAAAATGTGGTCAATACATGGAATTGATTTTCAAATATAGTAGAAATAAAATCCCTGAAATTTTAAGAATTAATTTACTGTTGCAATGTGGAAGTTTTATAGCCAATTCTGGATAAATGATAATGACCTTTGAAAATGTTGGTGAACGTAAAGGTGACAAAGAAAAGAAAATAAAGCAAGGAATAAGAATAGAAAATGCTGCAAATGTGCAGTGCATCTGTTGGGATTTGTTAGAGAATAGGTGTGTTAATGTTTTGAATTGTAGGTTCTCCTGAATTATGGATTCCTTTCATTACTTTCAGGTGCTGTCAAATCCATCACACATTTCAGACATTTGCTGTTTCTAGTTCAGATTTGCAGCATTTGGGGTTTTTCCCCCCTCATTGGTAATGAAAGGTTGAACTGGCATTGCTGATTGACATGTACTGCCCCAGACTTATTGCCAATCACAGACCCGTTATCCAGTAGAAATGTCAGTGGTTTAAGTATAATAACAAAGTATTACGGGTGTCAATACCTGTAAGAGAGAACTGAAAAATTGATTTGAGTTTTGGAAAATGACTCCCCACTTGCTCAGGTTCTTCAGGCACAAAATATATTGGAACAATATTTTTGAAGATATTAGCCATGTTTTTCTGTTTGGTTTTCTTCCTATCTGCCCCAGAGCACTTTGGAAGATCAGTTGGTGAGTATATTCAGGACTGAAATTGATAGATTTCAACCTGTTAGAAATATCAACGGATGCAGGGATAGTGAAGGAGAATGGTGTGGTTGAAGATTACCAAAATGTCATTGAATCACCGAGCAGGCTCAAAGGGCTGAATGGCCTATATCTGCACCTAATCCTTATGTTCTCTCGCATTTTAGCTCAGAAAATTGGGGGTCCTGAATTAATTGTAAATGTTGCTCAGAGTTGGTTATTGGCATGCACAGAAAAATTACCTGAGTTCTGCTGTTGAATGTTGTAGCTTTTTCTTATTTTTTCTCCTGAATACCTCTGCACCACCATTTTAGCTTAGTAAAATGGAAGTCTGAATCTCTGCCTTCCTCCCTTATCTCCTGGTTGCCACTGTTAATGGACTGAAAGGGAGCACTGAGTCTTCAGTCAGAGTGCCTGCTGGAAGATTGGATCCATCTGTATAAAACATATCAGAGGCGGAGGCTATGTTCAAATCATCCTCGGGTTACAACATTTTCATGCTGTGAATGTTTTAACATTAATTTTGTTGGCACACTATGCACCTACAAAAGTACCTCAATTGCTGTTCAATGTGAAATGTCCAAATTTTATTTATTGAGTCTTCTGACCTGACGTTTATGGAGTTTTCTGTGTAAAATTGATAGAATTCCAATGTTGTCCTCAGTACTTTATCACTTTCAGGTGGTCAGTATTTTTTGAGCCCCACTTTCACAACTTTGATACAAATTTAAAGATTTCCCCTACTTTATCTCGGAAATTCAACTGCTTAACTACTTATACAAATTCCACTTTAGCACAAATCTAGCAGACTTTGTGATCTTGTTTCTCTTATGAACGAGCCCACATAATTGCTCTGAAACAGGAGTTCTCTTTCCACGGATAGAGTACCTAATAATCACCAACATGAAATTCTAGTTGTGTAATAGTAACTTCATATATGAATGGAAAATTCATTAAAACAAATGTTTTTGTGCATAATGGTGGTTATCTTGCTTATGATTTAGTTGGTGTTGGTTTTGCAAAATGTTTGCACAGTCATTATTAAGAGAAAATGCATGGTTCAAGCTGATATTCCCCAATTGTTAAAGCAAAAGCTTTTTAAACTCTTGACAACTTGGAGAAAAAGCATTTCTGGTCCATTTGTTTTGTTTAGACAGAAAGAAAATTACATGTGCAAGGTGGTTGTAACCTAATTTTCCTGAATTATGTTCGCTTTACAAATAAATACAGTGAAAATTGTTTATTTTTGTTTGCATAATGCTTTATAGAATTCACAATTAAAAGTGCCATGCAATCATATTTCACTTTGCAAAAAATACTGCAATTTTGTTTTTAAAGAACAGCTTCCTTATACTTACTGTAACTGAATGCATTGGTGTATTCCTCCCTACAACACTCTAGCAGATATGTAAGTTAATTAAACTATCACATTTCTATTAAGGCTTTCAGTATTTTTGACATTTCTATCCTTGCATTTGGTTGATTCCATAAATTCTTAACACTACTGATGTCAAAAGTATGCCTTTGTGGTACATCTTGTTGGAGCATTCAAAACTAGTTCTTGATGCTCAACGCCCTTTATCCCATTGTAAAATAAAATAAGTGGCTGCAGCAATACAAAATGACAGTCTGGCCGACAGTCAAATATGTACATTTCTGCATTGTGCTGTGTGATAATCCATAGGTGATCAGTCTGCTGTTATCCATGCTCTATTCCTGATGAAGGGCTTTTGTCCGAAATGTCGATTTTCCTACCCATTTTGCAAATTACCCCAATTCAGAGTTCCCTTTACAGGAATGGATATAAATGAACACTCAAATCAAGAATGAATTGGATTTCAGTATTAATGAAAAAAAAGACTCTTTTTGACAAAGCTTTTCATCTTTCACTCATCAGAGAACTTGCAAGAATACCCATTCAAGGGGAAAACCAAAATCTATGTTGTATGAGAACAGAATGCTGATGCATTTGCCAGCCAATATTGGTGTTCCCCGTGAATTGGTATTTTTACTAGTTTCCCTGAAAAGTGCAAGGTTAAAACCTTCAAAAAAAAGTCTTTCTTTTTGTAGCAATATTTAAAGTTCTGTACTACCAAAAAAAACTGTAGGGAATATTATATTATATTCAGCTATATTGAATTATTGGGAGAGGCCAAATAGGCTGGGACTTTTTTCACTGGAGCGTTGGAGGCTGAGGGGTGACCTTATAAAATCATGAGAGGCATAGAATAGCTAAGGTTTTTTTCCCAGGCTGGGGGAGTTCAAAACTAGAGGGTGTAGTTTTTAGATGGGAGGAAAGATTTAAAAAGGACCTGTGGGGTAACCTTTGCATGCAAAAGATTGTATGTGTATGGAATGAGCTGCCAGAAGAAGAGGTGAAGGCAGGTACAACTACAATATTTAAAAGGCATCTGAATGGGAACGCAAATAGGAAGGGTTTAGAAAGATATGGGCCATAGGTTAGCTAATGGAAGCAGGTCAGATTGGGATGTCTGGTTGGCATGGGCGAATTGGATGGAAGCGTCTGTTTCCTTGCTGTATGAATCTATAAGTTTACTGGATACTGACTATTTGAGAGCATTCATTTTTTTTAAGAATTTGAATATTTTAACATGGAGTTAATGATCTATATCAATATCTGCTGCTAATTATAAAACAGAACCGACAATGGACAACTCCAGAAAGGCAGCTGATGTTCTTGGCCTGCCAATCAGCAGGGGCACTAAAGAAAATCTTTCAGATTATTTTTCTCTTTTTGAAATATGCTAAACTCCTGTTCCAGAGAAGCATAATCTCCTTGATTCTAAGATTTAGACTCCGGACTACTAATTGGCAGTGTAACATCCAAATCTTGCATTGAGCAGACGAACTTCAAATTGTCCGGAATATGCAAAATGTGCTTGTAGTTTATTTTTTTTGAGGATTGTGACTCGATTTTGCCAAGTTTAAAGACACAAAATTGATTCCACATGGTATCAGAATCTATGCTATAATGCTAATTTTTTTTAACTGAAATAGAATAATGTACATGTTAAAATGAAATGCTGGTGCTCAAAGGGTTACAATTTATTTGATCTGGGGCAAAGGAAGAATTGTTGAGGTGAACATTAAAAGAAATGAAGTGTGGCCCTTGGGGACTTTTCTATGAATACCCAAAGGCAGATTAACTTTTTACAATTGAGGCTTTTTCTTTGAAGGAATACTGGTATTCTTCCCCTCGATATATGCATTTACTGTTGGAGTCCATTATTTAAGTGTGTAATTTTTTGTTAAAAATCATCTAATATCCTTTGTTGTACTCTCTTGCGATTTCATCCAGATCATAGCAAATGGCAGTTATCTGTTGAGAAAAGAGTTTATGTAAATTACAGGGGCTTCTTGGATTTTTCCAGTCGTGTAGTAGAGAGACCAGAAGAGCAAAAAAAAATCAGGCAGTTCTTTGGAACAGATCCTGCTGAAGACAAGTCTGTTGTTTCAGCCGTTTGGCCATTTGTCAGCAATTCTTTCGACTTCTCTCCTGTGCTGTTGCTTGGCAACATGGGCTGGAGCAATCAAACCATGGCCAAAGCAATTCAGAGAGCAGATTGTTGGGTGATTTATTAGCAAGGCTGTGAGCTGAGTGAGCTAGGCAGCTGAACTGGAGCCTTAAGCAGGAGAGCATAGAAAAACCAACAGCACTTGAATGTTGTTTTATAGATGAACCTACAATGTTCACGATTACTGAGTAAATAATAAAGGTGTTCCAATTAAATGAGTGAAAGATTAAATGTTCAGGTATAATTAGAGGTTACCTCTCCAGTTATACTTTACATTCAGACCTAATTAACCAAGATAGGTACAGCAGTGGTCTGATGCAGGGCAAACGTATATTCCATTGAGGTTGGATAGTATTAAACAGGAAGCTTTGCTTTTGTAGCAGTTCATGTATTCTGTGTTTATTTCTCAGGTCACTTAATGTGTTTGTGGTAAGGCTGACACTGCAAACAACATGCAGCCATCTTATACTAATATTGTATAGTTAAAATATGAGCATGCGTTCTGAACACTAGGAAAATTTTGACTTGACAACAAAAGCAGATGAAACCGTGAAGTAAAAACAAAATGCTGGAAGCACTCAACAAGCGAAGCAGCATCTGCAGTGAGAGAAAAATGTTTTGGTTATCATTTCAAGACTATGACTCTATCCTTTGAAAGGTCATAGACCTGAAAGGTTAATGGAACCTTTTTCCTTGTATTTCACATTTCCAGAATCTGAGTTATTTTCTTCATCTTTAGTTTTATTGAATCCCTAAAATATTTTCTGTAATGTGTAATGATACTGACTTCTTTGAAATGATGTTTAAACAACAATATATAGTATTGACATCTAGTTTTTTTTTTCAAAAATTCAGTCATGGGATGTGCGCATCACTAGCTGGCCAGCATTTATTACCCATCTGTAGCTGCTGTTGAACTGAGTGGCTTGCTGGGTCATTTCCGAGGGCAATTGAGAGTCAACCACGTTTCTATGGGTCTGAAGTAATGTGTAGGCCAGATCAGGTGAGTATGGCAGATGAGGTGAAACGAGAAGATAAATTTTACGGCCCATCACATCTCCAAAACATCAGTGAAAGCTTTGTCTAAAAGCGATTACTTTAAAGTGCAATAATTGTTCTTAAGCAAAACTGCACAGTAAGATTCCACATTCAAAGGGGAGAATGAGTCATGAATCAGTTTTGCTGCTGGTCGCTCCAGATGTCATTATCCTATCCAGCTCTCCTTGTTACTAATGTCAGCTTTCTGGCCACCCTTGCACTTTGCCAATCTGTAAAATGAAGCAAAACATGTATATATTAAAATTCTTCAAAGAAAATTTAGTTCGCCTTGCATATTTTTAAACTGTAAATGGTTCTAAAAATTGTGATTAGCTTCAAAGTTAGCAGATAACACTGTCTTTATCAATATTTTCATCTCTTTGTTGGTTGGCTACTGGAGATATATTACAACTATTCTTAAAAGCGGCTTGTCAAACCTTGAAGCAGTATTTATTTTTACTGGGCCATTGTATATGATAGGTCAGCAGCATAAAAATTAACTTTGTGCTGGCTACTGTACTGTGAAACAATTCATCCTTTTCAACAAAAGAGACGATGAATAGATTGTAGTACAGTGTTTTCACATGGTTTGGCTCCATTGATTTGAGATACATTTTATTTAGGCTGGGAAATATGTTTAAAAATAAATAATTTTTAAAAACTTAGTAAGTATTGTGATTTTAGAGAAGATTTGTACCTCAGATTGTGGATCAGGTTGTAAGTTTGCTTGCTGAGCTGGTAGAATTGTTCTCAGCTATTTCATCACCATGTTAGGTAACATCATCAGTGAGCCTCGGATGAAGCACATGTGTTCTGTCCCATGTTCTATTTATGTGTCTTGGTCTGTTACGGTGGGTCACATCATTTCTGGTTCTTTTTCTCAGAGCTTGGTAAATGGGGTCCAAATTGATATGTATGTTAATGAAGGTTCGGTTCGACTGCCCAGCCTCTCGGAATTCCCGTGCGTGTCTTTATTTAGCCTGTCCCAGGATGGATGTATTGGCCCAGTCAAACTGTTGTCCCTCTTTGTCTCTGTGTAAGGATACTGGTGATAGTTGGTCATGTCTTTTGGTGGCTAGTTGATGTTCATGTGTCCTGGTGGCTACTTTCCTGCCTGTCTGTCTAATGTAGTGTTTGTTGCAGTCCTTGCAGGACATTTTGTAAATGACATTCATTCTGCTGGTTGTTGGTACTGGGTCCTTTCAATTCATTTTGCTTTAACTAACATAGGGATTGAAACATCCTGCAATTCAGGTGTTTGTATTAAATTTGACATACTAAATATAATGCTTGCTTATCCTGGAAAAGTATAATTATGCGTATTCAGTGTAACTGCCCTCATAAGTTATATCATAAAATAATGATCCAAACTTTACAAGTAACTAAATTTGATGGAATCCTTAAAGATCTCTGTTATGAGCAAACTACAAACACTTCTTTAACCTGAGAGGCAAGAGCTTAGCTTTCAGCTTCAATTATGCAATTAATATCAGTACTGCATAATCTACATCTTGTATAATTTGTTTTTCCCATTGGCATTATTTAAAGAGAGTACTTACTATACCTACCAATTATTAGATGGAATGAAAAGTATTATATATTTTTGTTCATAGTGAGATAGTACTTTTCATGTTAAAAATGTGGCAAATTGACAGATAAAATATTTCATGGAGTGGATGTTTTGCAGCAAAAACAGCCATGAGATCTGTACACATTTTGTGTGTCACTCAGAAATACGAGCCAATGTGCTTTAATGTTTCAGTCCGAAGAAGAGTTATGTGGGACTTGAAATGCTAACTTTAATTTTTTCCCCATTTATGCTGCCTGCTGGATTTATCCAACACTGTTTTCATTTCGTATCTCTAGCACTTTTCTCTTATTTGGTAATGCTTTGGGGACCATGGCAAATGGTGAAATTTGAATTCAATAAAGCTGGTTTACTGGCAATCACCTAACAATTGGCAGTTGCTGTAGAAACACATCTGGTTCACTAATCTACATTAGGGAAGAAAATAAGCCATCTCTAACTCGATCTGGCCTAGATGTGACTACAGACCCCAGAAATATCATTAAGGAGCTCCCCGGGGCGCTGGGAGAGCTCGTTGTTCTCTGAATAACATTACAGGAGTTTTTAAATCCACCTGAGATGCAATTTAGATGACATTTTATCCAAAAGATAAGGCAGCTCCAAATGTGCAGCATTCCCTCTGTATTCTAAGTCTAGGCTGTACTTTCACGTATAAAATGGTAGTACTGTCCTCACCCAATGTTGGCCCGTGGAGACCTAGACAATATAGCAGTTAACAGGTACACTTGTGTTTTCCTGTATCCGGGGATATTGAACTCAACTGCAGCAACTCACCACTTGTTTGTGGTTGAAGTTGATAAATGGTGTGTAAATTAGATATTGGGCGTCTAGTTTTCATGGAATGTGCTTTATTGTTTTTTGGTCCATCAGCGGTGCGATGCTAATGTAAATTTGCTTGTTACCTTGTTGATGGAATAGTTACCGGAAATCTTAATCTCAAAATCTTTGCCTTAATTTTTACTCAAAAAAAATCAATGACCTACTTTTTTTGAAAGCAAAGTTGTTTAATTGTAGTCAACAGAAAGAACTATTTTACGAAGAGAAAATGTTCGTGCATTAACAGGTTTAAATTATAGGGTTGATGAAATAATTGGTCGGATCAAGTTCATTATCGGATTTAGTGTAATCCATGGCAAAGCTTACTCAATGTCCGTTATCTTTGTGACAAGAAAAGTCGAATCTTAGAGGCTGCCGATGTGCCTTTCTGCGTCTCGATAGCAGCGTTGTGAATGGATTTGTGCGGCTCACTGAACACATGAAAAGGGCTAGTTAATGAGATTACAGGAAAGTACTTGCTGAAAAAAGCGACTTGGCAACATAGTTGCTTTGGTGATGTTTCTCTGTGTTGCTTTGAATACATATTCTGGGCTGTTGGGAATCAGTGATCCATACCAGGTTTTATGTCTGACCGGAGACGAGAGAACCCAGCAAGAGATCGCGTGTAAACCACCCCCTTTGTAGTGTTGGAGCAGAGAGTGACAAGGTATTTCTCGCTTGTATGCTCCCCCTCTGCCACTTACTGACGGCACACTGACATTACCAGGGACTGGGAGAAAAGGAAAAAAAAGGTCCTTCTCGCTTTCCTTTTGTGCTTTAATTGTTGTCATGGTTTACTGAAGTCAGGCCAAGCCGTGAAGAAGTGCAAGCCTTTCCTGCGCTGTGTGTTGTCTGTATTATGTAGGGTGCCTCCAGTCTGAGTGATTAGTGGCTCGTATAGAAAAAGGATCTCTGTGCAGTACAATTTCCGCCATTTTCCTTGCTTCCCCTGGTGTATTTTTTCTCCCTCGCAGTCGAATCTTAGCAAAGGCTGTTCCCTCCCGCCTCCCTTATTGACTCCTCTTTTCTTGCCAACAGAAACGCTTCATTAAGGGCTTGAGACAGTACGGCAAGAACTTCTTCAGGATCCGTAAAGAGCTGCTTCCAAATAAGGAGACGGTGAGTTTTTTTTTCTATTTAATTGATCTGTGTTGGTTTCTGGTAATCAATCTGCTGGTGTTCGATTGGTTGTTTTTCTTCTTGATTGTGGTTTCAAAAACTTGTTGTGGAGATTTGAAGGGAAGTAGAGTGGTTTGGCATATCAACAAAAGTAATTTCGAGTCAGAACAGATATTTATAATTAGTGATATGTTTGTGAATCATTCTGGTAGTCTAGAAGCTTCTGTTACTACCTTGCAGGTGCCATTTATCTAATAGTGGTTTTTTAAAAAATCATATGTGTCTCCGACTTCTAGCTACGGAGATAATTTTTTAACAAAAACACCATTGTGCTGGGTGTACCGTTTAAACTGCGAGCAATTTAATTTATTGCCGTCAAGTGTCTTTCTTTCGTTTTCTGCCTCGCTCTCTGTGTGAAGAACTTGTACACTATTGTGTAATGTTTTTCAGCAGAGACTGATGTACAAGTGACCTTCCTGCAGCTCATCTGCCACCCCTTCTTTATCCACTGTGTCCTTTTTCCTTTCTGTTTGTTCAGTCTTCAGACAGACTCACTGAGGGTTCCATGTCAGATGCACTATCTTAACTTCTGACAAGCCAACCAGCTAATCATTCACAGCTTGTGGTGGCTTTGAATGAGGAGGGGGGAGGGTTAAAGGTCCGCACTTCTTGTTTAGAGAGTGAAGTAAATCAGGCAGCAAACAAGTGGTAGATTGTTTTAAGGCAATTATGCCTATAGAAAGTTTCCTTGTGGATAACATGCATAAACAGTTTGGTGTTCTGTCACCTTTTCGTTTCATTGTGCATGAAACAAAACAAATCTACTTCTGAACATCTCCCTTGTTAGGTTCTGAACGGTGTTAACTGCTTTTACTTTCATTGCAACCGTGACCAATGATTTTCAGTTTCAAGGAGTGCAACTTAATTGCATCTTCCAGTCAGACTGTTTATAGTGGGAAGCATTATCCTTGTTGTTTGTATAGTTTAATTCCCTGAAATCACATGTAAATAAAATTATTTTGCTAATTTGACGATTCACTGTTTACCATGCATGAAGGATGTCCCCAGGTGAGGGAAAAGGTAAACATAAAATTTGAGGCATTAAATAACTTTAGTGGCCCCATGACTCTGCATTTGGCAGCTGATATTTCTGATCCTGGAGTACTTCTTTAAGCAATGACCTGTTTACAAATACATTCTTTAAGTGTGAAAATATTAGGCTAGTTTAAAGAAATTTTGATCTGACTTTTTTCTATCCCTTATTGGTCAAAAATTTCATAAATTACTTTGCCTCACCTTATAGAGAGCATAATCTGTCATTGGCCTCCCCGATTGTGAAAACGCCAATAAAACTCACCTCCATCTGCTGAAAGAGGTTCCAAAGGATGCATAATTGTTACTTAAACTTCTATTTCCTCAGTTATTTTTGCTTTTCCCTGCCTCTCCAATTCTGAGACCTGTAGCTTTCTCAGATTTTCTCCTTCTGAACAATTGTGGCTTGTTATAGCTACTTCATTCTTTTCCATCAAAAACACTGATTTATATGAAAGGTGCGTGATGTTTATTTTTCAGCATTTATCCATTTCATCTGTTTCATGTTTTAAATGACAATCTGAGAGGGAAAAGGTAGTTGAGGGGATTTTTGAACTTTTACTCTCAAATACCACTGTACCTTACATGCACGTTACGTGTCGTTAACCAACATAATTATCCATGGACAAGCTGATTAAGTAATGTGGGAAATGAGAACAGCAAATTCTGGAAAAACTCAGCAGATCTGGCAGCATCTGTGATCTGCCGAGAAGGGAACAAAGTTAACATGTTACATCCTAAGTGCCCTTAAACATTGTTTCTATGGTCGCACATGCTGCTGCACATGCTGCTTGACTTGCTTGGTATGTGCTGCATTTTCTGTTTCTATTTCATATTTTCAATATCATTTTTATTAAATAATATGAAGGTCTCAGCAGTCGTAATCTGTGCTTTTCATTGCTACAAGCATATTCTAAGCACTTTCTGTTTGTAGTCCATCAGAGCATCACTGACAACCCGGCTTCAGGCAGTTGAAATTTACCATATTTACGAACTGCTGTCAATTTGGGCTTCAGCCACTGTCGTTGACCAAGTATGCCCAATTGTTCTTCCCCTCCCCCCAAAAAAAACCTCTCAATTTAGCTTGTCATTTCTTTCTGTCCCATTATCAAAAACTGTTACCTAACAAATACTGGCGAGAACAATCTACTGCTAGGCCTCTGGCGTTGCATCTGTATAACATCCAGCTAGAAAATGAATACAATTGCTAAAGGATTATTTGCCCTCTGGGACAACAAACACTGGTTTCTCTTTGCTACTAAGCTGACTAAATGTGTACAGAAGCAGAAAGCTATTTTCCCTCTTGATCAGATCAGGTCATTCTACTTTCCACATATGCTCCCGAGTGCTGTTCTTCCTTGGCAACAACTCAAAGGAATGTAGGAGCTCAATCCTTGTTCTGTTTTCATTAAGGGAGGAGAGCGCTATATAGTGATCACATTGAATTACTAAACTTACTGTATCCAGTATTTTGGTAAATTAATTGTGATAAGATAAGAGGGAGTAATGTAAAAATAACTCCTGAAATATATTCTTTATGTGAATTCTGCAACATGAATACTGAGAAATATGAACTTGAGGATGGGGAGAGCACTTTACCTTAGCTATTAGAGATTACAAATCTTACCAAGGTACATAGCACACATAGGGGTCAGTATTATGTGCTTTTGGGTAGTCTTGGGTTCACAAAAAGAGATGTTTTATTGAATTGTTACACTGGAAAGGTATCAGTAAGGTGGTGTCTGACCATTTGGGTTAATATAGCAAACCCTAGCTGTGATCTCATCAGTTGTGCCACCAAAAGTCCCAAACACAGAACCCCATATGCTCATCGAAGCTTCTCAATAACAGTAAAGAGGACTTGCCAATTTTCTCTCATCTCTGCTCACTTAGACTTAGGTTTAAAATCAACCTTATTATTCTAACACCATCTTCATTGCCATGATTAGTACTCATGATTTGGAGATGCCAGTGTTGGACTGGGGTGTACACAGTTAAAAATCACACAACACCAGGTGTCACAATCACCTGATGAAGGAGCGTCACTCCGAAAGCTAGTGTGCTTCCAATTAAACCTGTTGGATTATAACCTGGTGTTGTGTGATTTTTAACTATGATTATTACTGTATTTGAATAGATTCCCTACAATATAGAAAAAGGCCCTTCGGCCAACAAGTCCACACCGACCTTCCGAACAGTAACCCACCCGCACCCATTCCCCTACCCTATATTTACTCCTGACTAATAAACTGATCACTATGGGCAATTTAGCATGACCAATTCACCCGACATCTTTGGGCTGTGGGAGGAAACTGGAGCACCTGGAGGAAACCCACACAGTCACGGGGAGAATGTTCAAATTCCACAAAGTCACCCGAGGCATGAGTCGAACTCGAGTCCCTGGCGCTGTGAGGCAGCAGTGCTAACCATTGAGCCACTGTACCACCCGCACAGGCTAGGAAGTAATGTGACTTATTCCAGTTTCATATATTTCAGCCGATTTCATGTAATTCAATGCTGCCACTATATTAATTCTCCAAGATACAGGCTACATTATATGCGATTAATAAGTATTGGATCAAGCCCAAAATATAGATCTGAAAGTATACTTCTAAGAAGATGGAACTGCATCTATCCAATTAGTTGCAACTATGCCAATTAGTTCACATGTTCCATTGAGGAAATAGAAATAATGCGCAGGTTGAAGGGGAAAATGTCTATTTGGAACCCTTCCAACAGGTAGTAATAATTGCATGTGTTTTGTACTTGGTAACATTGGCTGCAGATATTTGTGTTTATGCTTGTCCGTTTTTCTTAACTAATGACATTTCTTCAAAAATGTGAATGCATGAATGGGATGTAACTTGGAAAAGGTTTGAAAGCATCTTCTATTATGGAATTAGAAAAGGTAACATACTTCGGACAAAAAAAATGCATATATATCTCATCATCAATTAGGTTTATGTGGAAAGTCATTAACAGGTTTGGTCTTTGTAATTTAACAACCCCCTCCACCACCCCCCCATTTTGAAGTCTCCCTGTTCACCCTGATGTAATCCATTATACTTGTACAGCACCACAGCTGGTTGGAGGGTTTCATTACAGCAGTTCAGGCTTATTTTGGTGACTTTGTTATAAAATAATACGCAACTAAATATCAATGGTTAAAAAAAAAGTTCTGTAGAAGGGTCAATGGACCCAAAATGTTAACTCTGCTTTCTCTCCACAGATGCTGCTGGACCTGCTGTGTTTTTCCAATGATTTCTGTTTTTGTATCGTTGACAAAAAGTTGATTTGATGTACAAAACTGCTCAAAAGGTGTTATACAATTACTATGGCATCACAATTGCATTATTTTATTCACATACAATGCCATTGGAGAATGAAATATTAGTTGCAAATCTGTTTCGTTCTCAAGGCAGGTAAATCTTTTACCTGTGAGCACTATGCTCCAGTTCTTGCTGTAATGTTGATATGAAAAGTCATTGATTTAAATGCCTAATAACTGTCTGATTCTGTTGCCTCAATATTTGATGTGATCAATACATGAATATATAAACTAAATAACAGTTCAATAGTTTCCATCTCGTACAGCAGTGCAATTTCACTTCTGTTCCTTTGAGCTTGGTCGATTATTCATTAATTCTCCCATGACAGATGGAATTTATATTATGTAATTTCTAAATTTTGTCATAAATTGCTTAGTAGTGTTAATGTTTGAAACTACTGCTGGTGCCTCCTTATGACAGTTTGGCCTGTTTTTGTCTAAAGTCTTCAAAATTTTAATTTCAGTCTTCTTAAATTTTGTCTTCAGTTTTGGATTAAATGAGCATGTCCTCATAGTTTTAAAAACTCAAGCTGTATTCTATGTTTGGCATCCGTAAATTGGACCAGTGATATATGTTCATAAAATTCCATATAAATGTATACAAACAAAAATAACATGTCTGCACTCTTCCTTACGCATGTACGAGTGCTGCCAATACCATGGGACCAGCCATGCTGCCAACACCAGAGGGTGGCATGGTGGCCCAGTGGTTAGCACTGCTGCCTCACAACCCCAGAGACCCGGGTTCAATTCCTGCCTCAGACGACTGACTGTGTGGAGTTTGCACATTCTCCCCGTGTCTGCGTGCGTTTCCTCCGGGTGCTCCGGTTTTCTCCCACAGTCCAAAGATGTGTAGGTTAGGTGAATTGGCCATGCTAAATTGCCCGTAGTGTTAAGTGAAGGGGTAAATGGGTCTGGGGGTAGCTTGCACTTCGGCGGGTCAGTGTGGACTTGTTGGGCCGAGGGGCCTGTTTCCACTCTGTAAGTAATGTAAACAAAACCTGACAAAATGTTACAAATAGATATAATAATTGTGGCTGGTATACCCCTGTCACTTTTGAATATCTAGTTAGGATCCTACAAGTTGTGAATAAGCGGGAGAGTACAGCAATTTTTTTTATGTTTGCTAGGAGTTTAGGAGAAAATGTTGGATTTAGCAAGAATATATTGTAATGAACCAGCTGATAATGTTACATTTCTAATAATTTCAGTAATTCCTGTGCACCTTGCATAAACATTTGTTTCTAAGTATAGAAACTGTAAGCCAGTTAGCAAAGGATGTAATTGCAGAGCATTCAGAAATGCATAAAAAAAAGCACATTTTAAAATCAGCATGACTTTATGAAGAGGAATCATGCCAGAAAATTATTATAATTCTTTGATGGGATAGCAAGCAGCATTGATAAAGGGGGAGAGGTGAGATGTGTTATTATGTTTGGACTTGCAATAGGGCACCACACACGAGGTTGCTGCACAAAATAAGAGCCCATCTAATTAGTAGAAGTTAAGAGACTTGGGATAATGGGGGTATTTTCAGGTGGCAAATTTTAACTAGTGGTGTGTCACAGGGTTCAGTGTTAAAGACGCTGGATGATGAAAATGGATGCACCATTGCTAAGTTTGTGGATGACATGAAAATGATGGAAAGGTAAATGGACTTCAGACAGTAGTCAGACCACGTCGTCAATATTTTTCATCCACTTATCTAAGCCAATATATCCTCACATTGAAGGCAGTTGAGAAGCAGTTCATGAGTTTGATTCTGAGGAATGAGGTATTTTCTCGTGAGGTAAGGTTGAGTCGACTGAGCTATTAGTCATTGGGGTTTAGAAGAATAAGAGGAGACTTTCTTAAAATTTAGAAGATTTCTTGGGGACTTTGACAGGGCAGATGCGGAAATGTTGTTTCTCCTCATGGGAAAGTTCATGACCAAAAGGCATAATCTCGAATAAGGGATTACCCATTTCAGACAGAAATGAAGAGATTTTTCTTCTGAACGTAGTCAGTCTGTAGTATTCTTTATCACAAATGTGCTTCCAAGGCTGAATCATTTAGCGTATTCGAAGCTGAGATCGACAGATTTTTAAACAGTAAGGGAATCAAGGATTATAGAAATAAAGTAAGAAAGTGGAGTTGAGGACCATCAGATCCACCGTGATCTCATTTAATGACAGAGCAGCCTTAATGGGCCAAATGGCCTACTACTTTTGCTCAATTCACAAATGGTTGCTCATTGTAAATGTGTTAATAGTTAATGAAGTGGTATATGTATATTAAAAAATTAAAATATTTTATATTAATTAGATTTATCTTGTGGAAGTACAATGTATAATCGCAGTGTCTAAATACAACACTTACAGAACTCATTGTTCTAGCCATAAAGATTGAAAGAGACAATCTTGATCCCAAAATGCAGATGAGAAATCTTATACCTGTCAAGTTAGTTATAGAAATTACATTTGTTTATGTAAAGAATTTGTTCAACTGGTAATGCCACATAATTGTTTTCGTAAAGCCAATGGTGATCATTTTGCTGTGAAATAAAGTAACTTCAATGGGTATACCAGCCATTAATCCTTAATAATTGTCATTTAGATTATTCGTCTGTTAGATTGTTTAACTAATTGAAGCAAATCCAATAGATGGTAGTAACAGTTGAGTTAACAGGTCAGATTGCATATTTTTCATTCTGCTTGTAAATGTGAAATTTTCTATTGTATTATTCTGCATGCAGTTACCAATGTAAATTAAGGTAGTGGTTCATGTTTGCAAAGCATCGTCTTAATTTTAATTACAACACCAGCACATTTGTATATTTTTGTTTCCATTATAGGAGTATAGTTGCTATTATTATAACTGTCAGGAATAAGGTTGGGTCGTTCTATCTAGAATGAGAATGACATTTTCAAATTAATCAGACCTTCCTAAAGGATGAAACATGTCCAGGACTGCAGTATTCATTCCATCTTCCATTTTTCAAATATGCCATTATCGCACAATTTATGGCCACGACATCTTGTGCACTTAAATGTCATTGTATTATAATTTGAAAAATGGTATTTTAATGACCATGGCATATTTAATCATATGTTTACCTGTTCTTTTGCCTTTTTCTCATAATGTTTAACCATTACACAGCTACAATGATCGGTGTGAAATAGATTCACAATAGTGTGGAAACAGGCCATTTGGCCCAAAATGTCCATACCGACCCTTTGAACAGTAACCCACCCACACCCATTCCCCATACGGTACATTTACCCCTGACTAATGCACCTAACCTACACATTCCTGAACACTATGGGCAATTTGGCATGGTCAATTCACCTAACCTGCTCATCTTTGACAGGGGGGAAAAAAACCATAGCACCAGAGGAAACCCACACAGACACAGGGAGAATGTGCAAACTCCACACAGTCACCCGGGGCTGAAATCGAATCCAGGTCCCTGGCGCAGTGAAGCAGCAGTGCTAACTGCTGAGCCACCGTGCTGCCCTATTGATGAGCATTATGACTCTTCTAATTACTTAAATGTATCACGTTCCTACCAAATGTTTAGTGTAAGGTATTTTTGATCCAAGGTATAAGTGTTCTTCTATTTATTTCTGGAATCTATTTATTAACAATTAACTGCAAATTTGCTTGCTCCCTCTCAGACCTCGTATTACAAGGTACCAGCTTACGTCTGAGCAGAAATGTCAATGTGAAGAAAGCAAATTAAGGCACTTGTCCATATTAGTCATCCATTTATAATAACTTTATTTATTTAGCACCTTTAATATCCCAATCCACTTTGTGGAAGTGTCATTTAAGCAAAAGTTTGATTTCTAATTGCAGATGTTTTGATGCTAGGGTGGTGATCAAAGGCTTAGTCATACAGATAGCTTTTATGGAATAGCTTCAAGGGGGGAAGAAAAGTGCAGAGGTTTGGGCATATAATTCCGAAACTTGGAGTCTTAGTAGTTGATGGCACAGCTCCTAATTGTGGAGCAAGTAGAATCAAAGGTGTCCATTAGGATTGGAGAAGCACAGTTACTTCAACGTGTCATCAGTCTTAGCAATTAGTGATTAGCAACAAGGCCCAGGTTTGGGGTGGTGTTGAAAGGAACTGAGATTTTTAAATTACACGTTGGTTTACCAGGCATCACCGTAAATTCAGTGAACATAATTGCGGAGAGGTGAATGAGACAGTTCAAGTTAGGAGATGGTCATCAGAGTTTGGATAACTTCAAGTTTACAGGTGCTGGCCAGAAGCATGTTGGAGTACTCAAATCTAGAGGTAGAGGATCACAGAAAACTATCATGCAGAAACAGCAAGTAATAAAGATGGCAAATGGAATTTTAGCACCTATTGCTAAAACAATAGAGTACAAAAGTAAGGAGTAGTAGATGAACTGGACAAGGCATTAGGGAGACCGCACCTAGAGTATTGTGTGCAGTTTTAGTTCCTTTACTTGAGGAGGGATCTGGTTGCATTGGAGACATTTCCGAGGACGTTCACTAGATTGATTCCACAGATTAAGGGTTTGTCTTATGAAGAGGGGTTGAGCAATTTAAGCCTACATTGTCTGGCGTTTAGTAGAATGAGAGAAGATATAATTGAGTTATATCAGATGCTTACAGACAAAGTAGAAGGAGGGAAGGTGTTTCCTCTCGTGAGGCAATCTAGAGCCAGAGGTCATAGTTTTAGGATAAGGAATAGCAGATTTAAGACACACATGAAAAATTGCTTCTCTCAAAGGGTTATGAATCTCTGGAATTCACTACCCCTGAGTGCAATGGATTCCAGGACATTGAGTAAAGTTAAGAAAGGAATACGTAGATTTTTAATTTGTAATGGATTGAAAGGTTATAGACAGCGAGCAGAAGAGTGGAGTTGAGGCTGAAATAAGATCAGCCATGATCATATTGAATGGTGGAGCAGGCTCAGGGATCTTAATTGCCTACTCCTGCTCCTAGTTCCTTTTCTGTGACTTATTTTAATTCTACTTTCTAGTTGTTTGTTTATGGTTCCCCATTTTTGAATTGGCAATAGCATTTGAGCAAGGCATTTTATTAATAAGTTGATTTTTAACCCATTTGGCTACACTATATTTAAGACCTGCATGGTGTAAGTGATGTGGGCCAATCAACATATTGCTGAAGATGACAAAGTAGAAACATTGTGTGATCAGGTGTGGTCTATATGGAAAGAATGATGTTTACAAGATGTGAGCTGCAGAATATTAGCTGGAGGCATATTTCATTGGAAATATTATTAGACTTTTATTTATGGAGTAAAATTGATCAGCATATTACAGCTTTACCCGGGGCTGGTGCGCCTGATTCCCAGCAGATAAAGGAACTGGGCCAGGTAATCTTAACAGAAAGCAATGGTAGGTCATACGTATTGTTCAGTGATATTTCCTGGATAATTTGTTTTGATACTTTGCCATTGGGTATGAATCAGATTATGGTTTATCTATAACATTATTAGAAATTTCTGTTAGAATTGGTAAGTAATGAAAATTTTGACCCAGCAACGATTCAGAACTTAAAGGTTCTGTTTAATTATCCATTGACATTGTATTTTGCAGATCATATAGAAATGTAGTACTGTTTAGTTTTTCAAATTAATTATTTTTTAAGAAAACAAGTATTATTGTATCCCTGATTTTATTATAATTTAGCAATTCTAAATAACAATCCTGTTTATTGCTGCAATTGGGTATTTTTTGAGGATATATTAATTAAATCACTTTTGCATACCTTTTTCTTGTT
Organism: Hemiscyllium ocellatum; assembly: GCF_020745735.1. Taxonomy (NCBI): domain Eukaryota; kingdom Metazoa; phylum Chordata; class Chondrichthyes; order Orectolobiformes; family Hemiscylliidae; genus Hemiscyllium; species Hemiscyllium ocellatum. The sequence continues at coordinate 38,109,313 of NC_083437.1, read as the reverse complement.
TTATGCATTACTATCTAGTTCACCATTGCAATGTGAACTCCTAAGTTGGATTCAGTTTGAATTAATGCTGAATCTAGAACTGAGTAAATTTGAATGAGGTTTCATTGCAAGCAAGACCTGAATATAGTATTTCTCAGGTTTGAACAAGACTGGAAAAATGTGTGTACCATAGTGATCACTCCTGAATTTACTTTTCTATAAAAGTCTCATTGACTTTTGTTAACAACAAACCACAAGATCATGTATTTAAACCAGGGCCAAAAGCGATAGAATTTGTGTACCCTGTACATAAATGCTAATAAGGTTATAAGAAGTATACTAAGTGGCACTTTAACTATGGTGTAGGTGCGTGCACTGATGATCTATATCAGTTTGTCGTCTTCAGGGAAAAATATGTTGGTTACGATATTGTAAAGAGAAATTAGTGCTTTGAAGTCGAGGGTCAAAAGTCTTGGTGAAATCATACTTATAGTGTAAAGTGAATTAAGGAGCTGCTTGATCTGTTTAGATAATCAAGAATCAATTGAGACATTTGTAGCAAGTGTAGGTAGGTCTAGTAATATCACTTCAACACATCAATCTTGTGTATAACAGTGGCTTTGTTGCCAGAGGCTTTGGGTTGCAAGCAAGAGCAAGGGAATATAGATATGATGGGATAAAATCAGTTTACACTGTGACTGTTTATAACATTTTGTCTTGCATTTATAGTTCAACAAGAGTACCCTAATAGTCCCTTTTCATGAATTTTCTTTTGTTATTTTAACCTTTCACCAACAAACTATTTTGGTTCTGTGGGTTGTAGTCTGAGCTGTTACTGCAATAATGCTCACACCTTTGCTGACCCCCTTACTGTAATATAGATCTAAAAACATTAGCGCTGTAAACGTTAGAGAGGCCTTACTCAGAAGTTGACATTCCTCCATGCCACTAAAGGTAAAGTGAGATCGGCAGCAAATAAATCACTGTCAGTGTTAGATAAGGCAACACGGATTAACAATTTTCCAGATTTTAGGTAAACTCTACTCTCAAGCACCCAGTGCTTATTAGCAAAGAAGTTTATTTTTTTTGCTGGTCTGCATGGATCTTCCAAAATTAGTGATCTGTTGGAAGAATTGGAGAATTCTGTTTTCTTTTGGAATTGTTCCAGTGCCCTAATCTCAAATATACAAACTGTATCTGGCTGAAGAAAAAGTGGGGGCGTTGATTGTAATCTTTCAAAAATTACTAGAGGCAGGGAAAGTCCCAGATGATTGAAAAATTGCTGTTGTAACCCCCTTGTTCAAGAAAGGATCAAGACTAAAGATAGAAAATTATAGGCCGATTAGCCTAACCTTGGTTGTAGGTAAAATTCTGGATTCCATCGTTAAGGATGAGATTTCTAAGTTCTTGGAAGTGCAGGGTCAGATTAGAAAAGTCAGCATGGATTTAGTAAGGGGAGGTTGTGCCTGACAAACCTGTTACAATTCTTTGAAGCGGTAACAAGTAGGTTAGACCAGGGAAACCCAGTGGATGTTATCTCTCTAGACTTCCAAAAGGCCTTTGGTAAGGTGCCTCATGGGAGGCTGCTGAGTAAGATGAGTGCCTATGGTATTTGAGGTGAGCTACTGGCATGGATTGAGGATTGGCTGTCTGACAGGCAGAGAGTTGGGATAAAAAGTTCTTTTTCGGAATGGCAGCTAGTGACAAATGGTGTCTCGCAGGGTTCAATGTTGGGACGCAGCTGTTCACTTTATATATTAATGATCGGGATGAAGGGGCTTGGGGGCATTCTGGTGAAGTTCACCGAAGATACAAAGTTAGGCAGATAGGCAGGTAGTTCTGAGGAGAGGGAGGCTGCAGAAAGATTTAGGCAGTTTAGAGTAGTCCAAGAAATGGCTGATGAAATTCAATGTGAGCAAATGCGAGGTCGTGCACTTTGGGGCAAAAAATAAGATGGGCATGGACTATTTCCTATAAACGGTGAGAAAATTCATAAAGCCAAAGTACAAAGGGATCTGGGAGTGCTAGTCCAGGATTCTCTAAAGGTTTACTTGCAGCTTGAGTCCGTGGTTAAGAAAGCAAATGTAATGTTGTCATTTATCTTAAGAGGGTTGGAATGTAAAAGCAGCGATCTGCTCCTGAGACTTTATAAAGCTCTGGTTAGGCCCCATTTAGGATACTCTGTCCAGTTTTGGGCCCCACACCTCAAGAAGGACATACTGGCTCTGGAGTTCACACAGATGATCCCTGGAGTGGTAGGCCCAACTTATGATGAATGGCTGAGGATCCTAGGATTGTATTCATTAGAGTTTAGAAAGTTGAGGGGAGATCTGTTGGAAACTTACAAGATAATGCATGGCTTAGAAAGAATGGATGCTGGGAATTTGTTTCTGTTAGACAGAGATACTCGGACTCATGGACGCAGCCTTAGAATTAGAGGCAGTCAATTTAGAGTGGAAATGAGGAGACATTTCTTCAGCCAGAGAGTGGTGGGCCTGTGGAATTCATTGCTTTGGAGCACAGTGGAGGTTGGGACGTTAAATGTCTTCAAAGCAGAGATTGATAGATTCTTAAATCTCTCAAGGAATTAAGGGGTATAGGGAGAGTGCGGGTAAGTGCATTGAAATGCCCATCAGCCATGATTGAATGGCGGAGTGGACTCGATTGGCTGAATGGCCTTACTTCCACTCCTCTTTCTTATAGTCTTGTGATATGTGCCCGGTTTTGATGAACAGTCATGAAGCTGAAATGATAATTTTGTTTCTATTTCTGTGGATGTTTCATGTTGAGAATTTCCAACACATTCTGTTTCTGTTCACATTTCCAGCATCTGCAGAATTTTGCTTTTGCAGACATGTCATTTGTTTCACTGTGTTCATTGGTACTCTGAATTTTTCCCTTCCAAGTGAGCAAGTGTAAAGTTAGTATGTCAGCAAACTTGATACAATGAATAACTGCTGCCACTAGAAACCCACAAAATACATATCACAAGCTAATAATAAAAGGTTAAACAAATATGTATTATATTTTGCACTCATTGACATTTTTCCAAAGTGGAATGATTAATGGTTAAATGTATACTTGAAAATCCTAATTTATACCTTTATCAAAAGAAATGAAAACCAATAGAGCTGTAATACTTGACTATAGAAAATTGTTGTTCAGTCCATATTATTCAGGCACAGTTTGGCTTCAAGCTGAAATATAATTGTCATGGTACAATGAAGGTTGTTCAAACTACTGCACGTTTGTTTAATTTTGAGGTAGTTTAGTCTGCATGAATATCCCAATGAAAACTGCCTAAATTCTGTCTTTAGGAGTTGGGTTATACACTCTCACGAGAGTGAGACTGATTCCTGGCCAGTACTCTCACCAATGCAAACGTAACTTGCATTGAAGCAGCAACAAACAAATTATCTCTGCTTCATAAATCTCTGCTGCAACACTTTTTTTTGCTTTTCATTCAGCAAAGAAAAAAGAAATCAGTGGCTTGAGCGAGAGTTAAGAAATCTATTTTGTGTTCAAGTGCATAGGTTTTGTTTTTGTTCTATTTTGAGTTTCAAGTATTTGTTTTCCATTTGTATTTAGTGCATGCAAATCCCAAAGGATCTTTTGATTGAGTTGCCTGTCTTTAGGTTTTTACATTACTGTTGTTAAGCAAAAGCTAATGGGAGCTGAGGAAGTTGGAATACATTTTTAAAAAATGATACTTGTCACAAAAACACAATAAAAATTGCTAACTTTTCCCACATGTGACATGCTTCAGCTCAGTGAAAGACATGACCTTATTCAAGTATGGCTTTGCAAGTAAACCATTCCACCCCTCTCCTTCCCAGTATGAAATGATAAAACTGTCATAAATAAATTGTTCTAAAAGGGATCACTGGTATTACTGGGCTTGGAGCCAGTGTGCAGATCTAATAAGAATAAAACCTTTCTCTTGACCTTTTATTGCAGTTAAACTCCTGATTGCTTTGCACTTCCAGTAAGCAGTGCCTTGCATCAGAAAGGCTGACTGCCAAGCTTCGGGCTCTCTGTGGTGTAAACAGCAAAGGACTGCTTGCTAAAGAAAAGTAACCAGAACACTAACTTAACTCATATGGATGCAGTTGACCTAGGTCTTTGTCTTTGTTTCTCGTGTAAGCTTCTATGTCTTTGTTAGTAGCTGGAGTGAAGCGATTACCTTGGTTCTAAAGTACAATTCACAGGATCTTTTTAAGGATAGAATTGATTTCAACGTCTTCTTTTTAGCTCTTGATTTGTATTCAAGGTGCCTTTATATTCAAGCTTTCCTTTGGAGAACTTAGTTCTTAGCTCCATTAGACCTGATTGCAAACCACACTTCAGTTTTACAAATATCCAGTTGATAGTTATCATTTGATATACTGACTTAAATTAGATAATGGAATTATTGATAAGCAAAAGCAGTAGAATTTTCCATATTGTTTGTTGATCCAGTTCCAAAATATTTTATTGGCACTCAGTCTATAATCAAGAGCATTAGCTGCAATTTAGTTTGACTTGACTTGTCAGTCCATTTTTCTGTTGATCAAGATGTTGGGAAGTGAGCCATTTTCCATTCACTGCATCACCTTCGAGCACATCAGGACAACTTTACTGTGGTGCATGCAGTCAAACTAAAGCTGCCCCTATCTTGCTCAAACCTCAGAAGATCAGCCTCTACTGCACGTGTATAACATTTTTCCATTTTGCACAGCCACCATTTTGTGGTCTGTAATTGAGATTGTAAATTAATGCCAGTTCTTTTGCTGAAATTTCACATCATACTAAATCACATTACTCTTTAAATTATATTTTAAAAAGCCACTTCACATGTACCACAGTTTGTTCTTATTGCATACCACACAAAATGACACATTTGAGAAAAGTCAATGTCATGATATTTTCTTCCTAATGATGTTGTCATTTATATTAATTGGGCAGCCAGTATGTGAACATACTGTACAAAACTTAGCAAAGAAGTACATAGCAAATTTAAAAATATAAATAACCTGCTAGCATCAGGCCACCATAAAGTAGTTAATTCTTCCCCCACACCCCTGAAAAAACAAAAATGTAATGTTGAGATATTTTGATTGCCAAGTTTCAGGTTGCATTCCCTGTTATAATCTATTTCTTGTATTTCCATTTTATAGTCAAACAGGAATAGGTTTGAACAAGAAAGTTTGGAGAGAAAGGCAAATACATAGTTTTCAACTTTGTAGGCATGAGCATTTATGACTGTTAACAATGTGGGTCACTTTTGATCAGCTGAAGTGAATATGACTTTCCTTAATGTCAGCACAGAATTTGACCAAGAATGACAACAAGGAGACCTAGAAAGGTTGTAATCTGTGGGAATTGGGAAACCTCTCTATTGGTTGGAGTCATACCTAACATAAAGAAAGATGATTGTAATTGTTGAAGGCCAATCATGTCAGATCTAGGACATCACTGCAGGAGTTCCTCAGTGTAGCTGTCCTGACCCAGTCATCATGCTCTTATAGTAAGTTCCCTTCCATCCATAATAATAAAAGTGAAGAGCACTTGGTACCATTTGCAATTCCACAAAAACTAAAGCGGTCTGTGCCCACCTATGGCCGGACCCAGATAACATTCAGTCTAGCAAGTGGCAAGGAATATTTATGCCACACAAATGCCAGACCATGATCATAATCAAAAAGAGAGAGTCTAAGCATGGTACTTGCGATTTAACAGCAGTACCACAAATGAAATTAATTCCATCAACTTCCAGGGTATCCCTTCAACCAGAACCTTAACTGGATGAGCCATATAAATGCAGTGGCTTCAAGAGCAGGTCAAAGGCTGGCAATTCCACAATTAATAATTCATGTCCTGAATCCTCAAAACCTGCCCACCATCTACTAGGCACAAATTGAGAATGTGAACAAAATACTCTCCGCTTGCTCAGGTGAGTGCTCGTCCACCAATACAGAGGAGCCTCAATTAGCCAACATTCAATTTCCAAATATCGGATTCTCCAGCAAGATTGCAAGTCTCGATGCTTGGCTAAACTGTTGTTGGCATTCGATTATCCAGAGTTCAATTAGCCGACCAAAGTACTCCCTGCCCATGTCCTTCAGATAATCGAGGTTCCTCTGTACTCAAGAAGCCATCTAGAATAGCATAATCTATTTGATCAGCTTCCGATTTACTGCTTTGCACATTCACACCCTCAACTACTGATGCAGTGTGTGTAACAAGTGCAGTACATTGCCAAGACCCTGATTTGATCTGTTGTCACGTGTCCTTAAGTACAGTTAAAAGCTTTGTTCGCAAGAAATGCAGGCACATCGTAGTAAGTAAGAACTTACAGATAATAGGGTAGAAAAAAAATGCCTGGACAGAATAAAGCATGCAGTTTATACTGCACAGGATATGCATTGATCAACATTAAGAAGATCAGCATTATTTGAAGTTGAGTGTCCACTCATCAGTCTAGTAATGACAGGGAAGGCACTGTTTTTGAACCTGTTGATTCTGTGTTCAAGTTTCTGTATCTTCTGCCTGATCAAGAGGTTGTAGGAAAGCATTACCAGGTGGGATGGGTCTCTGATGATGTTGGCACCTTTTCCATGGCAACGAGTCATGTAAATGGAGTCCATGGATGGGAGGTTGGCTTCCATGAAAGTCTGGGCTGTGAGCAACCTTTTGTAGTTTTCTGCAGTCCTGGGCAGAGCAGTTGCCATACCAGGGCTGTTATGCACCTGGACAATATGCTTTTTGTGGTGCATCTGCAAAAGTTGGTGAGGATCCTTCTGGACATGCCAAATTTCCTGAGCTGCATGAGGAACAAGATACATCATTGAGCCTTCTTGACTGTCGCATCTACGTGGGAGGTCCCAAACAGGTGGTCGATTGTTGTCACTCCTAGGAACCTGACGCTCTCAACCTCCGCTCCATTGATGTAGATGGGGTCGTGTCCTCCTACTTGCTTTCTGAGCTCAATCATCAGTTCTTTAGTTTTCCTGACATTGAGGGAGAGGTTGTAATCATTGCACCACGACACCAAGCCCTCTATCTCCCATCTGTATTCAGACTCGTTGTTTGACATCTATCCTACCATGTCAGCAAACTTGTAGATGGCACCTTCCAAACCAATTAGTTCTGCCACTTAGAAAAACAATTGCGGCAGATGCATGGAAACACCTGTAGGTTTCCCTCTCAAGTTGCACACCATCCTGACTAGTAACTATATTGCTTTTTCCTCAATATGGCGGATTCAAAATGTGAGACCCTCCTTCCTTAAAGCACGGAGTGTAGCAATGTGATTAACTCTTACTTGACATGGGCACTAAATGCTGGTTTAGCTAATGATACCGACATCCCATGAGTGAGTAAACAACTTAATAGTGAAACATCAAATTTTAGTTAACGCGAACTTAGATAATGTTGTGAATGAAAAGATAAGGATGGCTAAGATCAGTTAAATAGAGTTCCTGATTGAATCCTGCTTCTGCAGTCGTCATTTTCATTAACATGATTCCAGGCATTTGTGAAGTTCAAGTTGACCGCTTTAATTTTTAGGTAAATTATACGACAGGCATGTTGCAGTCCAACACTGACAACAGCATGAATGTATTCTAGAACCAGCAATGTTATATAGATCAAAAAGTATTTTGTTACAAATAAGTGAAGGAGGTTTAGAAAAGCACAAAATAATTCTGTGGCCTCTATTGTATTTGCAGGGTACTATAGATAGGTAAGATTGCATTACACAGGCTATGACTTGTGTGCTATTTTTATACAAGAAATACATCTCAGATTTTCTTTTATACTGGCCATAAGAAGACTACATTTTGTCTTATGCTATATGCTAAGTCTCTGGAGTAAAACTTGAACTGCCAACCGTTTATCCTTTAGCCAGTGCCACCGAAAACATAATTTTGATCATTTATTCTATTATTCTTAAGGGATGAAGCTGTGTGAAAATTGGCTGCTGCTTTTCTGCTTCATAATACTAAACTGCTCTTAGAAATACTTAGTTATGACCGATTTTGGAAAATCCTCAGGGTGTGGAGAGCACTAAATATATGCAAACATTGTTTGTATTGCTTCTTTTCTAACATTGTGTCTTGTGGACTTTTAAATATTCAACTTTGATATAATCTCCTTGTTCATCGAAGATCCTTTTCAGTGTATATCTGCTTTTTCTTACTAGATTGCACTGGATCGGCACCCTTTCAGTCTTACCTTCTTGTATTTCCACAGGCCAAGTTAAACTAAATCGGCAATTTTTCTTTTTATCCAATCTGGGCAATAGCCTTTTTTTTCCATCATACTATATTGTGTTTTTGCCTGTCAATTACTCGACATCTTGAATTTTCTATCTTAAGTGTAAGTCTGGAAAAACCTTTATAGCTCCTCCTTCATAAATGCTTTCCTGTATTACCGGTGCCTGTTTTTGCTGTTTAATTAAACGAAATAACATTTAATGGTGGAACTTTGCAAATGCAATAGTAATGCGTAAAATGAGAAGACCGTGCTTAAAACTCTGTAGACAGCCTCTGCTTTTTTTATCACATTTTCCTTATCCCAGTCAACTTTACTTTGAGACTATTGAAATTATAGCTCCATTAATGTACAATTCTGTGACTTAGCTGTAAATGTTTGTGCTGCATCCAGTAGTGTTGTCAATCCCTTATTGCTGGGATTCTGTTTAGGCTTTTGTTTCAAGCTCCTATCTCCTGAGGTGAACATTTTTCAATACCTTTTATTCTTTTCAATCCCTCCTGCGTATGGAAATGTTTAATTGGTGACTTGGCAAAGTTTCTACCCATGTTTCAACTATTGCTTGTTCTGTCATAATTTTTTTGTTTTAACCAATGCCTCTAATTCCCGAACTGCATTTTTATACCATCTTCATTATTATACATGTAATCAGTCTTGTTTTGCCTTTTGGTTGAACAATTTCTGCTCTTTTGCCTCTTAGCTTTTAAAAGGTCAGATCAAGATATCTGGTCCTGATTAACCTTTTTTTCAATTTTCTGTCTATTAATTCATACTTTAATTTATTTTTCTTTCCAACTGCTCTGTTTTTCTCTCCTCCTGCCATACGCATTTTATCACTCACCTCAGTTTAATTAGCTGCCCACACAGTATTGGTTCCAGCTCTGTTCATAGTTTAGGGCGAATTATCAGTACAACTTTCATGTTATCTTGGAACTTGTCCCTGTGCCCCAACAACCTCCACTGTTCTGTCCACATTTAGTCATATATTTATCTTCCTAATCTTACTATGCTTTCGTGGCTAATGTATAGCCCTGATAATTCGAGGTCCTGTTTCCTAATGTATGATCCAGCTTTAGGAACACTTGGTTAGTTTATGAGACCGCCTGATCCAATTTCCCCAAGGTATCTAGCAGTTACTATGTCAATGATACATTGAGCACAAACAATTGGACAACAATAATTGTACAAGCGAAACTCAGCATGTTTGGAAACATCTGTGGAGAGAGAAACAGTTAACGGTTTGACTCCATTTGTTGTTCTTCAGAACTCATCATTGAGTTGGGCCATCATACTCTTAGGAAATAACTGCCTCTACCCCAGTGGCAACTTCCTTATTACCGCTTTGCTTCTGCTCAACTCCTCATCCTGTTAGGTGCTGTAGCTCGTAGCTGTCCTGCCTCAGATTGTCACCCTTGGAATAAGTCAGTGCTGTAATCTTTTGTTGCCAAGAGCTCAGAGACCCTGCATTTCTTCCTAGTCCATTCCATGCTGTTTGATCATTCATTCATTTCTGGTCTGATCTTCTACCACTCATCCCCTTTGTGCAGTGAACATGGCTAGGCATCTGTGTTGCAGAAATCTATTTGCCTCAATATGTGAAGGAATTATCTCCCTTTCTGAAGCTCCATATTTTGAGTGAATACAGCTGAAGACTGAAGATACTCTTTAGCAAGTGCACTTGACCAGAATGCTCAAATTATCCCATGAAAATTCACATCGCACCCCTAATGCAGCCATATTTGCTTGCAGGAAAATAAGACACAACGAAATTGAAGTATTGATAGACTCGTGATTTTAATACCAAAAGCACATTTCTGCCAAATGAAAAGCTGATTAGGTTCAGGTGTTGGACTTCATGACATATTGACTGATGTAGAATGTCATCATATATAGATCCTTTAAGGAGACTGGAAAAATACCTCTTTTTGTAAACTGCGTATACATTACGAGTTGCCACTTTAAACGTGTCATCATGTTGTTTGATAATTATTCACTATTGTGATTCACTTAATCAGGATGTGTTGTCGTAAACTGAATGTTTGAGCATGTTTTTGTCTGGTTGAATGTAAGTAGAGTTTATTTAATTATTAAATTGAAGCATTTAGATTAAATGTTTAAAATTCTAAATCGTTTTTCTTGAGCTTCTAGTAATAATCCTGGGTAGACTATGCTAATAACTTATTGAGTAAATTTATATGTTTGCATTAACACAGTACATCCAACATAGTAATATATCCCATAGCATTTCACAAGGTCATTATTAAGTAATATTTGATGTTGTGCCAGATTATGTGATAGTAAGGAAAATGACTGCAATAATGTACAATTTTCTTCCAAGCTAAATTTAGAGGTAACTGTACAATGGTTTTTTTATGACCTACTTGTATGCTGCTTTAACCTCCAAGTATTTTATTGGTAATATATCTATGCATTCTCAAGTGTGAACAGCAACTCATGTATGTCTCTTATCACCACCATTACATTGGAACTGTGTGGTATCAAGTTGGAAAGACTGGTGAAGATTACACAAATTAAGGCTCTGTTTGTTTCTCACATATTCTTTATTGCATGCTAAATAATAAGCTTTTTCTATTCTCCATCCTCCTTACAGTACAATACGTTTTTTCTATACATCCTATCATGAGGCTGCATGATGACCTAATTCACATTCTTTATAGGTATTCAAATTGCCAATTATAAGATAGCAATTATCTATGGTTGCTGTGTGGAGAATGATTTTTATTACAACATGGGGAGCATAAAACGGCTTTAGAACCCTGTTGGTGGGCAATGAGCTACTCTATTATGTTCACTGAGCAGTGTTGTGGGAGGAATGCTGGGAGAAAGATTCGTTGCTGGCCTGGTTAAACATAGTGATAACATGTGACTGGAAATCCACCCATATGTAGGTAATTAATCAAATTTTATTATGCATCATTGGTACAGGGTGTCAACGAGGCTTCACCTTGGGGTTGAATTAGATGAACACAGACAGAGAGAATGGAGAGCCTGTCTTGTCAAGGCTGGACATTGCTTAATTGGGGCAATAGGAATTCCTGTAATTCAAGTTTGTAAAATGACGCAGTTCACAAGGAAAAAATATTTTAAACTTGTTCAAATTGTACCTCTGCATCAGTTCAGACTATGTTTTTATCCTATTTAATCTCTCAAATATACAAACAGAAAGTGCTACAAATACTCATCAAATCCAATGCCATCTGCAGATGATTAACTTCATCAGAACCTGGTTCTGACATTTGTTATGTTTATAGAAATTCATGAAAAATGAAATAGAAGTTCTATCACCGGAAAGTAAATTAAACAAATTTTAAGATGATGAAATAGGGCTGAATTATAATGGCAGCATCCAAGAAGGAGAAACACGTGAGTTGTTTTGGAGCTATACTCCATTTTAATGTGTTTGGAGCAATGGGAAATAAATAGCCTGTTCTGTCTTCATTGCATGCAACTCTTCATGACAGAAAGGGTGACTAGAAATTGGTGATTGTGGAAGTAAATGAATTTGTTGACCATAACACCTTGCTCACTGATTACAGTGATGAAGAGGGAAAAGGATTTTGGAGCTGTGCTTTTTACTTATCCAAGTTGCCAGGAGGGCAGAGTAGATTTTTCTGTGGAGTAGTACTAGGGAAATGTATTGACAACTGACTGAAAATTAATCAGTGTTTACCAACATGTCTGCAGGGACCTAAACATTATTACTGATTTAGACTTGAATACACAGGCTATTCACCATATTGGCAGTTTTGAGATGGAGTGTGTGTTATTAACTTTCTAAGGACTGAATATGGCCAGTGCTGCTTGTAATGAGCTAGGAAGGTGAGTTATGGGATATAAAACTTATTAGCATTACTTATTACAACTCTTTCACATTCCAGAATGCTGACACATTAGAGTATATTAACAGGCTTTCTTCAGGCATGATTCAGATTTGCTGACAGAAGCTTGTCCTTTTGTTTTCAGTTAGGAGAGCTCATGTTAGGAGCATGCTACAAAGTTCTGCTTTTCGTGAATTAGATTAGATTAGATTACTTACAGTGTGGAAAGAGGCCCTTCGGCCCAACAAGTCCACACCGACCCGCCGAAGCGCAACCCACCCATACCACTACATTTACCCCTTACCTAACACTACTTGCAATTTAGTATGGCCAATTCACCTGACCTGCGCATCCTTGGACTGTGGGAGGAAACCAGAGCACCCGGAGGGAACCCACGCAGACACAGGGAGAACGTGCAAACTCCACACAGTCAGTCGCCTGAGGCGGGAATTGTTACTATGAGAGAGTACTTATTTCTGTATAATGCCTTCTGTTGTTTATGGTACTCCCAGTGTGCTAACTGGGTTAGATTTTGAACAGATCCATAACTCCAGTCTGGGCATCCATGAGGTACTGTGGGTTATCAACAGCAGTAGAATTGTATTCAACCACAATCTGTAACCTCGTAATCCAGCAAATCCTCTACTCTACCATTAACACTGAGTCAGGGGATCAACCCTGGTTCGATGAAGAATGCAGAAGAGTAGCAGCCTTCGACAGTTAGGGCAAAGTGATCCCACACCAATAGATCAAATTGAAACTTGCAGTCCTGTTTACATCTAGTCATAACTGATGGTAGATAATTAAACAACAGGAGGAAGTTCCCTAAATATCTCCTGCTCAATGAAGTGGAACTGTGGCTCATAAGTGCAAAATACAAGGCTAAATTATTTGTAAGCAACTTAAGACAGAAGTGCCAAATGGATGATCGATCCTTCTGAATTTCTAGCATCATGAATGCCAATCTTCAACCAATTCACTTCATTCCACAGGATATTAAGAAATGCTGAAGCAGCAAAGTTTGCAAAGACCTATGCACCTTGACAAAAGTTTGGCAATAGTACTAACAACTTGCTCAACAATGTGGAAAATTGCCCAGATATGTCTTGTTCACAGAAAACAAAACAAATCCAACCCAAATAAGTAAGCCTGCGACCATTCCACTCCCAATCATCAGCAAAGTGATGGAAATGTCATTGGTGTTATCAAGCAGTGCTCATTCAGCAATAATATGCTAGAAGGCACTCAGTTTGGGCTTCCACAAGGGCCACTCAATTCTGACCTTATTACAGTCTGTCCAAACATGGAATAAAGAAGTGAAATGAGAGTGTTTGTCTTTGTTATCAAGGCAGCATAAGCTCAAGTGTGGCGGAAAGGAACAGTAGTAAGACTGGCAGCAATAGGATTGTCTAGAGGTCAACTCTTCACTTTTTGGAGACTTATCTGTCACAAAGGAAGATGATTGTGGTTGTTAGAGGTCACTCATCCCAGTTCCTCAGGTAGTAGCCTCGATCCAGATATTTTCAGCTTTTCAACTCTACCATGGTTTAAGGTGGCTGTGTATAATCATCAGCAAATAAAGTTCAGCACTATTCATGCCACTTCAGACACTGAAGTCCATGTCCAATATGCATCATGACTTGAGGACGGTGTGCATGCTTGGCTTGAGTGCCAGGCATGACTGTCTTCAACAGATGAGGATCTAATCCTCTCCCTTTGGCATTCAAAGGCACTGAATGCCCTAATTATCAACATTCTGAAGGTTACAATTTACCAGAAACTAAACTGGATTGTAACTGCTAGAGGCTAGGAATTCTGCTGTGTAATTTAGCATCTGTCTCCCCAGTGACTGTCCACCAGTTACAAGGCAAAAGTCAAGAATGTGATGAGTGCAGCTCCAACAACTTGAGAAGCTCAGCATTAACCAGGAAAAGGCTGCCCTCTTGATTGGCACACCATCCTCCATGTTATTCATTCACTATCTCTACCTCAATGCACTGTGACAGTAGTGTGTATCATCTACAAGATGCACTACAACAGCACATCAAGATACCTTTGGCATCCAAATGAGGAGTTTCTGTCACTGAGAAGGGCCAGTTTTCCACCACCTGAAAGTTTTCTTCCAAGGGGTGCACAGTCTTGACTTGGAACTATATCGCTGTTGTTGGGCCAAGATCCTGGAACTCCCATCCTTGTGTCAGTGTGGATGTATTTACATCATGAGGACTATAGAGGTTCAAGAAGACAGTGCTCACCACCACCATTTTTGAAGAAAATTATGGATGTGCAAAAATGTTGGACTAGTCAGCAACACCCAATCCTGTAAAGTGATTTTTTTTTATTTTTCCATTAAGTAGTATCCCTTCTGCAGCATTTTTTGTTATTTCCTGCTTAGTGCCATTATTTAAGATTTTGTTTATCTATATAGGCTCACCTTTTTATTGTTAATATCTGCATGACAATCTTTTTTTTACAGCAGCTGTCTGTGTACACATACCTGACATGTGCATGTTCATAGCAATAAAATCCATTGTATGTCTTGGGCAGTGTAATGAGCATCTTTCTGAAACCAGTAGCAGTCTTTGTACAGTATAACTCATTTTGCATATTTATTTTAGATTCAATTCATCCTGAGTTTAGAAAATTTATTATATCATCCTTTTGTGACTTCAGACCTGCTGTATTTTTACCACCCAAAGTGAAAATAACAAGTGGCATGATTAGTCATCATTGTTCAATAATACTGTTTTTGACATGATTAAAGGTGTTGCATGTGTTTGTGTGTAAAGAATGAGATTCACTAATTAATGAATGTTCAGACCAGGGATTTCTATTGCCATACTTGCCTGCCAGGATTGTCTGGCCGTTTGCTTTATTAAGTAGAATATTGTAGACTCCGGTGCAGATGTGCAAAACCTTAATCTATCTTCTGTGACTGTATGACACGTTTTTTAAAACAACGAAGAATGGCAGATCAGTTATTTGTGATGAGCAATGTTAGATGATGGGATGAGCTTTTTTTTTGGTCTCCAGCTCTCAATTAAAATATTGAGAAATATAATTTTTTTTTAATTGTTTAAGGAATACGGTGGATTGCTGTTATCATAGTACATCCTCATTTACGGCCAAGGAAGTGATGGTGGTGAACTAAACTCTTAAACATCTGTAGTTCATGTAAGAATACCCACAGTATTCGTGATTAGGAATTCTGTGCTCTTGATCTAGTGACATACATGAAAAAGTGGGATTATGTCTCCGAGCCTGGATAGCATCCAAACAGGAGAAAAACAGGCAAATGGTGCCATGTGCCTTCTGTCTTTGTTCTTCTAAATGGTGCAGATTGTGGATTTGGAAGGGGCTGTTAGACAAACCTTGGTGATTTGCTGCAGTGCATCGTCTTGACAGCACGCACCACAGCCTTCATCTTCCAGTAGTGGATGCTGTCACTGTTTAAACTGATAGCTGGGGATGTCAAGTGAGCTTCTTTCTTCCTGGCCTGAGTGTTGTTGGAGCTGCACTTATCTCATGTATGCCCTGCAGGTTAAGAGAGTTACATTGCTGCTTTACTAGCAGCAATGTGAAAAAAAAACCTAATGTTGTAAGTCTGTCCCTGTTGGTGTACAGCATGCGAGTCCTCAACTATGCCTCCTCCTGACAAGACAGAAAAATGTGGTCCCTCATGTTTGACTTCAGACGTGCCATTCAACCAGAGTATTTAAACCATGTGAGTAGAGGTGGTCTGTTATAAGTGCTGGAGAACATTGGCTACCCCTTGTTTTGCTTGTTGAAATGCGCAATGTGATCTCATGATATGATCAGGCCAACTGTGACCGGTCAGAATTTAAACTCTTGAGCTCTGCAGTGGAATCAAACAGGATTGTCTTATAGCACCAGGACTCTCTTTTTTAACATTCTCTTCTCCTTGCTGCTTTCATATGCCTTCATCCAAACAGGTTATCTACCCACAGAAAAGAGCAAAAGTTGTTTAGCCTTGCTTGCCTGCGATCCAAGATAAAGATGTGCCAAATCCTCATCAGAAAGTTGCACTTTGCTGACAATGCCACAGTAACATTACACACTGAGGAACACCTTTGACAGCAAGTGGACAAACCCATTCATGCCTGTAGAGAATTCAGTTTCTTCCTCAGCATCAGGATGACACATATCTAGAATGTTGCAATAATGCAGTCTGTCAGCATTGACAGTATGATGCATTGGCTTTTGATAGCCTCAGTGATCTAGGCTCCATAATGAACAGCAATCTGTCATTTGATGGTGAAATTGACACATGCGTCACTAAAACTGCAGCTGTTACCTCCAAGTTGAATAAAAGTATATAAAGCTATCAACAACCTGAGTGAGAAAGCAACTAGGTCTACTAGACCCTGTGTGCTCAATATTATCCCCTTCAGTGGCAAGACCTGCGCAATACATGCTAGTTAGGAGAAGAGGCTGCGCATTTTCCAGCTTTGCTGTCTCCGGCATATCTTCAGTCTCTTGGCAGGATAAGGTTACTGACTTGAGGTCCTCTGGCATCCTGTTTTGATCAGCCTAAGTTCATTGCAAAGTCAGTGATATTTACATTGGCTCAGCCAAATTTATGAGCTGAATGATGGCCATATACTCAAACTGCCACACTGCCATGACCACCTACAAGGACACCCACTAGTGAAATATGAAAATGGCAGACATTGACGCTGACCTCTTGCAGACAATCGGTGAAAACTGTGACCTCTGGAGGCTGTCGAGGGGGATACATTGGAAGAGTCAACAGAGAAAAAGCTCAGCTGACTAACATGAGAACCTAACAAGGAGACAAGAAAGTTACCATCCTTGCCTGGTCAGGCCTACATGTGACTCCAGATCCACAGATAAGTGGTTGACCCTTAAATGTCCTTTGGGTTATTAGGGATGGGCAATAAATGCTGACCTGAGCCAGTGATGTCCACATCATATGGATTTCTTTTTTAAAAAACCCAAACAATGGGGGAGTATTCCATCACCTCTCTGACCTGTTCCCTGTAGATGGCAGAAATGTAGAGAGTAAGAAAATGCAAAATTTCTCAGCCTTGGACCTGCTGTTGTAGCTACAATATTATGTGGTGGGTGCAGTTAAGAAATGGTGACCTCTAGGATATTTTTGGGAAATTCAGTGATGATATTGCCATTGTCCGATCATTTCTCTGTGATATTCAATCTCTTAATGGAGAAGTTGATTGTCTCAGCCTTGTTTTGGGATATGAGGGGGTTGAACAGTGTGTTTGGAAGAGTGAAGCATGTCCCAGAGCTAGAAAGGACTTGTAAACAGGGAGAGAAAGCATTAAACATGTCAACAAAGAAATACTTAGCTAACTGGGAATTAGGAAAATTTGAGGTAATAATGCACTTATTGCAAATGAACATGGAATCTCTAGCTTAACTTGTATTGCTTCAGGAGCTACTATATGGAGAAAATTATAGTTTATATTACTTTAATAAACATGTTAATTACATAATTATTACTGAACAGTTTAATTCTTTATAAAAAATTTGCATTTATATGTTGTCACATTTCAAAACATTTCAAATCCTGTGAATTACTTCAGAAACGGCCACGGTGTTGGAGTGAAACATGCACATTATTTTTCATATACTAAGATCTGCAATGGTAATGAACAACTTGCATTTTTATTGTGCTTTTTATGACCTTGGGGCATCCCAAAGTGCTTTAGAGGCACTGAAATACTTTGCAAGTATAATCACTATTCTAATGAAGAAATGTAATCTGGTAAGTGATCAAATAACTCGGGAACTAAGGGCTAGTCTTAAAAATTAGAACCAGATCATCCATCAGCAAGTTTGTAGAAGCTTGCAACATTTTCTAAACACAACATTCAATACTAGATCAATATCCGTGTTAAATGAATTGTTAAAACTAAAATTGAAATCTGGGATGTTGTAAAAGCAAGTGCCATCTTCCTGTTTTGAATCATTTAGCTTTGTTCATACACAAGGGAAGTGCATCAGGTCTGACTTCATGACTCTCTGGAAGACCCATTTAGTTTGGTGGCCCTTTTGTATGCATAAATATGTTAGTTTTAAAGGAATTGTTGTTTTATGCAAATTTAAATCGGTCTAGGAAATTAATGGTCTACCTGTGTGTTTAATGGAAGGGTTTTGATTATTGAAAATATGATAAGTCTTTAACATACTGCTTCTGTGTGACTCCAAGTACCCCATAAGTCAACACACAACCTGAAAATAGTCCTGATACGTGATTACATGAGCTAATGGTGAGACAGAAATGAAGACTGAGCACCTGAAATCCCAAAAAAAGGTCTCCAATATCAAAAGAAAAACCCTTGAATAAGTCTCAAGAAGACTGGGGTGTAGGGATTGCCTAACAGTTATTTTGGACATGGAAGTTGAGAGAACAATATTTAATTTTCTTGATGCTCAAAATTGGAAAATTCAACAAACCCAGTGGAAGTTGGTTACGTGCTTTGAGTATTCTCTTTCACTTAGGAGTCATTTTCAGAATGCTTTCACTTGGTTCTCATTTTAATGATTGGATTAATAAACTTACCACTTAATGTTGATGAATGGAATAAAGAAACCAAATATGCCAGCTACTTAAACAGAAATTGTTAGCTGGTAATGTGTATCTTATACAAAATAATTTTCAAATGATTCCAACCCATAAAGATATCTACAGCTTGGAGTCAGTTCACAGGTGATGGGAAAGGATGGTTAAACTTTGAAAGAGCTTTTCAAAGCAAGCCTAGCTGGACAGAAAAGATTTCTGTTTCCTTGAAATTAAATCTAAGGTTATAAGGAAATTATCCATTCTTTCACATTAGTTTGTTTAATCTGCACCATTTTAAAAATAAGAACACAAGTTAAGCAGATTTGATCAGCTGCCTCAGATTAAGTGAATAAAGATAATTTGGTGACTGAAGTCACAAATATCAAACTAAAACATGGGTATTGATGATTCTTGAGAAGATTTGTAGCTTAGGTTGAGTTTCAGGTTCTAAGTTTGCTCACTGAGCTGGTAGGTTTGTTCTCAGGCACTTTTGTCACTATGCTTGGTAACATCATCAGTGAACCTCCTTTGAAGTGCTATTTATGTGTCTTGGTTTGTTAAAGTGGGCAATATCATTTACGTTTCTTTTTCTCAGAGGTTGGTAAGTGGGGTCCAAATGGATGTTGTTTATTGATGGAGTTCCGGTTTGAATGTCAGGCCTCTCGGAATTCCCGTGCATGTCCATGTGTGGCCTGTCCCAGGATGGATGTGTTGTCCTAGAAGAAGTGATGACCTTTTACATCTGTGTACTAGTGATGTCTTTTGGCGGCTAGTTGGTGCTCATATATCCTGGTGGCTCGTTTTCTGCCTGTCTGTCCAATGTTGCGGTCCTTGCAGGGTATTTTGTATATGAGATTCGATTTTATGGTTATAGGTGTAGGGTCCTTTAGGTTCATCATTAACTGTTTCAGTGTGTTGGTAGGTTTATGTGCTCCCATGATGCAAAGAGATCGGAGTGGTCTGGTAGTCATTTCCGAGATGTCTTTGATGTATGGTAGTGTGGTTAGAGTCTCTTTTCTTTCTTTATTCTTTAACAGGATGAGGGTTTCACTGGCTAAACAGCATTTATAACCTATCCCTAACTACCCAGAGGGCAGTTGAGAGTCAATCACTTTGTTGTGGATCTAGAGTTGCATATAGGCCAGACTAGGTAAGGATGGCAGTTTCCTTCCCTCAAGGGCATTAGTGAACCAAATCACAGTTGGCAATGGATTTATTGTAGTCATAGAGATCTACAGCATGGAAACAGACCTTCGGTCCAACCTGTCCATGCCGACCAGATGTTCCAACCCAATCTAGGTCATTAGGTTCTTAATTTCAGCTATTTATTGAATTCAAATTCCACCTTTTTACCATGATGGGTCTCTGGATTAATAGTCCAGTGATAATACCTCCTAGGCCATTGTCTCCCCATAACTTGTCTCTGGGCGTGTTGTGTCGTCTTGTTTGGGTTTGTTGTTTAAGAATCGGACTGTGTATATCGGATACCCATTGTTCTTGAATACGCTGTATAGGTATTTTTCTCCTGCTTGTAGTCCCTCTGCTGCAGTGTGTTGTGGCCCATTTAAATAACAACCTGATGCAGCTCCATTTTTGGGGTGATTGCTCCTGTAATTGAGTGTCTGGTCTCTGTGTGTCGCTTGAAACCCAGGCAGACGATCAGACAGACAGTATCACCAACACTAAGCAGGAAGAAAGAAGGGAACACCCTCAACGCACAGGAAAGGAAAGCCCTAGAAGGACTCAGAAAAAACAGATATTGTGATCCTACCGGCAGACAAAAAGTGTATGACCGTCATCCTAAACAGAACACAATACATTGAAGATGCAAACTCAGTACTCATGGATACTGACACCTTCCAACAGGTCGTGATAGACCCGACTCCACAGCGAGAAAGCTATCACAGCAGCATTGAATAAACTCCACAAATCAGGTGACATTAACAAGACAGATCTCCAAAGAATGAAATCTGATGGGTCCAACGCACCCTGCTTCTTTGAATTACTTCAGGTACACAAACCAGGGCACCCCCTCACTTTCCGGCACACCGACATACAAACTAGCAAAGGAACTTCACCGTAAACTGAAATACCTAGGAGAACATTCATGCCACTCCACCTAAGAATTCCTGAACATAATCAAAGACACCAAGGCAGAAGAGGACAAAGTCATGGTCTCCTTTGACGTGACAGCCCTATTCACATCAATGAACATCAGCCTGGCCAAAGAAACACTGACCTCACTACAAGATGAATTAAGGACACAAAAACATCAGAGTACCAACTCCATCAGCAAGGACAGCATCCTCAAGCTAGTAGACCAGTGCCTTACTACATTTCATCTTCAATTACAAGACCTACAAACAGAGCAACGGGACACCCATGGGATCACCAATATCAGGATTCTTAGCAGAAGCAGTGATGCAGAGACTAGAACGAACAGTCCTACCTGTGATCCAACCCAAACTTTGGGTCCGTGATGTGGATTACACCTTTGTCATCACGAAATGGAACAAATTAGAGGAAACCTGCAAGATCCTTACTGGCATAAATTTCACCAAAGAGGAAGAGAACAACGACAGACTTCCCTTCATAGATGTCATGGTGGAATGAACAGTCAATAGAGAACTGCAGACCAGCATTTACAGGGAAGAAACGCACACAGACCAGATTCCCAACTACAGGAGCAATCATCCCAACACCCACAAATGGCATTCCATCAGGACGTTATTTAAACGGGCCACAACATACTGCAGGAATTACAAGCAGCAGAAGAAAAATACCTAAACAGCGTATTCAAGAACAATGGGTATCTTATAAACACAGTCCATCGATTCTTAAACAACAAACCCAGCCAAGAACAGAGAATGCACCTAGAGACTCTAACCACACTACTATACATCAAAGACATCTTGGAGCTGACTCCCAAACCACTACAACCTCGTTGCATCATGGTAGCACATAAACCTACCAACACACTGAAACAGCTACTGATGAACCTAAAGGACCCTATACCAACAACCAGCAAATTGAATGTCATTTACAAAATACCCTGCAAGGACTGTAACAAACGCTACATCAGACAGGCAGGCAGAAAACCAGCCACTAGGCTACACAAGCACCAACTAGCCACCAAAAGACATGACCAACTATCACCAGTATCATTACACACAGATGAAAATGGACACCAGTTCGACTGGGACAAGACATTCATCCTAGGACAAGCTAAACAGGCACACGCACGGGAATTCCTAGAGGCCTGGCATTCAAACCGGAACTCCTATCAGTAAGCACATTGATTTGGACCCCATTTACCAACCTTTGAGAAAAAGAACTGGAAATGATATCATCCACCATAACAGACCAAGACACACAAATAGAACGTAGGACAGAACACCAGCAGTTCAACGGAGGCTCACTGATGTTACCTAGCATGGTGACAAAACCACGTCTGAGAACAAACCTATCAGCTCAGTGAGCACACTTACAACCTGAACTTGGGTATCCATTACAGGACCATTGTGTGTTTTATTACTGATGTTTTTCATGGAGTTGTTAAGGTGACTTCTGAAGTTTCATCACTCCAAGTCTTGTAAGCCACTCTTGTTTGGAAAATTACTTGATAAAGCTGTTTTCTCTGCAACCGCTGAGCCGATGTTTGCCCTGACGTGAACTCAACAACACTCTCAAACGTCAAAAATAATTCATTACCATCTTTCAGGCCCTTCAGTTGGAGTCGTAACCAGTTTGATTATAAATATTTTGTTTCCAGCAGTAATTAATACTGCTGAAAAGGACCGGTATACTACAGCAGCTGTCCCCCATTGACAGAAAAGGCCAATTGTTTAGTGTTGTATGATGTCCTTACAGTAGGGACAGCTGTGAAGTTTTATATAATGTAATTGTTCTTTAACCAGTTTGAAGCTTTTATGCCCACACCTGATCGTGCTAAATTTGGAGCAGCAATTCAGAGATTAAAAACATTAGCTTTGCAAGGTGGTATTTCACTAACTGTTGACAGAAACATTCTTCCCAGTGATTGATAGTGCTTTGCAGCAGGTGTACAGAACAGGTCATTTCAGGCTTTCAAAAGCAACTTTGTCTTAATGGAAAACAGGTATAAGGCGTTTTGCTTAATGTTAAATATCTGTGTACTGATTGTGCGGAGTTTAACATGGATTGAAAGGCATAGCATGTGACTGAACCTTGTGATAAATGAGGCAACACTAAAACTACAGTTCCATTGTGTTAGACATGCTTGCTCTTTACAGCTGAGTACCTTAAGCTTAATGAATTAAGTTGTTCAGCAATACTGATAAAGCGCATTTTCCAAAACGAGTGCACTGAGCATATTTTATAAATGTGAGTGTCCAAAGCATGTAATGAGCACTGCTGAGTAACCAGTGCAAAATTTGGATATATTTAATTCTATAGCAGGCAATTGTTTCTAGTGGCAGAATTGTATTGTGTTGAAGCTGAATGTGGAAGCTTTTCTTTCTTTCTTTCTCTTCCTTCTTTCCTTCTTTCCTTCTTTCTTTCCTTCTCTCTCTCTTTCTCTCTCTCTCTTTCTCTCTCTCTTTCTCTCTCTCTCTCTCTCTCTCTCTCTCTCTCTCTCTCTCTCTCTCTCTCTCTCTCTCTCTCTCCTTTCTTTCTTTCTCTTTCTCTTTCTCTCTCTCTCTCTCTCTCTCTCTCTCTCTCTCTCTCTCTCTCTCTCCTTCTCTCTCTCGGTCTCTCTCTCGTTCTCTCTCTCGTTCTCTCTCTCGTTCTCTCTCTCGTCCTCTCGCTCGTCCTCTCTCTCTCTCTCTCTCTCTCTTTTCTTTCTTCTCTCTCTCTCTCATTCTTTCTTTCTCTCTCTCTCCCTCTCTTTCTCTCTCTCTCTCTTTCTTTCTTTCTCTCTCTCTCTTTTCTTTCTTTCTCTCTCTCTCTCTTTTCTTTCTTTCTCTCTCTCTCTCTTTCTTTCTCTCTCTCTCTCTTTCTTTCTCTCTCTCTCTCTCTCTCTCTCTCTCTCTCTCTCTCTCTTTCTTTCTTTCTTTCTTTCTTTCTCTCTTTCTCTCTCTCTCTTTCTTTCTTTCTCTCTTTTTCTTTCTTTCTTTCTTTCTCTCTCTCTCTCTCTCTCTCTCTCTCTCTCTCTCTCTCTCTCTCTCTCTCTCTCTCTCTGCTAAAAGCTGGGGTTCTCTTCCTGTTGCTAGAATTGCACGTGAGCCAATCTATTTTATTGCATTTGCTTTTATCAAGGGGGTGTTTATGCAATGTTACTATATTGGAACAGGCAATTAGTAGTAGCTAATATATTATTGTTAAGCATTTCAATAGAATTGCAGTTAAGCAATAAAATATAAATATTTTTATTTTATCTGTATTTTAATTATAATGTACAAATAGAATGTGTTTTGTTTCAAGTCTGGTAGTTTGACAACTTGAATTACATCCAGGCATAACACCTTGCACTTGCCTTTAAAATAAGAAGTTGTTCGGTCCAGACTATCTGAATATATTTTGAGTGGCTTTGTTCTGGTCCATAACAAGCTTGGGGTTCTTTTAGGGATCAAAATCTCAGCTTGGGTTTTGGATTATTGCACTCAAAGGCAGTGAGGAGTAAAGTGTGAGCTTTTTTTTCAAATGTTGAATTTAGTTGGTTTAAATACAGTGTGCCTTATGTAGTAATGGCTGTTTCAATCACTAAGAGTTTCCTGGAGTTAGGAAAGAGTTTCCAGGAGATAGAAAAAGTTACTTTGGAAGTTTTACAGGAAGTGAGCAAGGCAAAGCCTTGGGAATTGGCAGACCAGCTGTGCAAAAAGGGTAGGTAACTGCAGCTCTATGTATAATTGCTAGAAAAGCCATTGGAATCTTTGGAAATGGCTAAAATTCGATTGCAAATGAAGCAGCCTGAAGGAAAAGAAACAATTTGAATTACCATTGAAAGCAAAGGAAAAAGAAAAAGACAAGCCCTAGCAGAAGAAAGGAAGAAGAATTTTTGAACTTCGGAGGTTGGAGCTGAAAATTCAAAGTCAACTTAAAATAGTGGAGGTAAAGGTGAACGGAGTAGTGATAGGACTGCTGTCCTTCACTGTCTTATCATAGCCAAAGACCTGATGAGGATCTGTTTAAATATGTCCAAATGTTTCTTACCTTGGGCGGAAAGGATATCGAAGCCGCCTTCATTTCATTTGAGAAAGTAGCTAAACAAATGAAATGGCCAGTGACTGTTTGTTTGGTTATTATTGATCTTAATTAAATTATAGGGACAGCAAGTGAGGTATTTGCATCACTATCAGCAGAGGTAACTGGGGGAGTATGAGGTTAAATATGCTACCTTGAGTACATGTGAGCCAGTGCCAAAAGCCTACAAACGACGTTTTGAGAATCTATGGAGGAACCTGATCAAACATACACAGAGATTGAAAGGATCAAGCAAAGTAATTTTGATAAATGATTAAGGGCGTTGAAAATAGATAAAACATATGATGCTCTTTGATTATTTTGGAAAAGTTCAAATGTTCACTTGAGGTAGTGAGAACTCGTAGAAGAGCAAAGAGTTAAGACTGCAACATTAGCAGTGAAAATAGCTAATGATTATGAGTTGGTTCATAAAGTTTGGCTTCTGACATCAATTTCAATCTGTAAGGGATAGAAATTGGAGAAAAGAGAAACCCTCGGGTGATAAGGGAAAAGGAGATTTCATTTAAGTTAGTAAAGATAGCTTACCATAGGGTAAAAAGGAAACCCATGAAGGGCAAGAAATTTTTTTAAAAACTTGTGTTTTCACTGTAATAAAGGAGACCACATGAAGCTGCACTGGGAAGATTGATGTGGGAAAACAGGATAAGCCAATGCGTTTTGTTGATGTGATGAAGGAAAGCAGAGAGGAAGCTGAAAAGCCTATCCAGAATGTGCGCCATGGTCAGGGGTTGAGAAGAAAGTGCCGGCGTTTTATTATATAACGTGAAGTTGCAGAGTAGTGTAAAGTGGTGGTAGGAGTAATAGACAAATTCTTGGTTCCAGAAATAGTTTATCCTTGGCAGTGATATAGTTAGATCACAGGAGGAGTGTCATCTACTGTAGTTGAAAAATCAGGCAACTGATGTGCTACAGGAAGTAAATCCTGAGATTTTTCCTGACTGTGTGGCAACAAGATTACAAAGCCATAGGTAGAAACAGATGGGAAAATCAAACGATAACGATTGAAGTTCAATTGTTAGGAACCATATTTGTTCAAATGGTTGAGAAAAAGCAAGAACAGATGGAGGATAAAGTGGATATTTTTAGTTCAGAGAAATTAGCTGAATTGCAACAGAAAGAGGAAAAATAAAAACAGTTGTAACCAAAGCGTGCACTAAAAAATAATCTGAGCGTGTCCCAGAATGTCACTATATTAAAAATGACATCTTGATGGGGGAATATAGACCAGCATATATTCAGGCGGATGAGAAGATGGCAGAAGTTCAACAAGTGGAAAGGAGTTATTGAGGTGGAGTATGAATTACCAGTAGGAGGTCATTTGGGATTGAGGAAAACTCGAGACAAAATACAAAATATTTATATTCGCCTGGTTTGTATAAAGATGTTGTTGACTTTTGCCAAGCATGGCAAACATGTTAGATAATTGGAAAATCTCAGGCAGTGATAAATCCAGCATCTTAACACCCATTCTTGCATTTGAGGAATCTTTTGCAAGAGTCTTAATTGATTGAGTAGGACCCCTACTGAAAGCAATAAGTGAGAATCACTATTTGCTGACCACAATTGATTTGTCTACTTGATTTCTCGAGGACATTCCATTACGCAGTATCAGAGCTAAAAAGGATTGTAGAAGAGTTACTCTTTTTTTATTTAAACTAAATGTGGACTACCCACAGAAATACAATCAGATAAAGGAACAAATTTTGCATCATAATTATTTAAGGAAATTACAGATAGCTCAGGAATAAAACAGTTCAAATCCACTAGAATCGTAGCGAGTGTTAGAACAATGGCATCAAACTTTCAAGACTATCAAGAAGATTGGATAAAGGAGTTCCATTTTTACTACTTGCACTTAGGGATGCACCTAATGAATCAACTAAATTCAATCCAAGTGAATTAAATTTTGGGCATCAAGTGCTAGAACCACAAATAATTAAGGAAAAATTGGCAAGTCGGAGTTCAGAGACTACCTATT
This sequence comes from Hemiscyllium ocellatum, assembly GCF_020745735.1. Classification (NCBI taxonomy): domain Eukaryota; kingdom Metazoa; phylum Chordata; class Chondrichthyes; order Orectolobiformes; family Hemiscylliidae; genus Hemiscyllium; species Hemiscyllium ocellatum. The sequence continues at coordinate 38,082,519 of NC_083437.1, read as the reverse complement.
TCAACTATATCAAATTTTAGGGCAAGATTAAATAGTGTAGGTGAGTTGGCGAGACAACATTTAAAAGTAGCTTAGCACGTGATGAAACAGGAAACCGATGAGATCAAATATTCATAATTTTGCTAGTGGAGATAAAATGAGTATTATTCTCAGTGGTAAGTGAACTTTTAAAGGCAACGTTTAGTGGGCGTTTACAAGTCACCAGGAAATTGAATGAGGCAAATTATATGATTACAACACCAGATAGAAAGAAATCTGTGTGCCACGTGAGTATGCTGAAAAGGTGTTTCAATAGGGAAGAAAAGCGAAAAGAGACTGTTACTTGTTACGTCATAGCATGAAGTACTAAGTTCAGATGATTCTGAAGTGACCATTCCTCAAATTAAATTGGACAATGAAGAAATTCTTAAATTTGGATGAATTATTGAGTTCTCTTTCAGAGGAAAATCAAAAGGACCTGAAGGAGTTATTACAATCATATGGGGAGATGTGAGAAGAAGCTGGGAAGTACTAATCTAATTCCACATGATGTAGATATACACAATGTTGTGCCAATTAAGCAACATCCTTATAGACTTAACCCTCTGTAGTTGGCACAGGTTTAGAAAGAGATTGAATGCATATTCAAAGGTTATGTAATCGAAGTGAGTTGCAGCAAATGGAGCTCGCCCATCGTAATAATGCCAAAACCAAATAGTATCCAGTGTTTTATGGGGGTTATCACAAAATCAATACAGTTATAAAATCTGATTCCTATCCTATTCCACATTTGGAAGGCTGAATTGAGAAGGTTGGACAAGCAACTTGCATTTCAAAGTTGGACCTCGAGGATACCAGCAGGTACCTTTATCCAAAAGACCGAAGGAAGTTTTGGTTTTGGTAACACCGAATGGACTGTACCAGTAAAAAGTCATTTTGCTATGAAAAAATTGCTAACCATATTTCAAAGACTAACCAATAAAGTCATTTTGAGATTTCCCAATCGTGTGGTGTACATCAACAATCTGGTGATTTTTTTTGTCACACCTGAAAGGAACATTTAGAACACCTGTCAGAATTGTTCAATTGACTTTTGGAGGCAGACTTGGTAATACGCTTGGCTTAAGAGTGAATTTAGAAAGCCCAAGTCCTGTTCCTGGGCTACATCATTACACAGGGGCAAATGGCCCAATAGGATATGAATGCCAAGTTTATTGGAGAGTTTTCCATACCATTGACAAAGAGGACAGTACTATGATTCCTGGGATTGAATGGTTTTTATTGAAAGTCTGTACTGAATTTTAGTTGTGTGGTTGCTTTACTGCCTGATTTGTTGAAGATGTGCAGAAAATTTCAGTAGGTGAAGGAATGTCAGAAGGTATTTGACAGCCTGAAAGCTCTGTCAACCACTGCCTCAATATTAGCCACTAAATTATACAAATCCATTCAAAGTGGCTACTGATGCGAGTGATATGGGTGTCGGTGCTGTACTCTTGCAGGAAGACAACGAGAAGATAGAAAGATGTATTGGGTATTTTTCCAGAAAATTGAAGTCGTCAACATAAATATTCCACAATTGAGAAGGGCACCTTAACTTTGATGCTTATGTTGCAAGATTTTGACATTTCTATTGCTAGTAATGTGTTTGAGACAATTAATCAAAACAGTTTTTGGAAAAATTTAAGGATAAAAATACCAGACTGATTAGATAGCTTAATACTGCAGTTTTAACATTTGAAAATTATACATCAGGGCGAGAGAATGTAATTGCTAATGCCTGTTTGTGACTTTGAATGACAATGGAGGAGTTTAGTGGTGGGGAAAAACAGACTTAAATGGGCCATAATAGTGAATGTTTGCATGCTTAGAGTCAGTATAATATATAATTGTATACTAACCGCATAAGGCTAAAGGTTTTTAAAAACACATCCATCTTTGTATACTGAAGATCCTTTTTATTAAAGGGGAAGAGGTGTGATGATACTACACCTTTCAGAGAGGTGTGCTTTGTCCTTTTTTAAATAAACTTTTGAGACCAAGGTGCTGAACAGACTGTTCTAACACCAGTAGAATAAACTGTTGATCAGATCTTGTTTTTGTTTTTCAAGTTGTAACAATAGAAGCAGTCTGAATGGGTGGGTAAAGCTCCCACCGAGCCAGGATTTCTTTTTAGTTCTGGCTTTAGTAGCAGTTGGTCTCGAAGCTGGATGTGGAGGCTGTTACTTCCCTCTCTTCCCCCTCCTCTCTCTCTCTCTCTCTCCCCCTCTCTCTCTCTCTCTCCCTCTCTCTCTCTCTCTCTTCCCCCCCCCCCCCTCTCTCTTCCCCCCCCCCCCTCTCTTTCCCCCCCCTCTCTCTAACAGCTAATGGCTGGGGACCTCATCCTGTTAGAATTTGAAGTAAGACCATCAATTTTACTGAATTTGCTTTTGTCAAAGGGGTGTTCATAGGATGTTACTATATAGAAGCAGTTAATTAGAAGTAGTTATATCATATTAATTTATGAAGCATTTCGCTAGTGACAGTTAAGCCAATTCTTTTTATTTTGTCTTTATTTTAATTATAGTGTATGAATAGTGTTTGTTTCAAGCCTGGTAATTTGACCAAACAAATTGCATCCAGAACACAACACCTTACACTTACCTTTAAAATAAGAAAACATTAGAGTCTAGACTGTCATCTTAATATATTTTGAGAGAGTTTTGTCTGGTCAATAACATTATCAACCATCTGCATACTAAGAATACTAACATTCATAGCTGTGGAAACAAAAATTCATTTTAATACTTCCGCCAACGAGCATTTCTATACGTTTGATGGATTTTTACAATTAAAGATTTTTATTTTAAAAGCTTCATGCCAGTTGGTGGAATGGGAAAGGAGAAAAGAGCTGTTTTATGAAAGAGCAAGGTACGCCAGCCCAGCAAAATGGACAGGGCAGAATAGAGGGATATCCTGTTGACCAGGATAGAGGAAGATAATTTGTTGAGAAAGTTAGAATACATATTACGTAGGGAACAAGGTGGAAACACTTCAGGGGATGAAGTGCATTATTCTAGAGCATTTGAGTCTGTACAGGAAGCTAGAAGAATTACCTGGATTACTGGGCTTGCTTTTTATGTATCCTCTAGTTCAAGGTGCAGAGGACCATGGGAGGTAAAGTTAATTCAGTAAAAAAAAACTTGCATTTTGGTATACGTTGGTAGTGTGGATGAATTGATGCTCACCAAAATGAAGGTGTCAGCGCTAAACAATTAAATTAATTTTCGACCCCATTTTGAGAATTGAATTGTTTCAGGTCAGGAATGGGAAGGGTTAAATTCAGGTTTATCTATTGCTATTTCACCAACACTCCCTCACCATAATTTTGACCAAGAATCACGAATTACGTCAATGCAGTATTTCCATTCTGCAGATAAACTATCTTGTGGTCACTTGATGATTGAGAGTGACAGCTTAATGGGAATTAGTGCTGAGATACATGAATATCTCAGCTGCCCTGTCCATGGACTTAAGCCTACTCAGAAAAGGTTTGAGACTGCCCAAGTTTATTTAATTGTCAGCCCTTTACAGTAAGCATGCAGGGGCCTCTTGTCCTTGAAAAGTAAGTTAAATTCAGTCATAGATGAAATGACTGATGTTGCAATTCAATACACTATCATGTTTTTTTTGTTATTTTGTCTTCTAAAAGCTAAAAGTACTCAAAGCTTTATTTGTGCTTTACAATAGATTCTTCATTTAAAAGAATTTTGCATATCTCTCTGCTCTCCTTGTTTGAGGGACACTTTATTTTTACTTAATTTCTGTTAGGAACTGTTTTCTCTGAGGGGCAGTCCCCAATGAAGGGAAAGCTATTGTTTTCTTTTGCTGTGCCTGGGCATAACATGTTGAAACTTGGAGCATTTAGGTAAGGTTATAAAGCTGAAAATGTGATTTTTGTCTCGATACATAACTGAAAGCCAAGTTGCGCTCAGTGGTGGGCTGAGTATTCATTGTAAGTCCTTTTGTGCCTTTATTGTTCTTGGATGAAGTCATGTTTTTCTGTTGCACTCCCTGTGTGTGTTGCTATTAACCAGTAAAATTCTTTGTACTGCTACAGGTCATGGATACTCTAAGCTTTCTATGCAGTGGGCAGTTTGGGAGGCTCCAAAGTAGCTGCTGACCATTCAATTAAAGTGATATGTCATTCACCTCATGAAATTTTTTTTTCTTCCTTGGAGTCTGAAGAATACTTTTATATTAAAGGCCTCTTTGGTAATTTTTTTAAATAAACAATTCATTGTGAATTTAACTGATTTCAAAAACTTGCTGAACTGAGTCATGTCTAAAATTCTATTGTTCTGCAGCAGGGAAAATTGTTAATATCCTCCCAATTATTTTCCAATCTGAGGAGCAGCCAGATGTAAATAGAAATTTTAAGCCCATTTAGAACAAATTGCTTTAGTAGATAAAGTAGCCATTTAAAGATCACATTTTCTGCTAAGAGCTATGTTTATGCTGTATATTGTATACAAATCAGTATTTAATATACGGAAAATGTTGATATTCAAATAGTGAATAGCGTCCAAAACTGTTGTAATTTGTTTTGATTTTGTTTAGTTAGTTTATTGCCAGTTGCAATAATTGCTTGAAATTAACACAGTCCAAAATGAAACTTCTGGTTAATTTATCAATATTTTCTAATCAACCTGTTCAGAGATGTTGTTACACACCTGCAGAGCAGTGGGACTCAAAAACAGGATCACCTGGCTCAAAGTTAGGGACACTGTATATGCATTACAAGAACCACTCTGGTTAATTTATAAGGTGCTGCTAATAAGCTAAATTAAGCACAATATGGATTAATTGACTCAGCTCTGAAGCAATATAAAACAGAAACAGATAATGTCGAAATATTAGGTAGCATCTGTGGAGAGAGTAAAACGAGAATGAACTTTTCAGGTCGATGACCTTTCATCAGCACTGACGAAAGTTGGAAATTCATACCCATTGGTTTTAAGTCGGTCAAATGTGCAAGTTCAGAAAACAAACAGAACAGAAGGTCAGTGACAGAAGGGAAGAAAACTGGCAAGAGCTGGTGGGGGGAGAGCGAAAGTGGGTAGTACTTGGGGGAGTAAAGAAACAGAAGTGTCCAAATGAAGTGATTAGGCCAAAGGCAAAAACATGATTCAAGTCTGAAACATGTAACGGGAACAAATAGGGCCAGAGTTTACAGGCTTAAATTGTTGAACTTACTATTGAGTCCAGAAGGCTGTAAAGTGCCAAATCAAGTCATGAGGTACTGTTTCTCAAGCCCATGTGTTTCACCTTGAAACGGAACAAAACAAAGTATCTGCTGGAGATGGAGAATGGGAGAAATTTGTTGCTGTAACAGCTGCTTTTTTTTTTGAGGTATTTTAGGTGTTGGAGGTGATTTTCTGGAATTCCAGGAGCAGCAATTCCTGTTTTATATGCTGTTGCATTATTTTGGAACTTTGGAGAAAAAGAAATGTCAAAACACTGACCTTTTTGAAAGACAGAAAGACGGACAAAAGCAGCGAGCACATGGCCTGTATGGGAAAGAGAGAAAGAAACTTATACTGTTAACTGAGAAAGCATAAATCTGCGCAGTTACTGTCTTTGCTGTTTAAATTCATGTATTGCTGGACAACGGAGTATGTTTAGGAAAACTTAACAAACAGTGAAATTCACACCTGATCTTGGAGAGACCTGTATGGGAGAGCTCACAGCACAGAAACAGAAAAAGTGAGTAGTTTTAAGTATATCCCTACTGTAAATCTACAATAGTGAGTAGAGTGGGTTCTTTCTTGATTATATGTTTTTATTATGATCTGTCTCTTGATTCAAGTTTAAAATTCTAAGCCATAAGTATTAAGTTAGCTTGAAGCAGTGTTCCCTAGAGCAATAAGATGGTGCTATTTTCTGGGTCTGTAGATTGGACAGGAGAGATCGAGTGAATCCTTTGAGTATAAAGGCAGTAAGAAGTCAGGAGAGCAAAAAAGGGATATGAGATAGCTTTGACAAATAGGGTTAAGGAGAATCCAAAGGGTTTTTACAAATACATTAAGGACAAAAGGGTAACCAGAGAGGAGTAGGGTCCCTCAAAGCTCAGCAAGGCAGTCTTTGTGCGGAGCCACAGGAGATGAGGGAATACTGAATAAGTATTTTGCATCAGTATTTACTGTGGAGAAGGACATGGAAGATATAGAATGTGGGGAACTAGATGGTGACATCTTGAAAAATGTCCATATTACAGAGGAGGAAGTGCTGGGTGTCTTGAAACACAAACCGTGGATAAATCCCCAGGACCCCGAGGAGACTAGGACCCGTGGACACAGCCTTAAAATTAGAGGGGGTCAATTCAGAACAGAAATGCGGAAACATTTCTTTAGCCAGAGAGTGGTGGGCCTGTGGAATTCATTGTCGCAAAGTGCAGTGGAGGCCGGGAAGCTAAATGTCTTCAAGGCAGAGATTGATAGATTCTTGATGTCTCGAGGAATTAAGGGCTACGGGTAGAATGTGGGTAAGTGGAGTTGAAATACCCATTAGCCATGATTGAATGGTGGAGTGGACTCGATGGGTCGAATAGCCTTACTTCCACTCCTCTGTCTTATGGACCTGATCAGGTGCAACCGAGAACTCTGTGGGAAGCTAGAGAAGTGATTGCTGAGCCCCTTGCTGAGATATTTGTATCATGGATAGTCACAGGTGAGGTGCTGGAAGACTGGAGGTTATCTAACATTGCACTATTATTTAAGAAAGGTAGTAAGGACAAGCCAGGGAACTATCGACTGGTGAGCCCAACGTCCGTGGTGGGCAAGTTGTTGGAGGGAATCCTGAGGGACAGGATTTACACATAATTTGGAAAGGCAAGGACTGATTAGAGATAGTCAACATGGTTTTGTGCGTAGGAAATCATGTCTCTCAAACTTGATTGAGTTTTTTGAAGAAGTAACAAAGAGGACTGATGAGGGCAGAGAGGTAAATGTGATCTGTATGGACTTCATTAAGACTTTCAACAAGGTTCCCCATGCAAAACTGGTTAGCAAGATTAGATCTCATGAAATACAGGGAGAACGAGCCATTTAGATACAGAACTGGCTTGAAGGTAGAAAACAGCCCGGTGGTGGAGGGTTGTTTTTCAGACTGGAGGTCTGTGACTAGTGAAGTGCCACAAGGATTGGGTGCTGGGTCCACTACTTATCGCCATTTTTGTAAATGATTTGGATATGAGCATAACAGTTATTGTTAGTAAGGTTGCAGGTGACACCAAAATTGGAAGTGTAGTGGACAGCAAAGAAAGTTACCTTAGATTACAACAGGAGCTTGATCAGATGGGCCAATGGGCTGAGAAGTTGCAGATGGAATTTAACTTAGATAAACGCGAGGTGCTGCATTTTGGGAAAGCCAATCTTATCAGGACTCATCCACTTAACAGTAAGGTCCTAGGGTATTTTACTGAACAGCTGAAAATGTGTTGCTGGTCAAAGCACAGCAGGCCAGGCAGCATCTCAGGAATAAGGAATTCGACGTTTCGAGCATAAGCCCTTCATCAGGCTCGAAACGTCGAATTCCTTATTCCTGAGATGCTGCCTGGCCTGCTGTGCTTTGACCAGCAACACTTCTTCAGCTGTGATCTCCAGCATCTGCAGACCTCATTTTTTACTCGAATATTTTACTGAACAAAAAGACTTTGGAGTGCAGATACACAGCTCCTTGAAAGGAGAGTTGCAGGTAGATAGGATAGTGAAAAAGGTGTTTGGTATGCTTTCCTTTACTGGTCAGAGCACTGAGTACAGGAGTTTGGGAGGTCATGTTGCAGCTTTACAGGATGTTGGTTAGGCCACTTTTGGAATATTGCGTGCAATTCTGGTCTCCCTTCTTTCGGAAGGATGTTGTGAATCTTGAAAGGGTTCCGAAAAGATGTACAAGTATGTTGCCAGGGTTGGAGGATTTGAGCTACAGGGAGAGGCTGAACAGACTGAGGCTGTTTTCCCTGGAGTGTCGGAGGCTGAGGGGTGTCCTCAGAGGTTTGCAAAATCATGGAGGGCATGGATACGGTAAATAGGCAAAGTCTTTTCCCTGGGATGGGGAATTCCAGAACTAGAGGAAATAAACTTCGGGGGAGAGGAGAAAGATTTAAAAGGCACCTAAGCGGCAGTTTTTTCATGCAGAGTGTGGTGCATGGATGGAATGAGCTGCTGGGGGAAGTGGTGGAGGCTGATACAATTACAACATTTAAATGGCATCTGGATAGATATGTGAATAGGAAGGGTTTAGAGGGATAGGGCCAAGTGTTGGTAAATGGTACTAGATTAGGTAAGGATATCTGGTCGGCATGGACCAGTTGGACCAAAGGGTCTGTTTCCGTGCTGTACATCTCTATGACTCTATAACGATGTTTATTGAATGCAATATACTTTGTCAAGAACCTGACTCGAAGCAATTCCAGTGACATTTCACAATGGCCCACATGTTCTGACCAGACTCAGAAATCCTCCTTCCAACCCTGATCAGATTGCTATGTACCCAAGACAAGAGACTCCTCTCAGAACCTGTCCAGAAACCACTGAAAGCAATTAAAAACTTCTCAGAAAGTATGCCCCATTCAGAGGAAAAGCAGTGGTGTATGGTGACAAGATAGGACAGTGTTCTGAGGGCATGGGTTCAATTCTGATATTGGCAACTGGTGAAATTTGAATTCAATTCATAAAATCTTTAATTAAAAGTTAGTCTGATCAGATTGTTCTAAAAACCAATCGTTGAGTTAATGCCTTTAAGAAAGGCAAATATGCCACGTGTGCCTGATCTGGCCTAGATGTGACTTCAGACCCACAGCAGTGTGATACTTCTATCTGCCCTGTGAAATGGCTGAGCAAGACCCCCAGTTCAAGGGCAGTAAATACTGGCTTTGCCTTTGATGCTCTCATCCTTTGAAAGAATAAAGAAAGAAAAAGGTCACTGTGCCATGTTCTGTGACTAGCAACATGACTAGCTCCCTTTTTATTCCTGTGTATGGGATTAGGTTAGCAGCTGTTTGAGGGAAATATAGTGCCAGGTGGGTAGGGTGGTAGGTGTGTTGATGAGTGCAAAAGTAGGGGTAGGCCAGAGATTGAGGCAAATGGGATCAGGCTGGTGGAAAAGATGCTTTTCTGGGAGTGTGGTGGGGAGATGGTTAAGAGTTAGAATAGATTTCTAATCATTTAATCTTTCCTGCCTAACAAAGAAGCTTAAATGATTTGAAACACTCAAATTCTCCAACTTTATTTGTGGGTTTCAGATGCAAGGAATTCAGTTTCCCAGCTGTTCAGTCAGCTTCACCAGGGATTCTGTATGGTCCCAATGTACAATTCAATGCGACCATGCTTTGGAGTCCCTCTAGCCCAAATGTCCACATAACCAATGTTGAATTCATCTCATTCACTTGAGCCTCCAGGGAAATAGCTAATCTGCTCCACACCCAACAGGGTAGATGTTTGTGAAAACAAGGACTGCAGATGCTGGAAACCAGAGTCTAGATTAGAGTGGTGCTGGAAAAGTACAGCAAGTCAGGCAGCATCCGAGGAGCAGGAAAATCGACGTTTTGGGCAAAAGCCCTTCATCAGGAATAGAGGCAGGGTGCCTGCAGAGTCGAGAGATAAGTGAGAGGGGGTTGGGGATGGGGAGAAAGTAGCGTAGAGTCAGGACATGATTGAAGAACTTCAGGGCAGAGGAGATGACCTGGGGGTTGCAGTAAAAGAGAGAGAGAGAGACTCACTGAGGGTAGATGTTGGTATCAACATGTAGAACAAGGAAGGGTCAGTGCTCAAATTTTTGATTTTCTATCAGTCTGAAACAAAGACAGTCTGTGGAAGTTTGGTTGGAAGAAAGTAGTCACAGAGGATGATAACTTTCATCCGAAGGTCATGGCAAATATAAATGAGAATTTGCTATTTTGTAAAATGAATTTAGCTGATCAACAGGCATGATGCTACAAGGACCAAAATAAATTAGATTGAATTTCGCTGAAAACCCTGTTCTGGTTTCTAGTGTGTTGTATGTAAAATAAACCCATTTATTGGTTTATATTGACCTCATTTTATGTGTTTTCTTATCTGTCCTCTGAAAAACTAAAAGTATTTGTAGAGCATATGAAGGATTTCAGTAGCAAGCACAGACAATGAGAGGTTTTAATGATTTTGCTCTCCCAGGTCATGAGGTAGTCTAACTAGATACATACACTAAATTAAATCTTTCATCATCAGAGCTAGTTGGGATCTCTTCTCGAAACTAACCAAAGCAGTCCTGAAATTCATATTTGTTACAAGTCAGGAACACTTTTCCCAGAGCGAATTTTGTTTTGTGAACAGTGCACAACTGCATTTTAGAGGGTATTATCAGCTTAATTGGACTTCAGATCTGAAGCTGCAGCAGATTTAAGTATTTCAGCGCAAAATCCTGCTGCAGTGTTACAGCCCTTCAGAACACTCACATTCAGCAGGATTGTGATTCTTAGACTTTGGAATGCAATCAAGATACAGTTATCAGTGTGTTTATAATTATACTGAAATCCTTATTAATATTATGGCTTTCATTATCATCACAACTACTATAATAGAGATTTCTTTGTTGCTGTCAATCTCGGGCAAAAGAAATATTTGCAAATGCCATAGCCAAGCAGGTTCTTAAAAAGAACAAGTCTCTCAAAACGTAAAAATTATCTGCACTTGATCATCTCTGAACTTGTGACAGATATAGCTTATTATTTTTCCCTTGTTCATACTCTTTGCTGTTTGAACGCCATCTTCCTAGATCATATCTGAAAGCTTCACAACAAGGGTTGGTCTAACATTGACAGCTACGGCAAAACAGACTGTATTGTACTACCAGCTGGCTATAGATCACTGAGACAACCATAAAAATTATTTAATCAATGTCACTTGAAACTTTGGAAAATATACTCCAGATCTCACTCAACTGTGGTTTATTTTGTTTCGTAACATGTTAATTACTGAGTTGAAGGGAGTGAGGGAGTCTTGGTGTTAAACTTCCCAAGCCCTTCCTGGCAATTTGTTGGAAGATGTGGTTTATAATATGGGAGTTATCTGCTGTCAACAAAAATACTAATCTGGTCCATCTTCCATACATTAAATAGCAACTACATCGCAAGTAGTCTGTTCAGCTCCTTGCTCCAGATGGGCCTTCTCCCGTACCATTTCATCTCACCCTGTTTGTAACATTCTGAGAGCTGAGACCAAGTTTTGAGTCTTCAGGTGAACTATACTTCCAAGGTGGAGGCAACCAATTGCCAAGGCAAAATTTGATCTTTCACTTTCAATATCAGGTCTTCCTTATATATTTCTAAAGTAATTTCCTGTGTACATTTATAATATAAAACTGCCTATATAAACATGTCATGATGTATTATATTCTGCCTGTAATAGTACTATAGTTCCTATGCTGGCTGCTTGACAAGTTTACGTAGACAACGTCCATTATAAATGTAATTATTTTCAAAACATTGTTTTCTCTGCTGTTGGTGGATTTTAAAATTGTTATTCCTATCACTAGCTAGTATGGAGGGAGGGGTGGTGATTGGTATTAGGAAATGGCTAAGACCTAGGTTATTTTTTTAGAAAAAATGATTGAAGAAATAGAACATAAGTATCTGGCTGGTTTAAAGTTAATTTGTCATTTTATGCTATCCATAAATATTACAACTGGAGGTTCAAATGTAACTTCAGACCAGTCAGTCTTGGGCCAAAGTTTCATGTCTCTGGTTTAGAAAATATTGAAGGTCATGAATGTGAACGACTTAAACTTGACTTTGTTTTACTTCTCAGCAAAGAGAAGAGAAAGAACTTGCGTTTATATAGCAACTTTCATAGCCTTTGGATGTCCAAAAGCCTTTCACACCCAATGAGCTGATGTAGATTGGTTCTGTATTAAAGTCAGGTGAGGGATACTCATGGGTAAATAATGATGAGTAATATCTCTCCCAGTGTACGTTGCAACTGTAGCAGGAAAGAATAGGTGAGGAGTTATTGTGGGAGGAGTTGGGAGGAATGTGAGGTGGAGTTAAGGAGGGAATGGTCAAAAAGCAAAGATCCACTGAAATGGGAGTTATTAACCTTTTTTGCCCTTTTAAAAATAACGTTAGCTTTTGTCGTTCAAGATTATTATTTTTTGATGAGACCTGGATTGTCATGTAAAAGCAGAGAAGCATGAACTAACTATATTTTTGAGGATGCTCCAGATCTGAATTTGAAGGTAGCCATGTATCATGATGTCAGAATGGCTGAGGACTGGAGTGTAACCAGATGCTCTCAGCAGTGAAATATTTAATGTTGTGAAACCTTTGCAAGTTAAAATAGATTTAAGTAATTTTTAAGCAATTGCTGCATTTTTTAATCAACAGTATTTTCACTTTTTTATGACTGACTGTCCTTCCCAGTAGGAAATGATTACTCGACTTGTGTAGCTGTAGCACAGACTTTGAGGAGCTCAGCTGACATGAGCCATGATAAGAACGCAGCAGGAAATGAATATAAAGCCACCACCCAAATGTTTCTGGAACATTCTATGGATTTGTTTGGATATTTTTAGCTCTGGTTTGTGCACTATGCATTTGGAAAAAGATAACTTTGAATATCTGCAGGATTTTTATCATTCTCAAGCACTCAGCATGCCTTAGCTATTTTAATTCTATTCAACAGCAAGTCAAAGGAAAAGTTTCATTTCATCATTTTCAGCAGCAAGCATAGTTGTATATCTGTTGCTCACTGCAATCAAAAATCACTCAATGGAGCTGCATTCTGAAATGGAAGTTGCAAAAATCCAAATTAATTTCTGCGTGGGTGGCAGCATTTGGAAACTTAGTTTGTTTTATTGCACTCTGCCTGTGTATAGATAAAACTGACAGTTGCATTATATAACACATTCATGAAGGTATTAATGATACCTGAACATTCAACTGAGGCATTAGAAGTTGCAATCATTTCGATTATTCTGTGGGTTCCTTGAAAGGGCCACTCTACGTGAACAGCTGCTTTCGACAACTTTTTCTTTGGAAAGAATGAATGTCCAAAAGGTCTGTTTTGTTTTCATTCATCCATTGTTTATTGCTGATCCCTAGTTACTGTAGGTCAGGAATCACATGTAGTCCAGACCAGGTAAAGATAGCAGTTTCCTCCTTTACAGAAGATTAGTGAACCAGACTGGTTTTTCCAACAATTGACGATGATTTCATAATTGTCATTCGACTCTTAATTCCAGATTTTCTTTTTTGAATTCAAATTCCACCATCTACCATGGCGGGATTCGAACCTGAGTCCCCAGAACATTACCAGGTCTCTGGATAGTCGAGTGATATCACCACTTGGCCAACATATCCCCAAATTCATCTTCATTGTAGTGACATCAAATGGAGGTGATGGACTTATGTGCAATTCAGACATCGTGTCTCTACAGAAAAAAAAATCATATATTTTCAGAAATATACAGTAATGCTCCACTGTCAACTTAATTAAAATTGTAGATTTTGTTATTTAGCTCATTATTTATCTACTGGACCAGCAAATGTTGCATTCATCTCACCTTGTCCAGGCTTTTCACATAATGTGAAGACAAGATGGTTGAATGGAAAAAAGAGGTGTAGAAATGCTTTATTCGTCTAATTTTTCAATCATTACACAAATCTTTGGATCTTAGAGTGGTTCATGTAGCTTCAATATCTATGCATTTCATCTTGGCCTCCACATCTGAATTTTTACCTGACTTCTTAGTGCTGTAGTATGTCCTTTGAAGCTCAACCTAGGACCGTCAAAGCTTATTGCATTATAATTTCCTTACTGTCTGTAAGTGGACTGAAAGCAGTGGCTCTGGTTTTCTGACTGCATTAGGATTTGGCTTTTGGTTGTGAAAAGCAGTGACTAAACGCTACCAACTGACAGCCTTTCAAAAGTCTTGAATATTAATTAAAACTAAAGTGGTATGTTGACAAACAATCTAAACATGGTAAGAAAGGAATGATTAGCATAGAAGTTGCATTACTGAACCAATAATCCAGAGCCCTAGACTAATGATATGAGAACCAAAGGTTTAATCCTGCCATGTCAGCTTATGAATTTAATTTCACCTAATGAAATAAATCTGGATTAAACATCTAATGCCTGCAACATGGACATGAAACTACAGGAATGTTGTAAAAATCTATTTGGTTCACTCATGTGCTTCAGGGGAGGAAACTTGTTGTCCTCAGAGTCTGGCTAACATGTGATTTCAGATCCACAGCAATATGGTTGCCCTCTGAAATGGCCTGGTGTTTGAATAGGGGTGTGCAATTAGTGCTGACACTGTCAGCAGCATCCACATCCTGTAAGTGGATTCTATATATTGAAAAATAGATGGGCTCAGTGATGCTTTCATAGACCATAAACAGCAATTAAAGACCTTTTTGGCCCATTGAAGATCATTCCTCAATTATTTCAACTCACTTAGCCTGGCTTCTAATTGATTTTGTTCTATCCAGTGTCTTTGTTTCAGCACACATTTTATCCGTGCTATGTTATATTCCCCTAACCCCACTTCAATCTTCTCAAGTTAATGCTTTATGCTTGAGAGAAATCTTTTCTTTTCTCTGCATCTTTTTTAATCATGTATGTCCTTTCTGAAGCAGGGTATCTAATTATCGTATTGTAAAGTTGAGCATAACCAGTGTAGAGTTACATTGCATGCGCTACTGTTTATCACTGTGTGGATTGTGTTTCCATTGTCTCATCAATTTGCTTCAATTTAAAAAGATGAATTTTCTGGGTCTATTGGGAGTTTTTCTCTTTTTCACCTGAATCCAATTCAAATTTCGTTTTCAGTAAATAATGTTTTGGTCAGTGACGAGCTGGGGAGGAAATACAGAAGCATTGGGTGAAGTCTGCATATTGCAAGAACATAAGAATAATGAATAAAGCAAATTTGTAATCTCCAAGAAAGACATTGGATGTCTTTTAAAGGAGCATCTTTAAAATTTCAAACTTTGAGTGCAGGTAAACATATCCTTGTGTAACGTAAAACATCAACCAGGAAAGAGCTGTTGTCACTCCTCACTAGAGTTGTGCATGGGAAATAAAGTTTCACTATTATTGGAGACATCACAAAAATTAAAAAGCTTATCAAAGTATGCACAGCCCCTAATTTATCTGTTCAGTAGACCAAGGAGAACAAAAAACATTTACCAGGTTTCTGTGTTTAATAAGAAATACGAATTAGTATAAATAGATCATAACCACAGATAAACAACTATGAACTGTCAACATAATACTACCAGTTAAATGTTTAACCCTTCTCAACCCAACTCCTTACACATGCGCACACATGAAAGAAAAATTGGTATTATAGTCGAGCAGAAAAATGTAAAAGTAGTCTAATTGTCCAAGCTAACGGAGTTCGCTGTGATGATCCTTTTCCTTGCCAAGATATTCTGTTCTTCAGCCTCTTCAGATTCATTTCACTACCTTGCAGATGGCACAGACAATTAATACTCTAACTGCAAAAGTTTGCTTTGTTAGTAGTTAAAAGCCACAGCTTACAGCAACTGGTAAGGGAAAATAAACTAATTTTCTTCAGGCTTTAGGTAATTTAAGCGAGAATGCCACACCGTCTACCCTTAGAACAGTATGAAGGCTTCTGTCAATATCATGTATGTCCACAGCTGTTCAACTGTCCAGAAGCCAAGCAGATATTTGTTGTTAGGCTGTTGACTTTGGTCATCCAGAACAGGTCACAACTCCATAAACCAGTGACCAACTTGTTGCCAGCCACATTTCACTTTGTATACACCCCAGTACCAGCTGTCAAGAAGCAGCTATCCCACTGTTTGAACAGAGCAGCAGTGTAAACACAACTTAAAATGAGCTTTGGTAATTTGATTTTTAAAAGTACAGCAATCCCATGCTCAATCTTTGGCTTTTAAAACTGTTCTTTTCCCATTTCAGCTCAAAATCAATGATACAGAAAAATAAATAAAGGCATTCACTTCGTGTAAATTTTAGATTGGTCCTGAACATTAAGGTCTTTAAGTTGATGCATCTCATAAATATGGTTGACAATAGCATTTAAGTTCTTTGCAATCAGTGTGAATGAGCAGTACCTGGATGTAAGCTCAACAACTCCTTCAGCTTGGAGGTGAACAATGAAAAAGCAACAATTTCCTGCAGTGGGAATTAGAAGCAGAATTAGGCTAGTTGGCTCATTGCATCCGCTCCCTATTTAATCATGACTTGATATGTTTCTCAGTCCCATTTTCCTTCCTTCTCCCATAATGCTTGATCCCCTTACAAATTAAGAACCTATCTATTTCAGTTGTAAATAATTTCTTGGCCTCCCAGCCTTCTGTAGCATTGAGTTCCACAGATTCACCAACCTCTAACTGAAGAAATTCCTCTTCATCTCTGTACTCAAAGATCATCTCACTCTAAGGCTGTGCCCGCAGGACCTTGTCTGTCCTGTAGAAACATCATCTTTATATCCATTGTATCAATGCCTCTCATTATTCTATAAATTTCAATGAGATTACCACCACAGCCCCATATGATCCCCTCAGTGATGGTCACTGCACTCACCTCTGCTCCTGACTCTATCTTGAAGTCTTAGGGGAAATCTAGGTGTTGCATTGTTAAAGTTAGAGTGGAGCCTGTTGGGATGAAATTGGGAAGCTGTTTTGACAAAATATAATAAGAGATTGAGAGCAGCAGCTGGCTTGATCTGCTACTCAATAAGATCATGGCTGATTTGATGTAGCCTCAACTCCACTTTCCTGCCTATCCCCTGTAATCCTTCACTCCCTTATCAATCAATAATCTGTGTAACTCAACTTTGAATATATTCAATGATCCAGCCCCACTCCCTGCTGGGGGAGGAAATTTCCAAACACTAACACCCTCTCCACAATAAATAGGGAGCTCAACATGGAGTTTCCCTAACTCTGGATTCCTCCATGATGCGAAGCACTATCCTGTAAAACCCTCTCAAAATCCTTATATTTCAATCAGATCACCTGTTACTATTATAAATTCCAATGACTTTAGACCCAACCTTTGCTCACAAATCAACACTTCATCTCAAAAATCAGCCGAGCCAACCTTCACTTAACCACTTCCAATGTGTATGACATGACAGCATTCTGTTTACCTTAATTATTTGCTGCGTCTGCATGCTGACGTTTGGATTCAGTACAAGATCACCCAGGTACCTCAGTGCCATAGCATTCTGTATTTCAATACTTGGTCACCCGGGTGTCTCAGTACCACAGTATTCTCTATTTAAATACTGTGCTTTTTTGATGTTCCTCCAAAGTGGACAAACACATTTTCATCCTTCATAAACCAAACTGCTAATTCTAACTCCCTGCCCTTAACCTGTCCTTAGTATCCTTCTCACCACTTGTTTTCAATCTACTTTTATCAGAAAATTTGACTACAGTGTAGTTTGTTTTTATCCAAGTTGTTGATAGAGAGATATTTCCAAATCAGCAATGCAAAATTGTTATTACACACCTCTGCAGCAGGTGGGACTTGAACCCAGGCCTCCTGGATCAGAAGTAGGGACACTACCCCTACACCACAAGGCCCTCTAGTTGAGGTCCCACTACTTATCCCTGTAATACTTCACTAATTGCAATTTGCCAATCTGAAAACAAACCAGTTATCCTGACGTGCTGCTCCTAGTTAGTTAGCCAGTCCTCAATCCATCCTAATATATTGTCTCAATGCCATGTGACCTTATTTGTGTCGTAACGTTTTATATGACATCTTGTTGAATGCTTTTTGGAAATCCAAATACATTGCTCTTTCCTCCTTATCCACCTTGTTTGCTACATCCTCAAATAACTATAAATTTGGCAAACAAAATTTATCTTACATCAATCATTTTGACTCTCTTTGATTATATTATGATTTCTAAATGTGCTGCAGCAATATCGTTATCTCAGTGGCACCATATGAAAATATAGACCTCTGTTCACCTTGTCCACAACCTCTGGGGGGTTTTCAAATCTGAGGTTGAGTGACGTTTTATAAAGTAAGGATACTAAGGGATATGGAGCCAGAGCCAATACATGGTGTTGAAGTGCAGATGGGTCTTGATCTAACTAAATGGTAGAATAGTTTTGAGGGACTGGACAATCTGCTGTTGTGTTATAATGCGGCAAGCTTCACAAGAGAGGCTTGAAGGATAGAAACATGTTTGTCTTAGTAAATCCTGCATGCTGTTTGGCAGGAAACAGGCTAATCATGCAGAATGTAAACTGTCCGAGTGCAACCTCAGTGTTTTAGCCGCAGTGCTCAAGTCGAATGCTGCATGTGGAACGGTCATTAGTATATCAGTTCTAAATTACTTAGTCCTAAAATACCTGCAAGCAGCATTTCTCTGTAACATGAGTATTGATGTGCTTTTCAAGCCAAGCATTTCTATAAATTTAGATGAAGTGACTTGTAGAAAACAGCATTTGTATTAAGGCCTGTAGTTATTGGCTTCAAATAACTATGGATATCAGCTGGAATAACTTTAAGGCACCCTGTTTACAGTGCACAACATGGTGTCTAGGAAAGCAACTCCTGATCATAACTTGCACAGGAAGAAAAGCTCCAGTTATTTTCTTTGTAGAGTAAAAGAATTATACCCTGTACTAACTCTGAGAATTATAAAGCACTGTGTTGGGACATCTGCACTTAAGTGAACCTTAATATGAATGGAATAAATGCAGGAATGTGATCCAAATTAGCTTCAATTACTTTATTAGTAAACATATGCTTGTAGGTGAGCCACAATGCAAGGAGACCTAGGTTCAGTCCCCAGGACCTTAAGAATTGACCTGAGTTCCTAGATATTATAGTTAATGTCCAGACCATCAGCTTGAGCTAATAAAAGATTTTTGGAATAATAATATTGCTATTTTCTTTTATTTCTTTTGCTTTATTAAATATTCCATTTTTCATATTTCAAATCCCAGTATTTTCACTTTCACATTTTTATAACTAATATCAGGGATTATGGAGGTTTTGCTTGATTGCATGAGTATTGATTGCCAGGTAGCGAAGACTCCATTTCCTTTCCAACTAATTTGGAAAAGCGTCCCTGGATTTGGGCAGCAAGTGTATGTAGAGTTGAGAAGGCAGATTTGGAGGCTGAAGATTGCTTAATGAAAGCTCCAGGAATATGCCTAATTAGATTTGGTAATCTTTGTTCCCAAACTGGACTGACTTTTAAAAACAATAAATTCTTTATTTAGTATCTGGTGACAAGACCAGCATGGATTGTCCATCTCAAACTTTCCATCCCTTAAAGAGGTGGTAGTGAAATGCTTGCAGTCTATCTGGTATATGTAAGTATTTAGCAGAACTGATTTTGTGGGGATCCAAGATGACAGCAATCTGATAGGTCTGCTGTGCTAGGGCTCTGCATCAAAACCCAAGTAAGGTGGGTCCCCCTGTTAGTCATTAATGAGAGAAGTTTGTTAAAATAGAAAGTACCTAGAACCTTTTAAATTCTGATCCTAATGATATGGGAATAAGATGAAGCCTTATAAATGAAAGGGAGCCAAAGGATCGCAGCCACCTGGGCACTCCCCTATGGTGTGAGTAGGCACTTGCACCTGTGGATGCAGACCGGATTCCCACGGCAGCATCTCTGAACTTGTTGGATCAACAGAATCTAGTCTGAATTTGTTAAACTCTGAGAGGGAATGTACTCGGTGCTGGAACCAATCTCTGCCATGCTAAATAAGCATGAGTAGGAGATCCAAGCGTTGGATCGACGTGTCGAGGCAGTCGAACAAAGGGCTGAGATGTTGGAGTCAGGAGCAAAGAATTCGGAGGACAGATTTGAATACTGGAAGACCAGATTCAAATCCTACTGGTTCAGGTTGATGACCTCAAATCAAAGTCGGAGGAAACATTTACGGATTGTCAGGCTCCCGGAGCTTGAGAACTGATTTTCTTTCTAGCCCATTTGAAAGGGCAATGAAGCAACATCCATGTTGTAGATCTTCAGTCACATGTAGGAAGGTCAGATCAGGTAAGGTCAGCAGATTTCCTTCCATAAAGCACACTAGTGAACCACATAAGCCTTCAGCTGATCTCGACCAAAATGGCAGTGGGGTCCTGCAGTTGGCTGCAGCAATCTAAGCTGGGTTCTACCTTGATACATCATGTAGAGAAATGTCCTGCTAAGACAGCCTGTCTGTCCTATGATATGAAAAGTGATCACTTGAACAAGATGTTACAGGAATGCCCAGTAGGAATTGATGTCTTCCAGGAAAAGAAAACTGTCAAAAGGTAGTTAAGTCTAGATTCCATTGAGAAAATCTACAAGATGCGCTGTAAATATTAAACTAGCCAGGTTAAACTCCATAACTTTGGTTAACATGAACCAGACTTCCTATTGTGTGATTCATAAGTTAGAAATGGTAGGATTGAAGCACTTGATGGCATACAATAAAACGAAAGAGATTTCAAATACTTAAAAGTGTGAAATGGATCTTCATAGAGATTGTTAATTGTTGATGTGTGGTACGTGATGCATTAAACATTAAGGTGGTTCACTTCTATATCTAGTCATTTTCCTGATATAAGTTTAGACCAAACTACTGGCAGAGGTTCAAATTGAGCCTTATGTGACTCGTCAGAAGTCTGTAAGGGAAACAAAGACCATCTGTTCTGCTAAAACTTTTGAGTGCAGATAATAACTGTATAAATATATCATTTGGGGCTATTGAGAGAAATGTTTGTGTGCTTTTACACTGCTGCTTTTCATCTGTACTAGCGGAGGAAAGAGACATTTTTAGGACATAAACTGCTCAAGTGATATCTGTAAATTTTAATTGTTCCAAGACCAAAATAACTTGTAATTGTGTGGCCAGCAACTGAATTTAACACTTAACAGGTAGGGAAATGTGCAAGCCTTTGTTTTTATTTGAAGATGTCAAAAAGATGATCAGAATTTAATAATCTTTTTCTAAATGTGGTCTTTATCATTAATTAATATTATATAATATTCTACCCTGTCCTAGTTTAATTATTACCAATTTTGAGTTCATCTCAAATGTATACATTTTCTTATTATTACAATCATATCAATCTATCCATTTATGTACATTTATTATAGCAATGGGTAACAGTTGGATCAACACAAATAAAGTCAACTTAGAATTGCAGTGAAATAGTACATCAGGAATGATCAAAATTAAATTAAACCAATTTGCTCATGAAGTTAAATTATATCCTGTCCATTATGACAGCATCTGGTTTAATTTCCACAGTAAAATTGGAGGGAGCCATTATGGCTTCATTGGTTTAGGAAGAAATTGCCAATTATAGCCTTAACTGCTTAGCAACTGGGAACATAATGGAAGTGAGCAACAGCAAAACATTTTAATACACCCATTATCTATACCGTTGCAAGCAACAATTCACTGTTCGCTAAATAAAGCACTCCCAAATGTATAGTACAGAATCCTCAATACCATCTGATTGTGTCGGAATATTTCCAGAGTTTGCCATTCTACCATATCTATGGTGGTCTTGTGTTGATTTTATGTGTCTTCTATTGGGTAAAATAGGACCAGTACCTTAATGGTATTTGTTTGTCTCATCATTCACACAAAAGAACTGTAACCTTGCACCCTTAACAGTATGTCATATTAAAATTTAATGAGACTGCTGGCCAGATACCCAGATAAAGATGTGTCCTTACAAAGATTATTCCAACAAAGCATTATATTATTATCTTAAAACAACCGATGGTGAAATTTGAATTTTGTGAAAATCTGAAATTAAGAGTCTAAGGATGATCATGAATCCATTGTCAATTATCAGCAAAACCAATTTGGGAAAGGAAACTGCCATCCTTACCTGGTGTGGCCTACATGTGACCCCAGACCCATAGCAATGTAGTTGACGCTTCACAACCTCTGGGCAATAAATGCTGGCGGAGCCAGTGATACCCGCATAAATGAATAGAAAGGGTGTTAGAGAAGAATTTAGTGAGTCTTCCACACTATATTTGCTCCAAATGATAATCTGGACAGCCAAAATTACTAACCCCATTGAAGATGTTGAATGTTTGTTAGGCTTGAAGCTGATGTGAAGTGAAAAAAACATGAGGAATAATATACCAATAAGCCTAATAAAGGAAGTCCAAAACTGGATGAAAAGTCTGTGACATTGGTTTCAGCTTTTTCAACATCCCAACAAAAAAAAAATCGATCTCTCTTTTGCTTCCAGTCGGAAACTGTAAAAGATCCGAGGGATTTAAAGCCAGATAATCAATCTTGACTTCTTTGTAGCTGAATCAAGAGCAGAGTTGGTATGAATCTAGGAGCAGGCTGTGTGCTGGTTGTCACAAACTGAAATGCTGTATTATATGCACAAGACCTATTACGTTTTAAAATCAGAGGAGTGAGTTTGAAATCTTATTCATAAGTCAGTTTTTCAATTGAGTGTTGAACTCTTTCTCTCTGCAACATACAAGTTGTTTCATTTATCCCATATACATTGTGTTCAAACTTGCTTTTAAGATTCTGCCTCTTCTCTATAACTGAGAGACTGACAGCCACCAGCGTCCTTGAACAGCCATTTGCAGATAGATTAACTGTCTTTCTCCTTTCTCCTCTTTCCTTTCTCCTGAAGAAGTACCTAATTTCTGCCAGACTTGTTCGACAGCTTAGAAATTGAGAAATGTGGCTGAAAACTTGCAAACTATGTTGCATTGTGGTTATCTTAAGTCCATGAGAAATAAATGTGGGTTGCTATGGAGGAATATTTAAGCTCACCAAATGAATGCAATTTGGATGCTGTGACAAAAAAAAACAAAGATATGGAAGAATTTTAAAGGCATTTTTATCCTTTAGTGCAGAATTGCTTCTGCAACTCACTCCTCTTTCCAGCGACCTGACTTTAAATGACAATTGAAATTGCAACTGTAATAGCAACACTGACCTGTACCATTGAAGATGGCAGTGTATCGTGTTTGTAGTGTTCAGCTGCAGGAAAATAGATGCAAATGGATAAAAATTCTTCATATAAATTGTGGTTGTCCACTATATTGTGGGTAATTTTGCGAACGGCAGGGAACTAAATCATTAATCAACGTCTTTTAAATTAAAATTATTGTCTCACATAAAACATTTATTTTTGTCTGTCATTTGATATTCCTTTTTGATGGAGAACAATACAATTCTTTAGCTCTTTTGAAGATTAAAAAACTGAGGCTTTAGAAAAGCAATTTTTTTTTTCTGACGGCCATTATGTGCTGCTTTAGAGAAACAAGATTTTTTTTCTAGCTATTTCAAGGCAAACAATCTCTGTATTTTGCAGAAAAGATTTTTCCTGTAGCAACTGTCATTTAGTTATCACCTTAGGAGATTCAGACACAAAACTGATGATCCTGTTAAACCACTTCAGCTGCGCCTACAGTCGATCTTTCATCCTTCCTTGCTGCTGTCATTAAGTATAGCATTGCCTATGTATATTTTATAGGGTGACCCTGACAGATGTCAGGTTGATGTTCTGCAGGAATGATGGGATTGTGGATTTAATGAAGGGCAGATAAATAGAAAAATATTTACTGTAGGCAGACTTGCAATCATAGCTTGTGTGATAAAAGGTCTGTGTTAGTAGAATGTCAGACGAATCTTTATTAGCAAAATTAATCCTATTAAAACAAGCATACACAATGAATGAAGGTTGGTTTTTTTATGTTTGAACAATGAATTAAAATATCAAAAATGTTACTTCAGTTTACAGTGACAGATCCCCTTGCGTTTTTCTACTTGGCCTAATATTTACTAGCTTTATCAATGATTCCTTTCCCTCAGGCATTGTTTCCCTCACTTTCAAAACTGCTATTATCACTCCGCAGCTGTGAATCTGTCCTGCGCTTTTATCTGGAATCAATGCTCATTGCCAAACCACATTTGTTTCAGAACGTTCTGGAATCCAACTTTGTTCTCCCCTCTTTCCCACTTCCTGTTGTAGGCTCTTCAATTTCTCTGTCTGTCAACACCCAGTGGCTCTTTGCTGATTATAGTAGACAATGATGTGTGCATTGTCCATTGTGCAGCCTTTAACTGGTAGAGTACATAATCCACACTTGTACTGTGTGGCCCATTTCCATTGGTCTCCTAACTCATTGGAGAAAGTGAGGACTGCCGATGCTGGAGATCAGAGCTGAAAACGTGTTGCTGGAAAAGCGCAGCAGGTCAGGCAGCATCCAAGGAGCAGGAGAATCGACATTTTGGGCATGAGCCCTTCTGATTCCTGAAGAAGGGCTCATGCCCGAAACGTCGATTCTCCTGCTCCTTGGATGTTGCCTGACCTGCTGCGCTTTTCCAGCAACACATTTTCAGCTCCTAACTCATTGGTAAATTTGGGATAGGCAAGATTGGATCAGTGCACCACCTCAGCAGCTTCACTTGCTATCCTCAGAAAACAAAAATCAAGGTTACAGCATTGCCACCTGTGAATACTCCTGGAAGAATTTTCATTAACTGAGAGTTGGTGTCCTTTCCGTGCCGATAAACAGTTTTACTTTACCATTGCTACCTATTAATTCTATATGTTGCTAATTTTTCCATATGCAACTTGAGATAGAGCTAGAATATTTTATTGTTTATCATTGGCTAAACTGAAGCTATCCTGTTTAACACAATCAAAATATTGCCCTAGTCCCTGATTCCATCTCTCCAGAATCTTCAGTTTTAAAACCTTCATCCAGTACATTAGAGGCTTTCTCAATGCCTCCAAGAAATCACTCATCTGCGATCTATCTTTTCCCCCATGATGTCTTTGTCAATTCCACTATGAACCTTTCCAGTGTTATTCCCAAGGGACTCTCATCTCTGTCCGATCCCAATTGCAACTTGTCTAAAATGCTCCTGTTAGTGTTGCAACTTGCTCACCTGTTATCCTCCATAATGTTCTTTAACCCAAGTGTTCTCATACATCACTGGCCCACAGTATGCTCCTTTTCATCAACTTATTGGTCACAGAGCTATCAACCATTTCATCCTCATTCTTAAGAACTCTGTTCCTAAATCAAGTCTTGCTGCACTCCCCTTCATCAAAGTTCTAATCAACAAAGTTGTTGGACAGTCTGGAAACCAAACACTCTGAATGAATGCTGAAAATCTGAAATAAATATAAAATGTTGGAAATATTCAGCAGATGGCAGGTCAACCTGAATAGATCAAATTTCATGCTGTCTGATGTGTTGTGTTTGCAGCATTCTCTGTTTTCATTTCTTGGGCAGAACCTCTGGCCACCTTCCCTCCTTCCTTTTCTGATCTTGATGCACCTCATTTCCAATCATGAAGTAGCTTAAGATCCTCTGGTGTGGTTAAAGCAAATATCTGTTCCACAACCACGAAAACACATTCTTGGTGTGACTAGTTTTGTACCATTTAACTAAATCAAAAATATGCTGAAATTGTGACCATACGTGACATAATATTTACAGCATTGATGTAGCCAGTTCATTAAAAGCAAGCACATTGCATGCCTCCATTCCATCATAATTTTTATGTTGGTTTCTGAATCATCACTATCATGACACTATCACAATCCACTTGAGTAGCTCACTGGAAATCAAGCCTCACTGTACCTGGAGTAGTCATAAGTTTGATTATTTGATTAAACCATTGAATTACCCCAATCTTAGCAGTCTAATTCTGGTTAAAAACACATGCACAGCAGGGTTTTCCATTAGCAAGAAAATGATTATTTATTGTAATCAAACTCCATTTAAATAATGGCAAAAAGCAACATGAATTACTAATTTATAACTCTGTAGTTTAAACTCTATCTCATGCATACAAACAGATTCACAAAAAGGCAAGACGAGATGTAAATACAAGAAGTGGGGATGGAGGAAAGAAAAGTCAGTGAAGGATAATTTTTGTACTTGTCTGTTCCACAGATGCCGATGAATCATTTTCTTTCATTTCCTTTTCAGTTCATTGAGGACGTAAGGTTGTGGATATACCGCTTCTCAGTCTTCCATTCACTGGTTGATAATTTATCCTTCGTGTCTCCTGAAGGTGGCTTATCATGTTTGCCATCTTTTCCTTTCAACAGTGAATTTGCACAGAGAGAGAGAGAGAGAGTGTGTGCTACTCTGGATTCTCTTTTACTTCTCCGCACAGAAGGGAGAGAAAGAGAAATAGATGCTTTCTGTTTGCAGGCTAGATGTTTCTGCTGTATCCACACAATCAGCTGTAGCTCACTACCCAGGAACCAATCAAGAAATTGCTGCTATGCTGAGTTTTCCGATCCGCTCAACTGGACCTGATTTAAAGGCCAATTAAAATAAAATTGTCTTTGTAAGAATTGCCTAACACACACGCAGTGCCAATTTGTCTAGCATTCTCCCTTACTTCTGGAATAAGGGAGTATTATATACACAACTCGGTGTTTTCTTGTAACCTTTTTTTAAACTACAACACCTTCCTACACAGCTTCCTTGATTTAAAGCAGAACGTTTTCCTGTTTTTAGTCCCCAAAAAAAATCTTTACAAAAAATATTTTTGCGATTCATAAAAGACAAAAAAAAAAATTGCTCCCTGATGTCTTTTTAAAAATGACCTAATTGAGGCAAATAAGCTGATTACAAGAGTTGATAGAAATAATTCCATTGGGTGAGTGGGGTTTGGGAGGTAGTGTGGATTGAACATTAGGGGAACAATCTTAAAATTAGAGCAAGGCTCTTCGGGACAGCTATCAAGAAATCCTTCATCTGGAACCCTTTCCATCCCCCAGACCACATAACTGTTGCTGTTGAAAATTTCAGAGTTAAGATTAATAGATTTTTGTTATGCAACCTGATTGATAGTAGCAGAACAAGGTTGGATAGATGAAGTTAAGGTACATAACAGTAATCATTGAATTAAATGGTAGAATAGTCTATAAGGGCTGAGTGGGCTAATGCTGTTAAATGGGAGTTTCACAGTGGGTGTAGACCAATAAAATCCCAAAGTTTGATCTCGCGGTTGCACCAAGTTTTTTGACTGCATCTGATTCACAATTGGGAGCACCTGTAATTAATTGATTGTCAAGTAAGATTTCGATGAACTACTGCCAAAGATCTTAGCCCCTCCTGTATGTGTTAGTGAAATACTGAAGCCCCAGTAGGGTTCTGAAATAAATGTGCAGATGTCTTTTTCACTTTATCTCCAAAATATATTGGCTGATATTAACCATGGGAAGTCCCAGTATAGAAAAGGACCTTTGTCCATTTTCTTATTGCAATCTGCCAGTACTTTGAGTTTAGATCCTGTGGAAAATAATCACCCAATCTGTGATGGAGAGGCCTGGAGGAGGGACAGAGTTGTGTGCTGAGTGTGTCTGAACCAGGTGCGGTCTTTCCAGATTTGATCTCTGATCCTGGCCTTTTGTATACACTGTTAACCAGAATATAAAAGGTTCTAAAATAAGTGTAAATACATAAGTACACAAACCAATGGTAAGACAAGTGACTGGATGGAGGAGGGCTGAAGAGAACCACAAAGTTGAGAAAAAAAGCTAACCAATTTACCCAAGACTGCCTTGCTGGAACCAACATTAGCACAACCATCAGAATCAGTAACTTGCATTAAGTAGCTGTAGAAGAAATAATTATTGCTGCAATATACCCACAATGGTATAGCTGTTCGGTATGTAAATGCACATTATTAAGAAACTACATGCTGAAAGCACTATACAATGATCTACTGTCACTTAAAAACAAATTAAAATAACCTTAGTGTACAGCTTATTTTTGTTTCATAACTTTATGACAAAAATCAGTATGGTTCAATTAAGACTATAAATCCAAAATACAGTACTGGTAATGCATATTGGTTTTCTTTGGATTCATATCACTTTGCGTTTGTTCTGTAGTTTTGCAGTGAGCTATGGTGCATGTAGCAGGCGTAATTTGTGCCACAACTGTTTTTGGTTGTAAATTATATCGACCCCTGCATGGTGTTAAACCTTTGTTTACCCAAGGCAATAAAAAAGCTGCTGCTTGTACTGTGTTTTGGATATCTCGTGGACTGATAACGATTGGGTGCTAAGTAAATATATGCTCTCACATGAGGTAGTTAACATTTTGTTAAGTTAATAATAGCTGTTGTGCATGTTAAAACAAGTGACCGAAAGTTAATCAGAACACAGGAGGCGCAAGTGGAAACCAAGTTGACAATCGGGTTAATCGTGTAATGAGCAACATGGTATTGGAAACTTGGTATTCATTACAAGCTGTTCTTGCCAATAACATTTATGCTTATTAGTTTGTACACTGAAAGCCAGCAGCTAATTTGCCTGGCTCACTTCTTAGTAAAGGATCTTTGATCAATGATTTGCTTGTGTTCATGTTTCAGCAAAGTATTGATTTTTGCGTTAGCTTTTTTGGTCACTGTTGATTCGGAGAATGTTTTGATTAATGTTCAATTGACTATGCGCACGTTGAATCTAGGAGCCATTTTGGTCCCATTTGTTCCTTTTTACAGCCAGACCGACATGTTATTTTGTTTACGCATGAACACTGCCGCCCATACAGTTACCAGTGTGTGGTTCCTAATCCATTTGATTCACTGCACTTCAACCTACATGGACTCTTAATCCCTGAACAGTGATGCAAAGCAGGATAGCTAATGAAATCTGGACTGGATTTTCAAATCCACTTTCTGCCTTTACTTCTCTGAGCTGAATTCTCATTTGCTGAGCAAAAGGTGCTGGAATTACGTGTTCATTTACTAAAAAAATATCATCTTAGTCAGAACCTTGAGGAGAGTAACTAAGGTTTTTATACTGATTGAGATCATTTTAAGTCAAAAGCCAAACCCGAATCCTCATGTCAAACTACGATATGAATGTTTAATGTATTAAGTTTTGGTTTGGTTGCAAAGCCACTTGACAGCTGATAGTGAATCAAGCAAACATGTGCCAGAAAGGGTCAGTGGACTAGAAATTTGCATTGGGTGATAGTGCAAAGTGGATGAACTTGGATCAGCTACCATTATACGCAGCACAGGATATTCAGTTCTGTTGCTGTCACTGGAGTTAAATATCAGGAATTATCTCCTGTATGGCATCACTGTTCATAAATAATTTCTTAACCCCTTTGGAGGCAGTGGAGGAGACATAGGAATTTCTCTGTTTTAAAACTGCTGGGGGACAAAATTGAATGCCAGTGGGCCCATTTTTGGATAAAGTGTGATCACTGCAGGGATCAGTTTCCTTATTAAATCCGCCCTGTGATTTGCCAGTTTGACAGCTGACAATTTCTAAACATCCACCTGAAGCAGGTATTATGCCACTTGAGTATGATAATTGAGGTCATTTGATTCTTTTAAGTTCCCCACTATCAACCTTTGTATCAACTGAGCAGAACAAGAGCCACTTACTGTTTCTGTTTCTCAAATATCCAGACCACTATACTTGAACAAATTCTCAGTTAAAGCCCAAGTACCTCAAATTTCATTATTTCTCCTGTCCAAAAGATACAAAATCCGTATTTCTGGCCCCACATCATGACAGATGTTGAAAGAAGACCAGTGTTGCTGAGATGACGATGGTATATGACAGAAATTACAGGTTTCAGCTGACAAAATGGGTGAAAAGAAACATTCATTCTGAAACTCCATTTCATGTCCCTTACTTAATGTTGGATCTATTTTGTGCTTTCAAAGGAAATTGAAGCAGAAAACACTTGATCTTCAATGCCTGGCAATAATATTAGCATCTTGGAACATTATTCTCATAAGCCACATAATAATGGGAAGCTCACCTGATTATGAAGAGGTTTATCTGTGCAGTGTTTATGATTACTACATATTCAATATAAATGATTAAAATACACGTAATTTCCCTTACATACTGAAGAGGATCACTTATTGGGGCCTGTTTCAAGGGTTTTTAGGAAAGTGGCTACTTGTCCATCTTGAGACTCAACTGGCTATTTGACAATAAGAGCATCACAGTGGAAGTCATTAAGTCATAGCAGGCTTTTTAATAATGTTTTCTTGCATTTATATCCATTAGTAATGTTTGCAAAATATGAAAGTTGGAATCCAGGTTCTTCAGTCTGTGATGTTGTGAACCTGTATTCTCTTCCATTGCAGGGTGAACTGGTGACATTTTATTACTATTGGAAGAAGACTCCTGAAGCAGCTAGCTCTCGTGCTCATCGAAGGCATCGCAGACAGGCAGTATTTAGAAGAATTAAGACACGGACTGCAACAACCCCAGTGAATCCATCTCGGCCACCATCTGGGGAATTCTGTAAGTTGTGGTCATGTTGATTGTCAGAAATTTGAATTGAGAATAACACAAAGAGCTAAACTTTTAGCTAATTATCCAAACCATTCCAACCAGTTGTTTTAGATTGATTTCTCATTAACATAGTAGATTCTGAATTGATGCATATATGAACTGGAAAGTTTTGATGTCTGAAAGTAGCTTGTGGCTTTAAATTTTTTTAACAACTTCAAATCACAAGCAATTCAATAGCTGAAGCGTAACCCATAACAATTGTTTCAGTTCTCACTAGTTAGCTCATTAAGTTCTTACCTCTGAATATTCATTGCTATGAAACAGACCTAAATACCATACTTGTATTTCAAATTCTAGAAATAGATTTATAATTCTTAGTATTTATCGGTATAAAGGCAGGATTTGTCTAATCCTTACTAAAAGCAATGAAAAGCTCAGAGAACTTCCATAATTTTTCAGTGAATAGTAATAATGCGATTTATACCAAAAGTGGCAAATGTATTTGTTCTGCACTTGTTCATTGGTGTAATGCACTGAACCACAGTAGTTGCAATCACGACAAAACCCGCTCTCATAAGGTGTTGTACTTTGTTCCAAAATTACATTATTAATTGCTTTGATAGGCTTTATTAAATATTGTTGGCATGAGAGTCATAAGGGATAAAGGAAACCAACAATTTAGCATAGCCCCTTTGCCAGTAATGGGGCTTTGGTCCTTGCATCAATTTTGTTTTAGTATTTGTTTGTATCTATAAATCTGTAGGAGGAGGCTAATGTACTGTGTAACAGAAGATGATTCTAAAGTTGCTTTTCTTATGCCCCATTTGAGAGTGCCCTATATAGGCCAGCTAGATCTCCTGGTGCATTAGCTTTAGTCTGAAACTCAGCACTGTTTCAATATGGGCATTTGCACACTGAGTTATAAACATTGTCTATGCAGTTGGTTCAGCACGGTGGCACAGTGGTTAGCACTGCTGCCTCACAGCGCCTGAGACCCGGGTTCAATTCCCGACTCAGGCGACTGACTCTGTGGAGTTTGCACGTTCTCCCCGTGTCTGCGTGGGTTTCCTCCGGGTGCTCCGGTTTCATCCCACAGTCCAAAGATGTGCAGGTCAGGTGAATTGGCCGTGTTAAATTGTCCATAGTGTTAGGTAAGGGGTAAATGTAAGGGTACGGGTGGGTTGCGCTTCGGCGGGTCGGTGTGGACTTGTTGGGCCGAAGGGCCTATTTCCACACTGTAAGTAATCTAATCTAATCACTCTGAATTCCCGAGGACTTTAAGTGCTTATTTTAAGAGCCTCCAGTATCCTGGCTGGCTGGTGAGTTGTACACAAATGGCAGCATTGCAGGTAAATCCTGGAACATTGTGATGGCTATTTCTTTAGAATGGAGTTGATGTGACATAGAGCCATTGAAAGGCCATCAGTTAGAGTTTTGCACCACTCAATAAATAAGGATCAAGTATTCAAGAAGTAAGGTTCTGAGCAGGAGTTGCTCAGAGCAATGTGCTAAGCCCAACAATTTGCAGCTGCTTCATCAGTGACCTTCCCTCCATTATGAGGTTAGAAGTGGAGATGATTGTGCAATTGTCAACAATGTTCAGGACCTCTAATGACTCTTCAAATACTGAACCTGTTTCTGTCTATATGCAGCAAAACTTGGTCAGAGTCCAGGTTTGGCTGATATATGGCAAGTAATATTCATGCCAAGCAATGACCTATCACCAACAGGAGAGAATCTAACTATTGTCTCTTGATGTTCAATAGCATTAACATTGCTGAATTCCCCACTGTCAACATCTTAGGAATTACCATTAACCAAAAACTGAACTGGACTAGCTATACAAACACAGTGGCCACAAGACCAGACCAAAGACTAGAAATTCTGAGTGAGTGACTCACTTACTGTCCCCAAATGCCTCAGGCTTTTGCCCAAAGCATTGACTGTCTACTCCTCGGATGCTGCCTGACCTGCTGTGCTTTTCCAGTGGCACACTTTTTGACTCTGATCTCTAACATCTGCAGTCCTCACTATCTCCTATCCACAGTCTAGGAGCATGGTGGAATATTCTTCACTTGTCTGGATGAGTGCAGCTCCAAAACATTCCAGAAGCTTGACACTATCCAGCCACCTTAATTGGAACCCCATCCACCATCTTCAGTATTAACACCCTTCACAGCATTACACAATGACAGCACTGAGTATCATCTGCAAGATGCATTGCAGAAATTCACTAAGGCTACTTTGACAGCACCTGACAAATCTACAACTTCTACCCGCTAGAAGGACAAAAGCAGCAGATGTGTTGTAACCTCTACAAGTTCCCCTTCAGGTCACGCTCCATCCCACCTTGGAGCAATACCCTTATTGTCACTTTGTCAAAAGCCTGGAACCCCCCTCACCAAAACAGCAATTGTGGATGTTCCTACATTCCAAGGACTGAATGATGGAAGAAGGCAGGTCACTACCATCTCCAGGGCAACTAGGAATTGGCAATAAACATAGCCCAGCCAGTGATGCCAACACCCCACGAATATTTGAAACCATTCAAAATATTTTAAAGGAACTAGTAATTTAATCCAGCTCTGTGATATAAAAAGGACTGAGCTTTTAAATATAAATCATGTTCCTGAATTTGTATTTTTTTATTTAAGATAAAGCAAGAATTCCTATTTAGGGTAGCAGTTTTTTTCTTTGTTAGTAGTTTTGATGAGGACATTCCTGACAGCACAATATTCACTGCCGTTCAGGTTGTCTAAAAGATGTTAGTGGACTACATGGAACCATTAAAAACCTTTGGTGATGGTCCTTCCACAATGCTGCTAGTTAAGGCATTGCAGAAAGTTAATCTAGTGAGAATGAACGAACAGCAATATGTACAACTTAGGTTGATGTGTAACTCGGCAAAGGAGCTTGGTAGTGATGTTCTCATCACATTCCTGGTCTTGTCTTCCTATATAATAAACCTTGGGGGAGAGGGTAGCTGAAGTACAAGCTGTTGTAGTATTTAGATTAGATTAAATTACTTACCATGTGGAAACAGGCCCTTCGGCCCAACAAGTCCACACCGACCCACCGAAGCGCAACCCACCCAGACCCCCTATATTTACCACTTACCTAACACTACGGGCAATTTAGCATGGCCAATTCACCTGGCCAGCGCATCTTTGGACTGTGGGAGGAAACCGGAGCACCCGGAGGAAACCCACGCAGACATGGGGAGAACGTGCAAACCCCACGCAGTCAGTCGCCTGAGTCGGGAATTGAACCCAGGTCCCTGGCGCTGTGAGGCAACAGTGCTAACCACTGTGCCACTGTGTAATGCAGCTTATTTCCCTTAAATATTTTTTGTACTGCAGGTTCACAATAACAATTTGCAGTTTGTTTACAGGATACTGAAGAACTGCCTTTAGATCCACACTGCTCGCAGTTTGCAAAACTTCTGAGTTGAGCGCTAATGTATTAACTAGTAAAATGGTTAGCTCAAGAGTCTGTACTTTGCATGCTGTTAAGTGGCCATGAGCTCGCAGCACAAAAGATAACATTTTTCTTTTGAAAAGGATCATGCAAAGCAGTTTTGACTGCATTCACTGAAGCTTGATAAAATACGAGGCATACAATTATCGAATGACATCATTGCTTGTGGTTTTCATTTCACAGTTTTCTTTTTCCATATTTTCACCCGTATAGGGGCCTACCGTAGAAACATATAAAGAATATTCTACATTGAGAACATCTGAGCAGAAGGAATACAATACTGTTTATTTTGTGGAAGAACATTGTAAAATGTATGTTTGCAGTTGTAATTCCTGCATTGAAAATATAATTAACAATTTGAAAACAAGTTATAACATACAGAAATATGTTTTGAGTAAATGAGCAAGTGCAGCTTCAGTAAAGGATTGAAAAAATTTCTGTTAAAACATCGGCCTAGTTGCAGATTGATCCCTGACCCCCCACCCTCCTCGATCACTGCTCAAAATACCAGCTATGTACCTTCACAACTTCCTAAAATGCAAATACTCCTTGATGTCAACCCAAGCAATGAAATGTATTGTCTGCAAATGTTCATCGTAAGCTTTTTGGCAGAAGTGTTCATTTTAGTATTTTCTTTTCCTAGTGGATCTCAGCTCTGCCAGTGAGGATGACTTTGACAGTGAAGATAGTGAACAGGAGCTGAAGGGCTACGCCTGTCGTCATTGCTTCACCACCAGTATGATGTTTTTCATTCCTCCTGCTGTGAGAAATAATGAGAGATGAGTTCGGTTACAGTACTTTGTTTTTAAGTGACAGTGTCTGTGCATTTAAACCTTGATAGGTGCTGAACCAGAGGGCAACTCTAGGTTTAATTTAAGTGTATATTTACTGTACTCACTTAAAATCTGGAGCCCTTTGTTGTGCAGATACTGGCACAACTGCACCGGAGGCTGAAGTGAGTGAAGGAGATCCTGTACACAGTTATCCAATTCATAATGTCGTTGGCATGATTAGCTTACTTAGAAGACATCGCCATCATTTCTTCTCTCTTCCTTGCCCTCAGTTTTGATGCAGTACTCAGTAACAACCTCAAACAGGTCCTCTTGTTGCCAGTGTTATGGAGTTCGTACATTATTATAATAATACCATTTAGACTAGCAGTTGCTTAGTGATTGCTGTCCAGTCAGCAGAGTAGTCTTTTTTTTAAATTGCGAGCATGCAAATGGAGATGTTAAGTAGTTACATTCCTCTGTTACAGTTATATACTCTGGCCATTTTATTTTCATTTCCTTCAAGCCCTTTGTTTTGTAGCTATTATGTCATGGAAGGGAGCACCTGAAGTAATTCATTTGGGCTTGGAGAAAATTAATAGCTTTAATTTGTTTGTTGGAGGTCAGTTATCTCAGCCTCAAAGCGTGGCTGTGGGAGTTCTTTATGTTGTGACCGAGACCCAGCATCTTCAGCTGCTTCATCAATGACCTTCTTCCATCATGAGGTCAAGAATGGGGATATTCACTAATGATTGCACAGTTTTCAGCACAAGTTGCAGCTCCTGAAATAATGAAGCAGTAAATATTGAACAAATACGTCCAGACTTGAGTAGCAAGTAATATTCACACCACATTAGTGCCAGGCAATGACCATCTCCAACAAGAAACAATCTAAAGTCTGGTTGAAGATTTGTAGCTCGGGTGTCCGTTGTTGTGGTTCTGTTCGCCGAGCTGGAAGTTTTTGCTGCAAACGTTTCGTTCCCTGGCTAGGGAACATCATCAGTGCTATTGGAGCCTCCTGTGAAGCGCTGCTTTGATGTTTCTTCCGGTATTTATGGTGGTTTGTTCTTGCCGCTTCCGGGTGTCAGTTTCAGCTGTAGTAGTTTGTATGTGGGGTCCAGGTCGACAGACACATCGACCTGAACCCCACATACAAACTACTACAGCTGAAACTGACACCCGGAAGCGGCAAGAACAAACCACCATAAATACCGGAAGAAACATCAAAGCAGCGCTTCACAGGAGGCTCCAATAGCACTGATGATGTTCCCTAGCCAGGGAACGAAACGTTTGCAGCAAAAACTTACAGCTCGGCGAACAGAACCACAACAAGAAACAATCTGACCATTGTTCCTTGACATTCAGTATTTCCGATAGCATTAGTATTGCTGAAACCCGAATTATCAACATCCTTAGTTTACCATTGACCAGAAACTGAACTGGACCCGACAGATAAATATGCTGTATTGTTACAAGAACAAGTCAGAGGCTAGGAATCCTGCATCAAGTAACTCACCTTCTGAGTTCCTATGGCCTGTCCACCATCTGCAGGGCACAAGTCAGGATGTGATAGAATATTCCCTACTTATCTTGACAGCTCCAATAACACTCAAGAATCTTGACATCACCCAGAAGAAAGCCCAATTGGTACCACATCCATAAACATTAACTCCCAATATGACCAACACTCAGTAGCAGCTGTGTGTGCCAATTAAGAGATGCACTGCAGAAATTCACCAAGGTTCTAAGGGAGCACCTTCCAAACCCAATACCACTGCCGTCTGGAAAGACGAGGGAAGCAGATGCATTGAGCATCGCCACCTGTAATTGACCCTCCAAGGAATGACTTGGCAATGTATTCTTTTGCTGGATCAAAATCGTGAAGCACCCTCCCTAATGGCATTGTAGGTCTACCTAAATGGACTGTGGCAGTTCAAGAAGGCAGCTCACCACCACGTCAGGGGCAATTAAGGATGGACAATTACAGCAAAGCCCAAATCTCCTGAATGAATGAAAAATAATTGGATTTAATAACACTCTGTTGAACAATGAGTACTATGTAACAGTAGAAGAGGAAAGAAATTCTGCTCTGATTTTTAGATTAGATTAGATTATTTGGTGTGGAAACAGGCCGTTCGGCCCAACAAGTCCACACCGACCCGCCAAAGCGCAACCCACCCATACCCCTAGATTTACCCCTTCACCTAACACTATGGGCAATTTAGCATGGCCAATTCACCTTACCTGCACATCTTTGGACTGTGGGAGGAACCAGAGCACCCGGAGGAAACCCACACAGACACTGGGAGATTGAATGTGGAGTTTGCACAATCAGTCACCTGAGGCGGGAATTGAACCCGGGTCTGTGGCGCTGTGCAGCAGCAGTGCTAGCTACCGTGCTGCCCACAGCTGCCTTCCTCTTTGTTGGCCACAATTCTGTGCCACCTGAGACAGCAATGTTGTGATAATGAACGATAAATTTAAGGGAAGGAGCTGTAAGTGAGGCATGAGGGGAAATTTATTATATGGTCTTTCATTTCAGCTTCCATGTGCCCCATTGCTAAGATGCACTTAGAGTTCATCCAACTTGTACAGCTTTCTCACTAGTCTTGATGTAAATATGTAATAGTTGTATCATGAAATTGAGAAACTGTAGTGGAAAATGCCCAGAAACGTATACTATATTTGAGACTGGTGGTAGAAAATATGCTTTTTTTTTTAAAAAATCAGCATCCAAAGACTGGCACCACGGAGGAAGGGACAATATATTACTGTGCACAGAGTGTCGAATTCACTTCAAGAAATACGCAGAACTGCCGCCTATCGATAAACCAGTGGATCCACCACCATTTATGTTTAAACCAGTCAAAGAAGAAGAAGATGGGCTCAGTGGGAAACATAGCATGAGGACCAGAAGGAGCAGGGGCTCGGTATGAGCGTCATTACTTTTTCTTTCATATTTTATATTTATAGGAGACTAAATTTACATAAATCAATGTGACGCAGATGCGGTGAGTAGTTTGGCAATGTTCTTTGAAATCCTCCAATGCACTTTAGGACAAGCATATACTTTAATTTGTTGCCTTTTGAAATTCAGACCTGTGATGCAGTATGGCACACAGTGGCATACATCATCTCTCTTAAAAACATTTAGATCATGCAGCCTGGATGACATCGAGCAGTTGTGATTTAATGTTGTTATCTTATCCATGTAGCATAAATAAAGTGTTTTCTCTGGGGTTTTCTGTATTTCAAATTTATAAGGACCCATTGTCATTCAATATGAACATCAATAGAAGGCTAATAAAATAATAAAAGTCGAGTTCTATTTTGCAACAAAAAAAAAAGCACTTGTCCTATTCACAGGTAATAAAACACTAGAAGTTTGAAGAACATATGCTGGACTTTAAAAACGTTTGGGTTTTAATTTGCAGAGTACTCCTGATTAAAGTACCTGGGCACAGGGTTTGAAATAAATGACAGTGAATCAGGCTAAAAAAGATGAGCATCCTATTTACAATGGGATTAACCAAAGTGTTCAAATTACAGCAGCTGGTCTTCTCAAAGTAATTGTGTAATTCCTTTGAACACATAGAAGGGAAGCTTGTCCCTTCAGAATTAGCTTACAGTTTTTCTTATTAAAAGTGGAAGGATTGCAAATGGAATCTCAGCCACCAATGTTAACCAATAATTAACTGGAGAATATTAATTGGAAGCTAACATTGTTATAAAAGCACCTATGAATTATTAATCGCCCCAATGCATGCGGGTCTAATAATAATTTTATTGTCAATTAGATGTCTTCACTGCGCAGTGGTCGGAAAAAGCAGACAGCCAGCCCTGATGGTAGGACCTCGCCTATCAATGAAGACATCAGGTCCAGTGGCCGTAATTCTCCCAGTGCTGCCAGCACATCCAGTAATGATAGCAAAACAGACTCTCTGAAAAAATCCAGCAAGGTAATGTTCTGATAATCATTGTGAAAGCAGTTGCATACTACCTTGTCATAGCTCCCTGGAAATGTAGTGGAGGCCGGTTCAATTGAGGCATTCCAAGAGGGAATTGGATAATTAGATAGAACTAGTGTGCAAGGGTATGGGGAAAAGCAAGAGATTGGCACTAGGTAATGATGTTTGGTTAAAGAGCTAGTGTAGGCATCATGGGCTGAATGCTCTCCTTTATGTCGTAACAATTGTGATTTTAAGAAGAGATCATCTTAAAGCTGTGGACATACGGATTTCGATCCGGTGCATCAGAAAAAAAGGTGTTTTTTCCTTAAATTTTTGAATAAGCTATATTTTGAAAATTCAACAAAATCCAGTCTCATTTTGAAGTTTAGTAGATTTAGATGATGTTGTGAATGGTAATAACACAAACATTGACTCATATTCAACAAATTCTGTTGTAGAGCAGTGATTATATTTCATGTGCCATAGATCCGTTTTCTAGTTGAAACAAAATCTCAGTTGGTCTCCTTTATTCTGAATTAATCACAAAATTAATCCCGGTTTAATATTTCTGTGGGAAAGAAGCCATTCAGCTACAAAGATTAAAGAATCAGTGAAATAACTGATGGTTGATGTATGTTACCATTATTGTTGCTGAATTGTGGGAGGTAAACATTTTGAAATTGTACCTGTAGTACATACTCCAGTTGGTAGTGCCTTGGACATATGCTTTGGTGAAAATATATCTTACTGTAGAATGAGATGCGCAGGCCTTTAAAATAGGTCCTGTTACTTCCCATTCATACCTCATTGCTACTTGTAGCCACTTTAAATCAGTGGCGTCAGCATTATGCAAAGTTGCAATCCTGCGATACAAATAGAACCCTGATGTGGATTTAGTATACGCTTGGCAAACTTTGTGAATGTTGGGCCCATCAGAGAAAACTGACTACACAGGGTTCCATGGCCAGAAGAAGCCCAGCAGAAGAACATTTTTGAAATTGTAGTGATTTCATTGTGGGGCAGAAATATTCCTCCAGTCTTCCCCTGACCTCCCCCAACTTGATGTCAGAGGACATCATCTTGTATTCCACATGAAGGATCCTGATGACATCAAATCTGACTTCTGCCCACGGTCAAGGTAGTAATTCTTGTCATGTTCAGGCAGGCCCTGCAGTAGAAAATGGTCCAGGCTTATTGTTCATCTTAGGAACATTGAGTTTATGCAGCAAATTAAAATTGAGATTCACTTTTTTACATGAAGTTCTTTGTTTTCAAAATTCCTTTCCTTAAAAGAAACTCTGGCGATGCTACATGTTTTAATATATTTACATTCATTATTAACTTGGGTAACTGGTTTGTTGTTCTTGTGCTCATATTGTTTTCAATGTTTTTTACATGACAGAGATCAAAGGATGATGTATCATCACCATCAAAGAGTGCCAAACGCCAAAGAGAAAAGGCTGCTTCTGATACAGAAGAATCCGAAAGATTAAATGCAAAGAAATCCAAAACGCAGGCATGTATACTTGGCCACACAGTCTTCAGTTACTCAGATTTCAATACATAATCCATTGGTGTTTGACTTTCATATTATTACTAAACATGCAGTGTACCACTTTTTACATGGCACTAGAAGTCTATGGTAACTTTTTTGAATGCAAACATTGGACATGTGACTTGTTCCACACAAAGTTGTGTTGTCCCATCCATCAGCTCTGGAGATCTCTTACTACCTAGGTGGAATGTGGTTGCCAGGTAAAGGTGAAAAACAATCAAAAACCAAATCCCTCAACTGAAAAAAGCTGATTTTTTTTTTGTTTGCTCAAGAGGATACAACCTAGTCTGAATCCACGTTGACCATGACTCAACCACCTTGTGTATTATGTAAACTCTGACAAAATCAGAAAACGCCCAGTTCTTTCTTGAAGCTACTAAATGAGTCCGCATTGACTACACAATCTGACATCCTGTTTCACTGATGTACTCCAATCTGTCAAAATCAAACTAGTAATTTTATCATTACTCCCACAGTCTTGTCCTGCCATTATTATTGTTGACTAAAATCAAACCATTCTTAAATGTACACTTGACTCCTTAAGTGGGACATCAACCAGGGATTCTGGCCAATTGTAGTTAACATACCCTGTTTCTGCACAGTTAACTCTTGGATCTGAAAGTAGCACCTTCCAGAAGTGAGAGAACTAAGCTGATCTTTCCTTTCCTGACGTAGAATTACCAAGGCTGATTGTTACAATATTATCACCACACTAAACTGTGCACAGATCTGGGATCCCTCTGATCTGTCTAGATCAAAAGGCAAAGCTTCACTTAGTTTATAATTTTCAAACAAATTCAACAAAAATATGAAAGGGTGAGGTGAAAAAATAATGAGCTCAGCTTGGACAAAGAGTAATTTATACGTAACAGAAGAAAACGTTTGCTTTTTGCAAAGGCAATCTTTCACTGTTCTGTGTTGAATTTGATAAAACTTGTGTATGTTACTGCAGAATTGATAAAAAGCTCCTTGTAAACAAAATGGCAATTGGGAGATGAATGCATATAGTTTTTCATAATCTTCATATTTCATGAACAATACCACTGGAAGCTAAGTGTATTAAAATACAACCCTTTGAACTCCTCTACTGTCATCTAATCCTCTTGTCATTACCAGTGGCACTGATCATTAGGACTCAGGATGGAGCTCCCACAGGGTGAGAGTAAACTGGGCAAAGTGTGTGATCTAATTACTTATAACATTAGCCACATTTATAAACAGCAGATAGTTGTTTAAACTGCCAGCAATCTACTGAAGAGGTCTTCCTCTTGGATCCATTTTGGCCATGTGTTTTAACAAGGACCACCAATTATTACATTATTGATTTGAACTCTGCAATTCAAAAATGACATTCTTTGCTTTTAATACTTGGGAGTGTACCAATTTCCTCAAATTGAGTAATTCAGATTGTTTAATCCCGTTTCCACTCCCTCTAGTTGTGAGCAAAATTGAATGATTAATTAGATTTGTTAGCATAGAAAACATGGCAGGGTTCTGACATTCCAAATTGTCAGTGATAATGCTGTGAATGTCAGCAACATGTGGACTGTCCTGTAACAATTTTTTTGTTTGTAGTATGCAATTGTTTCAGTAACATGGTAGTATGGAATAAACTGTACGGCAGTCAGTTTGTAATGAAAGTGATATACTTTGTTTTAAAAGTCTAGAATTAATGTTGCTAATTTTGTTAAACAAGTATGAAGTGTGAGGTGAATCTGCAAGTGTGTCCATTTTCTAACTAAATTGACTCGAGAAATGAAAGAAGCCACATCGAAAACGAAGCCATACCACAATCTCCTGTTAGGGTCAGGAAAAATTGTAGATTTATCTCACCATGAATTCGGCAATGCCACTTTAACCATAAGCTTGTCTTCCCTGTCAGCAAAGAAAAATACTATACAGAGGTTTGAAATGTTGAAAATGATCAGCATGACCTTGACCCCCTCAGATGAACGTTGTTGAAAAAGTATTTAACTGAAACCAGGGAATAGTGTTCTAAGATGTGCTTCTAAAATGAAGCTTTAGCCTTTTTCCTGTGATGATCAGTCTAAACATAATTATAAATGGTACTTTATTTTTTCCACATAAAATTGCTGTTTAATATGTTCCTGATTTTAAATTCTGTCTTCCTTGGTATTTTATTTAAAAATGTAATTTCGACCTAGAGACTCGGGTGAAGAGCTGTGATTGCAGGTGAATAGAAGGTGTGATTTGACAGTGTAGGTACAGTATGTGGTAAATGGCACTGCTTCAGAATTATTTAATCGAAAGAAAAGGCCCACCATCTGCTCGATATTTGCCTTAAAACACGGGCTTTATAAAATAAATCTGAGTTAATTAGACTTTGTCTAAACTGTGACTTTTTACTTAGTGACAAGTTGATTAAAATGTAGCTATTACATTATGTTAATAAAAAGACATATTTTTGAATATAAACTCCCAAATTGAAATTTTAACATGTATTAAAAATGTAGGTATTAATATTTATATGCAAATATGATCACAGTTTTTAGCTTGCAAATTAGTTTGTATTCTTCTGTAATCTAGGCAGTATATTTTATGCAGATTACTTTATAAGCCCTTGATGGTGAAAATGATGATATTCAGTCCGAGATGTTTCAGAAACTCCCTGTATAGAAGCAGCAGCTGCTAATTACAGTACCAAAGGGCTAGAGCCTCTATCTTTGATGCCACTAACTATGTTTTACAAAGCTTCACTATTAACTGGCAAAAGTTAACTTTTACACTTAGTGAGCAAGTTTTTGTGCCTTTCTAACTTTGCATTTTTGGACTGCTGTATTTGATAACCAGCTTCAAAAAGCAAGGTTTCCTGAAAAAAATAGTAAGCTCCCAATGATATTACTTATTTATTTTTAAGAAGTCAGGTTCCTCGTTATAATTAAATCAACAAAACAGGGCCAGAATAATACTGAATCGTGAATATAAAAGCCAAATATTGCAGATGTTGGAAATCTGAAATAAAAACAGAAAATGCTTGTAATACTCAGCAGGATTGGCAGCTGTGGAACAAGAAGCATAGTCCAAAATGCTTGGGTTTTAAAAAGACAAACTCATCTGGATCGATTTGTGGCTTATTTCAGTTTTGGAGCTTCCTGTTTGCTGTTTCATCGTGGATCTGTCTTTAGGAAATTGGGTGTGGTATGTTGCCTGCAGTGGCTTCTATCAAACCTGGTTTAACATCAGCTTCTATAAAGTGGACAGTGTCAGCTCACTATTGTGATGGAATATAAACTGGTGGTGTAGTCAAAACTGGGAAAATTAATTAAATGTTGGCTCATCTAACAACTGCACTGTGACACCAAATCCTGCTTTAAGATTTGAAATTAGTACCTAATTGGACACTGATAATTTTCCATTCTTTCTGTCAGATAAGAGTTGGTCAAAATTATGCTTATGTGTAATGATCATAAAATTAGGTTCACTAAATAGTATTTGATAACTCATTGTCTTTTTTATTTGTAACAGGAAATCAGTAGACCAAATTCACCATCTGAAGGAGAGAGTTCTGACAGCCGCAGTGTTAATG
The DNA here is from genome assembly GCF_020745735.1 of Hemiscyllium ocellatum. Lineage (NCBI taxonomy): Eukaryota > Metazoa > Chordata > Chondrichthyes > Orectolobiformes > Hemiscylliidae > Hemiscyllium > Hemiscyllium ocellatum. Next base: position 38,038,966 of record NC_083437.1, on the reverse strand, counting down.
ATGAAGGAAGCAGTGATCCAAAGGATATCGATCAAGACAATCGCAGCACGTCACCAAGTATACCGAGCCCAAGGGACAATGAGAGTGATTCTGATTCCTCTGCACAGCAACAAGTATTACAGCCTCCTCCGCCTCCAGTGCATCAGAATCCATGTGCCTCTTTGCCATTAGCACCACTGGAACCACCACAGATGCCCCCTCCGGCATCATCCTGTGCTGTATCAGTTTCTCAACAATTGTCTCCAGTTTCACAGCCTCAAAGTCAGACACCCCCTCATTCACTGATGCAGCCTGCACCACAGCTTCATCCCCAGAGACTAACATCACCGCACCCTCCGATTCAGCAGCAGTTGCAACCTCAGTCACAACCTCTTCCCCAGACACAGCCTCAGCTTCACACTCAGGTGCAACCATTGCCTCATTCTCTGCAAGCTCAGTCGCACATACAGCATCAACTTCAAGGTCCGCCATTCTCAATCAATCCTCAGCCTCCACAGCCTCAGATACAGCCGGCTTCTGCACAGGGGCCAACTACAACGCACTCTCAGCAACACACTCCTACACAAGTCCAAGCACAGCCTCCACAACCTCCCCAAGTACAACCACAGTCACAACCTCCAAGAGAGCAGCCTTTGCCACCTGCTCCTGTGACTATGCCTCACATTAAGCCACCCCCCACAACACCAATTACTCCTGTTTCTAACCCACAGTCACACAAACCACCAAACCACCTTGCAGGACCACCTCCCTTCCCACAAATGCCTTCAAATTTGCCGCCCCCTCCAGCTTTAAAGCCATTGAGCTCTCTTTCCACCCATCACACTCCCTCTGTTCATCCACCTCCGTTGCAGTTAATGCCTCAAACTCAACAGATTCAGCCTCCTTCTGCTCAACCCCCAGTGTTAACTCAAGCTCAGAGCCTTCCGGTGACTGCAACTCATCCTCAAGCAGTACCGCACCCAGTTCCTTCGCAGCTGCCATATGCCCATCATTCTTTCATCCCATCAGGGGCTCCTGCCATCGCCTCTTCATCAGCATCTACTGCATCAAGTGTTGCACCCATCTCTACCATTCAGCCTACAGCTTCCATTGTTACATCTATGTGTTCTGCTGGGAGCATCGCTAATACTCCGCCTGCTACAGTGACGAGCATTCAGATTAAAGAGGAAATGCAGGATGAACCCGACGATCCAGACAGTCCTCCTCCATCTCCAAACAGGAGTCCATCTCCAGAACCAACTATTGTTAGCGCACCCAGCCATGCCAGTCAGTCAGCCAGGTATTTTTTATTGTATTCTATAGTGCTGTTAGTTTTAGAAAATAGACGCAGTGAGCATTTCTTTTTACTTTCACTTAATCATTCTGAATGCTGCAATAATTGAAAATGTATGTTGGATCCTGCAGAATAGAATAAGTGAAAAATACTCAATAGTTTTGTTTTAAAGATGTTTCCATTTCTGTCATTTGTGTTTTTATTTAGGTTCATCAAACATTTGGATCGAGGTTACAATTCCTGTGCACGATCAGACTTGTACTTTGTGCCACTGCAAGGATCAAAACTCGCCAAGAAACGGGAAGAAGTAATCGAAAAGGCTAGGCGGGAAGCTGAGCAGAAGGCCAGAGAAGAGAAGGAGAAGGAGAAGGAAAAAGAAAAGGAGAGAGAACGCGAACGGGAACGTGAGAGGGAAGCTGAAAGAGCAGCGGTAGGTACTCCTCTTCAGAGCAGCTTAGTTGTTCCTTCCATGAATATCAGGAAGTCACTAATAAATCAGTTTGAGAATTCGGGACAAACCAGTTTATGTAGGAAGGGAACACAATGTGGAACTCTGCCGCAGGAGGTATTTGAGGTAAAATGCTGAGATATGTTGGTGGAGAAGCTCAGCTCCTTCTTAGCCCAGCATCTTTTCATCCCATCAGGGGCTCCTACCATCGCCTCTTCATCAGCATCTACACACCAAGTGTTGCATTTATCTCCACCATTCAGCCTACAGCTTCCATTGTTACATCTGTCTGTTCTGCTGACAACGTCACAAAGTACTTAAAGATTACATGGGTGAGTTTAGTGAAGAGGTTTATGTGGAGTATAAACATCAGCAAAGACCAGTTGGACTAAATGGCGTGTTTCATGCTGTACTGTGGTAGCATCACTGGTGGTGTAAGATAATTACACTTTTGCAGTTAAACTCCTGTTAAATGTTGAGTAGATTTTCAGAAGCTGCAGGCAGTTTCCAGAAGAGGATGGAACATAGCAGGTGATTCACCCCTGGGACTGTCATGCATTTTCTACCAAAACTACCTTGGCAAAGGTATAGCAACAGATTGTCAGTCTGTCCTGCTCATTTACCTAAGAAAAGGTTGGCAGGTGAATCTAATGAAAGGCAAGAGAACCAGTATTATAAAAAGGACAGAGGTAGAAACTCAAATGCGTAACTGTTCCCACTGGCTGCCCACATTATCTATTTATGCCGCACCAATTTATTATGTCAGTGCATAAGCCAGGAAATCACATACAGTTGCATTCCATAAGCTGACTTCCTCCCACCCCCTTTAAAAAAAGCTGATGAAAGATTATATGTAGTAAGCCTATTCCAGTACAGTTACTTTCATTTTAAGAATGCCTCTTCAACATGTTGCAAAATTCTAAACTGATTGCCAGAAGTCTGTTTATATGTGCAGCTGGTTTTCAGGCTATTGAAGTCAGCCTAGAAATAATAAAGAATACTATCAATCACACTCTGATCTCTCTCATCCTAAATAATAAGTCCAATATTGGTGTTAATTGGAAGTGAATTTTAAACCTGTGTGAATAAGAGAAAAATTGTCAAAGTAGGCAAGAGGAAACAAATCAAATAAATATGCCATGGAAAGGGAGTTAATAGTATATAAAACCTGAAAACCATTAGAGCAGATTGCACTGTCTGACCAGTTGTACATTTCCAGCACATTTTGTTTTTATTTCAGATTCCCAGGATTGTGATTTGTTTCCCCCCGCCCCCCCCGCCTCATATTATAATTTATTCCCATTCCTTTTGCAGAAAGCTTCAAGCTCCTCCCATGAGGGACGCATGGCAGAATCTCAACTTGTTGGGCCAGCTCATTTAAGACCTTCGTTTGAACCACCACCCACTACCATCGCAGCTGTCCCTCCATACATTGGACCAGATACTCCAGCACTACGGACTCTCAGTGAATATGCAAGACCGCATGTCATGTCTCCAACCAATCGTAACCATCCATTCTTTGTTCCATTAAATGCCTCTGATCCAATCCTGGCTTACCATATGCCAAGCCTCTATAGCGCTGACCCTGCAATGAGAGAACGTGAGCTACGTGAAAGAGAGATTCGGGAGAGAGAGATTCGTGAAAGGGAGTTCCGTGAAAGGATGAAGCCAGGCTTTGAGGTTAAGCCACCTGAACTGGACGGTCTGCACCCAGCTGCTAATCCTATGGATCCATTTGCTAGGCATGGTGCATTAACAATCCAACCAGCAGCTGGAGCTCATCCGTTCCCTCCTTTCCACCATGGATTGAATCCTCTAGAAAGAGAAAGACTTGCACTTGCAGGCCCTCAGTTGCGGCCTGACATGTCTTATGCTGATAGACTGGCAGCAGAAAGAATACATGCTGAACGCATGGCATCTCTTGCAAATGACCCACTTACAAGACTGCAGATGTTCAATGTGACGCCACATCATCACCAGCATTCACACATACATTCGCACTTACACCTACATCAGCAAGATCCATTGCACCAAGGTGAGTTGACTCAAGTTTGATCATTAACAGCCAAAAGAGTTGCTAGCCATTATGTCATCTTGTTTGTGTATTTATGTGTGCTGAAATTTTGGAAATATGATACAGTGATGGTGAAAGAATATGACTTGGAATGCTTCTGATATCACAACGTAAGTGCAATGATTTTGTGGTTACCTTGTCAGTGAAAAATGCACGTAATTCACTAGTTTAATGATACTTTGAATCTTAAATACGGGGAAGTAGAGTTTCAGCTTCCAAGTTAAATCAGGCAAACCATGCCCAAATTGTGTGTAAAGTTGCTCAGATTTGGTAATGTGATTCAGGCACTCACTAAAATAATTTGCACATCACAAATGAAAAATCTGCCACAAGCCAGTGATGTTGTTCAGTGCAATAAAATGGCATGTTTTCCATCTAAGTGCGATATGGTAATCTCATCAATTTTCATGAATACAGTTGAAATTAGGGTTCTTACCAAAAATAAACATTTTACTCCAGTCCTCCATCTGACATGATTGAAAATTACTTCAAAAAAAACTATAAAATTGTTTGGTACTTTCATTTGTTGGCTTTCCTACTTAAGTGTCCTTTGACACAAGATTTCTAAATGTTCCCACTAGCACATGTGCAAGTATGAAGATTAACAGAACTTGATCCTTTTGTAACCAACACAATCATCAGAATCTTGCAATGTTGCCCTGGGCAGGTCTTGATCCAAGTATGGAAGATTTCAAAAACTGTTAACTTATTCATGCATAAATGTGACCTTTTGCACTGATTTGACCAATTCTATCCAGATTGGACTGATATACTGGCATAATGAAGAAAATGCTCAAGCCTAGTCTTGTAAAGTAAGGTTCTGATATACAACATATTTTTCATTATTGCCCTTATTTCATATTAAAAGCACAAAACACAAGCCGCACAAATGCAAGCGTTATAAATGTGGCTTTCTCTATCCATGAAGCAACATTGTCATTGTGATTTTATATTATACAAATTGTTGGAGTAAGGTTGAAAAGCATTGCATTACCAATTGTATGTATTTGATTATTTGCACATTTTACAGAAGGGTGTGTAGCTAGATTTGAAGTAAAATTGTGTAAGTAGTTGCAATTCAGCATTGCATGTCGTCGTGCAAGTTCAGAACTGATAGAGAAATTCCTTTACACCAATAAGTTTTGCAGCCTGATGCTATTCATTTTACTCATTGTGTTCTTGACTAAACGTGCACAGGAATGACACACTATATGTCAGGTCTAATGGTTGTTATATTTACAGTTGGTAAGCTGTGTAAAAGAAGAGGATTCTGAATATTCTGAAATGTAATTTGCAAATATATTTTTCATAAAATGAAAAGACACTAGGTATATTAGAACAGTAAATGTTCACATTCACATGTGCCATGAATAAGTTTCCTGATTTTCGAACATGCCCTCAGTGCTCAATGATGAGCTGTCTCATTTCAACACTCAGTACTTTGTTTCCCTGGCAACTCACGTTGGCTACTCTTCATCATTGGATTCTAGCACACAACTGTCATTAATTTGGAAAAAAAAATCAGCTGTAATATTTTGTTTTTAAAAAAAAAGTTTGTTTTTAATAAAATTGGGATGATTATTAAACTTACATAAGTGCAGAAGAAGGCACTTGCCTTTGTGTTGAGAATGCACATTCTCGACTCCCACTTACAGGAATTGCTTAGCTCAGGCCTCACAGTTGCAGAGCGTGGGAGGAAATCTCAAGAAGGCACATTCAACGCTTAGGTAAGTGTCTCAGTACACCATGAGAAAATCAGCTTGTTATTTCACAGTCCCATTAATCAGTGAAAATTGCTGAACTGCACAGGCTAACATGAAATGTGAACTTACATCTTGAATTTAGTGCAGAAATTTGAATCTTGCTGAATGAGCTACAAACATGGACAGGAGAGGTCATTTGGTTGCCAGAAAATCAAACAGATGAAGGCCAATATAATGTGTCATCATTGGACCTTACTCAGTCTTTGAGAAACTGAATAAAAACATGAGGTGGATTTATCCCTTGTATGTTACTCTGAACCTTGAACCAGGCAGCTCACGTTCTTATCAACTCGAGTCTATTCTTTAATACCTGATTTCTCATTTTTCTTAATAGTCAGACAGATGGTAATTATCTATACTTGCTAAATTATAAATCATTGGTTTTGGTGTCATTCCACAGTCAACCTAGTCAGTTGTGTTTACCATAGATTTAAATAAGCCATAAATCTATTTTTCATAATACCTATAGATTCCTCAAATTTTCCTATAATCCAAATTTGTTTTCCTTAACTAAAAGATTGATTTCTAAATTTTCTTACACACCTTGTGTTTGTCTCTCTCAGTAAGTAAATAGATCTACTTATTAGGCATAAGAAGTAGGGGCATGAAAAGATCGAACAATTTGTGAAGTTTTGTGCCATTCAGTTCACTCTTGTCTGACCTTTAGGTTCAATTTCATTTACCGACCATTCCATTTCATGTAATTCCTCAAGATATCAAAGATTGGTTTACTTCAGGCTTAAATATTTAATGATCAAGTTTCCATGCACTTCTTGGTAGAGACTGTTTGTGTTCACAAATCTGTAAGTGAAGAAATTTCAACCCCTCTCTAGCCGTAGATGATCAGCAGTGATCGTGTATCTATCACTCAGCCTTGCATAAGCAGGTTATCCAATCATTATCACATTTATCTGTGTGGAAGTTTGTTGTGTGCAAATGAGACTACTATGTTTTTCATTTTGTAACGTTGACACACTTCAAAAAAATATTTATTTGGTTGTTAATTAGTTTGAGACTTCCAGTGGCTAGGAGAATTGCTATATTAAAACTAGTTTTTTTTTATTTTCCAATATCAAGAACCTGCACAATTGCAGTTGTTTTCATTTAAGTGGGCACTTCTGCTGTTTAAAACTCCACGTAGCATATTTACAAATATGTTTGTGTTAACCAGCATAAACTTTAAACAATGTCCTTAATTTTAATTTTAATTTTAATTTTGATATTTTTCTAATGATTTAGGAGCAAAGAAATCTGAAAAGCTTTCCAAAAATTATGCAGTTTGACTTCATGTAACTGATGTATGTTAGTTATAACAAAGCAGGGCAATGGGGAAATAAAATTTATCAAATGATTACTTTCTGTTTAATAAGAAAACTTGGTGTGACTTACAAAAGACCATAAGAGGAAGCATTTTATTTCTCATTAAAATATATCTACCAATACTGGGAAACTTGCAATTAAAACAAACCCATTTTCTCGAGAAAACATGTCGGCAATCATAGAGTTTAATTTTTGCTTTGTGCATGTATTAGCTCTGAAAATAGAATACAACGGAATACATTTCAATTGCAGAGTGGCCTGGTACTGTTCATTGTGTTGCAATTAAATTGGCCAATTCAAAATTCCCAGTGCCTAGGGACCCAGGAGTCTGATAGGGATCTCTTTGAATCAGTTAATTAACTGTAAAGTAAATGCAAGTCGCCACCAAAACTCTTCTCTCCTCAAGTAAGACCAAGGGAATTACCCCCATTTGGATATTTTGGATTCTTACATGACAGCAGTTACTACAATTATATTGCTTAGTGTAATGAAGTATTTTACAATATTTTGTGGTCATGAAGAGTGATAGATCAGTGAAAAGTTCCTTTGTATTTACTCCTAACAGATTAACTTCCCATGCCTACATTTATAGTAAGAAACCGCATAATGATTTGAGTTCACTTTGTTAATGTTATCGGAAGAGCTTGTTTTCCAGGTTATGCGCAGACATTCACACATTTAAAAGCACTGTGCAACATGAAATGCTATTAAAACGCAGATTATTTTGGAGAATATAGATAATCTCTTTACAATTCCAGCTGCTTTGACAGTTTTTTCAGCTGACAACCCTTCTGCTGTATACAAGTACAGATGGGCAAAAGTATATCAGGTGTCGGACCGAGGAGATTTCCAGAGCAGAAAATGCCAGTGTGATTTTGAAACCAGAAGATCTTGATAGGTTGCTGGACTATGTCACTTTGACCAAATGATGGCAGGGTAGTGCCTTTGTGATTATCAGCAACCATCTCCACTTCATGTACTTTTGAAGCATCAGGTTTAATTGATGGGAGGCAATGGCCTTGTGGTATTATTGCTAGACTATTAATCCAGAAACTCAGCTAATGTTTTGGGGAGCAAGGTTCAAATCCCACCATGGAACTTGAACTCAATATTAAGAAAAATCGGGAATTACTGTGAAACCATTGCTGATCTTTGGAAAGACTTGTCTGGCTCATTAATGTCCTTCAGGGAAGGAAATCGACCATCCTCCCTGGTCGAGCCTACATGTGACTTCAGACCCACAGCAACGTGATTGACTCTCAACTGACCTCTGAAATGATCTAGCAAACCACTCAACTCAGTTCAAGAGTAGCTAGGAATGGGCACTAAATGTCCAGCAATGCCTCTATCCCGCAAGTGAATGTAAAAGAATCTTTAAATGATCTTTCATACGATGGTTCATTGTTAACTCTTTTAATTATTTTCATTTATCCTCTATGGAATTCTTGTTCAAAAGGCCAATTTTGTGAAATAAGTAATTTTTCGGAAGAATGTGACTGAACCTGAAAGTGATCATGTAAATGACTTGAAGTTGTCCCTCAAGTGAATGATTAAATTCAAAAGTGGCTCTTAGCTGACTTGAATATCTGGCCACCTCAGGACGCTAGTGAAGCTGCACCGTTTCCGACTATATGATGATTATGAGCCAAACAACCCATGTGACTGTAGATAAAGGTGAACTATCCCTTCTCATTCTTGTTGACTTGTCTGCTGCTTTTAAGATTGTTGAATGCAGCATCCTTCTGCAGTGCGTTTCCTCTATCATCTAGCTGGGTGGGAATGCACTTAGTCCATTCATGGGCTGTGGGTATTCCATTTATTGCCCGTCCCTTTTGCCCCTCAAAGATGATGGTGGCGGTGAGCTGTCTTCTTGAACATTGAAGTCTGTGATGGATTGATACACTGACAGTGCTGCTAGGAAAAGAGATCCCTTCGTGCTGTCACATTTGACTTCGAGTGTTGAGTCACATGTATATACCGTCTGTGAGACCACCTAATCCCACCTCTAACATTGCCAGACTCTACATTTGATTCATAGAGTCAGAGAGATCTACAACATGGAAACAGACCCTTTGGTCCAATTCGTCCAGGCCAATCAGATATCTTAGAATAATTCAGTCCCATTTGCCAGCGTTTGGCCCATATCCCTCTAAAAAAAATTCCTATTCGTATATTCATCTAGATGATTCAGTTTATCTGCCACTGAAACCCTGCCAACTATGTTAAAACCTCTAGATGTTTCTATTCAAATATATTACTAGCCAGCTCCCTATTGAGTAAACTTGGGTTCGTCCAAACTTTGTCCAATTTACATTGTCCTTTTTACCTGTCACTCCTATGCTTTCAGCTATACATTCGATCCCCAGTAAGCAAAGCTTTGATTTTAAAATTCTCATCCTTGTTTTCAAATCTCCCCATTATCTTACCTCTCTGTATCTGTGTCATCTACACCAGCCTCCTGAGATATCTGTGCTTCTCAGATTTTGACCTCTTGAACATCCAGATTTTAATTGCTCCATTGTCGGTTGTTGCATGTTCAGCTGTCAAGCCCAAATTTCTGGAACTCTTCCCCTAAACCCCTTTGTCTGTTTTTGTTTCTTTTAAATCCATCTCTGTGAATGTGGGTTCAGTTATCTGCTTTAATGTCACCTAATATGATTCTATGTCATGTTTTGTTTCATAATGCTCGTGTGAAGCATTCTCCCTATGTCTGCGCGGGTTTCCTCCCACAATCCAAAGATGTGGAGGTCAGGTGATTTGGCCATGTTAAATTGCCCATAGTGTTCAGGAATGTGTCGGTTAAGTGCAGAAGTCAATGGTAAATATAGGGTATGTTCATTAGATTAGATTACTTACAGTGTGGAAACAGGCCCTTCGGCCCAACAAGTCCACACCGACCCGCCGAAGCGCAACCCACCCATACCCCTACATTTACCCCTTACCTAACACTACGGGCAATTTAGCATGGCCAATTCACCTGACCCGCACATCTTTGGACTGTGGGAGGAAACCGGAGCACCCGGAGGAAACCCACGCAGACACGGGGAGAACGTGCAAACTCCACACAGTCAGTCGCCTGAGTCGGGAATTGAACCCGGGTCTCAGGCGCTGTGAGGCAGCAGTGCTAACCACTGTGCCACCGTGCCGCCCACTAATGGGTAGGGGAATGAGTCTGGGTGGGTTACTCTTCGGAAGGCAATGTGGATTTGTTGGGCCAAAGGGCCTGTTTCCACACTGTAGGGATTCTAATTTAAAGTATCTTGAGAGGCTTTGCTTTGTTAAAGACACTGCATATATCCTCCATGTTAGAACATGTAGACTAAGTCAGCAGCCGTCATCATTATTGATTCCCAAATAAACGAAGAAGTTAGCAAATTGACCTCCTTCCCCTTGCAGTTATGTTGACGTTTCTCACCTAGAGTGTAATGTTCAGCTGCAGTCCAAACTGACTGGAAAATACTGATCTTATTATTTTAGAATAAGTCCTCCATCCCAAAAATATATCATAGATATTACATCAATAGCTTTGGATTAATAAAATAATTTGTATCCCTAGATAAATAAGGGAATATTGATTGTACTTATGCAGAATTAATTTGGGGATTTGTTAAAGTTGAAACATTGAAAACCAATAGCATTTTTCATAATCCAGGTTTACAATTCTAACACACACATCCTGTGCAGTTCTACTCAAGTTATTGCACAATTGATTTGATTCTTTAAAGAAGAGAATACCATTTATACTGTCAGATGGGAAAGTCTGATGTTAGAAGGCCAAGAGCAGTAAGCACAGCTTGAAATGAGTGACTGTGGTCCTTTCTAATCATGGTTGGATCAAAATCTCAACACCACCCCCCCATCAAACGTACACGTGTTGTCTGTCTCTTGCTGACTCTCATGCACACTCTCTCACACTAACTCACCCACTCTCACTCTCAATACCGCGTGCGTTGTACACACAAACACACATTGCATGCACCTCTGATAGCAGGAAGCCTTCACACAGACTGCAGCCAACACTATCTCATGGACAATCAGTGATGGACAACAACAACTGGCCTTCCTACCAATGCCCAATCCCAGGAAGGAAAAAAAAATAGGCTCCGTTACAGCTCTGTCGTCTCTTGCACCAGGTATAATCATTGTCAGAAAAGTGGGGGAAACCCAGAATAGTAAAGGCCAGTGATTTCTCCACTAGGCCCTTGGCAGTGCTCCCATTCCTCCATAAGGAATCAATTAAATCATCCGCCTTCAGTGCCTGCTGCTCCAAGGAGCCCAATATTCCTAGAAAGGATAGCACACTCTGAGCATATTGCAACGCAATAAAAGTAAAGGTCTAAATTGCATCATCAGTCTCTAATGTTTGCATGTAAAAAAGAAAGATCTTGACTTTATAGTACATCCTTTACAACACTCTGGTGTCTCAAAGCTCTTTTCAGCCAATACTGTACTTTTGAGTGTGGTCAATGTCGTGGGAAAACAGCAACTAATTTGACACAGTCCCTCTCAAAGGAGGCCTCTAAGAGAACCCAGTTATCGTCCATCGGTGAGACCGTGCACTGCCCTGTATTCTGTTTTACCAGCTCATGCTTTTTCCAAATTCCCAATGAAAACTGCATTGCTTGTAGCCAGATGTACTGAAGCAATACTTGTGCATGACCATTGCTTATTTAAACATTGTATCATCTAAATCCATGGGCAACTGCAGGAAAATTTAATACTATGTTTTCAGTATTTAAGGTATTGTGATCATATCATCATAAGTGTGGAATGGTTGCTTGTGGTATGTATCTCAACATTGTAGGCACCTTTAAAAAAGAAAAGAACTATTCCAAGAAAAGCATTTAACTAACCTTTGAAGATTTTCAGGAAATCTATGTGACCCATAAATCTGTTTCATTCTCATACTTTCTCTCCATTTGTTAAAAGATATACTTCAGAAATCCACTGAACTAATTCCTTATTTTCATTTCTCATCTCCCCCCGCTCATCATCTTCCTGTAGCCCTAAATTGCTGAGCTGATAACTAATAGATAGGTTGGTGAAATTGTCAGCATTTGTTTTACAAAATAACGTGGTTCTGCTGATGCATATGCACAAGTCCGACATTGCTCCTGAGATGGATTGTCAGGGTCTAATGTGGTGGTGTGTGGGAAAGTTAGCTTTCATTTTGTGCAATCTGGGACATTAGATCAGATTGCAAAAGGCTGACTGAACAAATAGAATCTGTTCATTTACTATTGTTTTAAGTCAAACACCTAGCCATTTTGTCCTGTCAAATTTCAGGATACCTGGCCTACTTCACTGACGACCTTAGGGTAAGCACTGTTTAGCAGGGAAGAAAAGTTGTGGAGCTTGGGACTCTGCACCAATCACAGCCGACAGCAGTTGGCTGCTTTACTACAGGACAGGAGGAGTGTTTCTGCTCCCCTTGGTTCCACAGGAAGGCATTTAGAATCTTGTTTATGAAGAGTGCAACTTTAGTTGGTCTTGATGCATGGTCTAGGTGCTACTAAAGAATACTGATTGCAGAAGGCACGATACTTGCCCTATTCACTTCAGATGACGTACTGAAGAAGGGTCCTATGTGGGTAAGATTTCTCCTTAATGACATATTTAAGGAAATTTAGTGTGTTTTAGGAATACCTGAGAAACGATCCAATTTCAGGTCGATGGATAGAGAATTTTGGTCACAAAGTTGGATCTTGCAACAAGGACCAAGACCCAAGGACTTTCAGCACGTAGAGTTGGAGAGCTTAATTTAATCCAATTATCTAGACTAGACGATTTCACGTTTGCATCATTTGGGGGTGGGTGAGTGGGAAGACGACAAAGACTAACAAAGGAATTGTTACAAGTCTAAAGGGTGCGTTAATGTGTAAGGGGTTCAGCAGAGGAGCCCAATGTTTGTCAGAAACCAGCAGTGGTATAGAGGTGGATGTCACCATGACTGGTGATAATAGGACGCCAAGCTTATAATAGCCTGGCTCATCTTTAGAGATTGGAGAAGAAGATGATATTAGTTGTTATATTTAAAACCTCTTTCACAATGCTTATAGCTTGTTGCACTAAGTTAGACGATATAAACAATACAGTTACTTTTCCTGTTGTCTGAGGTTTTTTTGTGCCCAGTAGTTTCAAAAGATTTTTCTTTTTCCTTAAAACTAGGTTCAGGAGGTGTGCATCCATTGGTGGATCCTCTAGCAGCTGGGCCCCATTTGGCTCGTTTTCCATACCCACCAGGTGCAATACCCAACCCACTATTGACCCAGGCTCCACATGAACATGAAATGCTCAGGCATCATCCTGTCTTTGGTAAGCAAATTCACATATCCAAAATAATTAATTCCGTATATTAATATTTTGAGAGGTTATGCTTATATCTCAGTAATAGATTATTTAAATTTAAATGAACCTTTCTTAATTTAATTGTATCACTGGACTGGTAATCCAGAGACCTAGCTAATGCTGTAGGGAGAGAACCAGACATTGCTTGAGAAACTTGGGTCTGGCAATATCTGTAGAGAGAAAGCAGAGTTGACATTTCTCCATAAATGCTGCCAGACCTGCTGAGTTACTCCAGTTTGTTTTGTTTTAGATCTTTGGCATTCACAGTTCTTGAAGCAATAAAACAAAACATTGGTTCAAATCCCTCCATGGGAAATGTTGAAATTTGAATTTCGTTTATATACCTGGAATTAGAAGCCTAGTCTAAAGGTGACCACAGAATCTTTGTCCATTGTTGTAAAAAGCCATGTCCTTCACTTAATGTCCTTACCTAGTCTAGCCCACATGTAATTCTCAATCCATTGCATTGTGGTAGTCTCTTAAACATGCCTTCTCCACTGGTCCTGTAAGTCACTCAGTTTTATAAAACCACAATGAGGTCCAGGAGAAGGAATGAAAAAGAACAGACCACCCATTATTCACTAGGATCTGGAAACAACAATGGTACAGCCAGCCCTGTCAATACCACAAAGTCCTCCTTACTAACAACTGGCTATTCATCTCAAATTGGGAGCGCTGTCCCATAGACAAGTCACGCAACACCTGGGCCTGGTCATGCTCAGAGACTCATCTTACAATGTCAAACACTTCACCACATTTTCTCTGGGTCCATCCTATCCCACTCCTCAAGCTCAGACTGGTATGCTCTGCTCACATAAAGCAGGACAACTCCAACCGAGATAATTACTGTCCTTGCAGTCGGCCGTTAACCATTAGCAAAGTGATGGAAGGGATGTTGACAGTGCTGTGACCAGCATTTGCTCAGAATAACCTGCTCACTGTTTCTCAGTTTGGGGTTCAGTTAGTGCTATTTGGCACCTGACCTCATTACAACCTTAGTCCAAACAACAAAAGAAAACTGAACTCCAGAGGGAAGAGCAAAGCGATTGACCTTGAAATCAAAGCAGAATTTGACTGTGTTTGGCTTCCACGATTCCTAGCAAAACTGGAGTCAAGTGGGGATCGTGATGAAGCTGCCTTCTGATTGAAGTGATACAAAACAAGTTTGTTGTGATTGTTATAAGTCAAATCATCTCAACCTCAGGTTGTTACTACAGGAGTTCGTCAAGGTAGATTTGTTTTCTAATCACTCAGTGCAGGGATGTTATTACACACCTCTGGAGCAGGCAGCACTTGAACCCAGGCTTCCAGGTCTAAACAATGGAACGGCAGCATCACAACCTTGAGTTGCACAGGCTAATGTCCGAGGCCAAATTATCTGTAGCTTCTCCATCAATAACTTTCTTTCCTTCATAAGGCCAGAACTGGGGACATATGCTGATGATGGTAAAATGTTCAGCAGCATTGTGACTGCTCAAATATAGATGTAATCACTGACCATATGCAGCTGGACCAGGACAATGTCAAGGTTTGGGTTGATAAGAGACATGCAACACTTGTGCTACACAAATGGTCGGCAATAGCTATTTCAAACCAGATTGAATGCAACCATCACTCCTTGATACAAATGGCACAACCATCATTAAATTCCACTCCCTCCCCTCGAATCCTGGGAGTTTCCATTGACTGGAATCTGACCTGGACCAAACATAAATACTGTGGCAACAAGCGCAAGTCAGAAATAAAAACAGAAAATCTTGGAGAAATTCAGCAGGTTTGGCAACATTGGTGGAGAGCAACACAGTTAACGTTTTGAATCCAAAGATTCTGTCTTGGAAATGAAAGGTTAGAGGCTAGGAATTCTGCAACAAGTAGCTCACCTTGTGGCACCCTCTGCTTGTCTACTACCTGCAAGTCAGAAGTATGGTAAATCTGTTCCATTTACCTGGATAAATTTAACTCCAATAACACTTGAGAAGCACATCCAAGACAACACATTCCCCATACACAACATTCACTCGCTTCACCATGGATGTACAGTTGTAGCAGTGTGTACCAAGTACAAAATATACTGCAGCAACTTAACCAGCTCCTTAAACAGCATCTTCAAATCCTGTGACCTCTAGGACCAAGAGCAAGGTAAAAGGGCTACACCTGCATGGGAGCACCATCATGACCTGTACATTCTCCAAGTTGCACACTATCCTGACTTTGAATTATACTGCCATTCCTCCACTTCACTGGGTCAGTATCCTGGAGTTCTCTTCCTAACAGCAGCATAGGCCTACCTGTAATGCAGGACTGTAGTGGTTCAATAACAAAGCTTACCACTGTCTTCTCAAGCACAATTAGAGATGGACAGTGATGTCCACATCACAATTTTTTTTTAAATTAAATTAGAATTTGACCAAATGGTTCATTTACAGTTTGTTTTTATTTGTTGAACCTATGTTTTCAGCATGTAACAATTTACAACCTACGTAAGAACAGGCAAGTGATCTCTCTTGTCATTTTGCTTTCAGGTGGACCATATAGAGACCTGCCTGGTGCTATCCCAGCTCCGATGTCAGCAGCACACCAACTGCAGGCAATGCACGCCCAGTCAGCAGAACTACAGAGACTAGCAATGGAACAGCAATGGCTACATGGCCATCACCATATGCACGGAGGTCCTCTTCCTGGGCAAGAAGACTATTATAGGTAAGAATAGCTAAACTTTGCTGTTCAGCATTTCACTTTGAAATAGATATAAATTTCATTTAATTGAATTCTTCACATGAGATTGTTCTGACCTTAAGATGATTTACAGTATTCATTTTGAATCAGAATGTTGACAGTTAATGCTTAGAATATTATAAAATCTGATCTGAACCCAACAGGAGAAGCTGACCTTGTGCAAGAATGCTTATTTATGTCTTGATTTCTCAGCTGAGGTCAGAATTTCTCTCTAAAGAGCATCTTAGCAGAACTGAAATGGGAACAAGCAAGCGTGTACTGCCTCAAATAGATATGCTAGCCCTTTTTCACTCTGGCAAACATTTTTCTGAAATTTGTGATTGGGATCTGAACATCATTGGGCGGGGCCAGGATTTCTGCTGATCCCCAATTGACCATGAGCTGCCTTCCTGAATCTCTGTAGGCCTTGTAGTCGGTAGAACTACAGTGGATAAATGGCTTGCTGGACAATTTCAAAAGGCAGTTAATAGTCTACCATATTGGTGTGTTCTGGAGTCAGGTATAGGTGAGACTATTTAAAAACATTTACTGTCTGCTCCTGAAGAACATTAGTGAAGCAGGTATGTTTTTACATTAATCCAGGACGTTATAAATTTTTGTTCATATTTGCTTCCTATCAAATTTAAATTTCACCATTTGCTGTGGTAGAATTTGAATTCATGCCCCAAGGGCATTTGTCCAGGCCCCTGGATTGCTATTCCAGTAACTTTACAATAGTGTTACTGTCTGCTGAAAATTAATCTCTGACATCAACATCATTCTTATAGAAACAAGCTTTTTTTTTAAATTACTAGCAATGCAAATATTTTCACCTATTATTTTAAATCAATGTTGAAAGTTTTCAGTGCATTTGATCTTTTAGCTTTGTCATTTTGGCACTAACTTTTCCAGATCATTGTAGATCCAGCAAGACTTTGATTTTGTGTGCAATATTTTCCAATTTCTTAAATGAACAAAAAGAAAATCTGACTTCTGTTTCAGATAGATACAAGTAAGCACACAGAAAGGGAAACTCCCTGTTTTAGAGTATTCATCAAAAATACTGATTTTCTTGTTCATCAACTCCGTGAGAATGTCACTCAGTGGGCGGTGAAGTTCTTTGCATTTTGTTCCATGCACTGTGCACAGTAATACACAGACTCATGGCAAAAGGTCACAGAGATCTTGAACTGAACCAATCTGAAATAATCAAATTTTGAAAACATAACCTACAGTTGACTTGTAAATTGGAAATGTTATTAAACAATGCCTCAGTGCAAATAAATGACAGTTTGTTTAAAATTCTTGTTAACTGATATACTAAATTAGTAGCCCTTGAAAATGGTAGCAGTTTTGTTATTGTGTAACCTTTAATTTTTAATGATTAATCAATTATTACTACTTGCCTGTGCTTTCCAGAAATATCCAACAAAACTGTCACATAAAACTTCTAAAATAATGTACCCATATTTTAGGCAGTTACTTCTGGTTTTCATAAGGATTCCTAAGTATTTGTCCAGAAAATAATTAAATTCAAAATTACCCATGTGTATGTCTACATATAAAAAGCAATGTCACTTCAGCACTTTGTGGTCTTATAACAAAGAGTTTCCAAATACCATTGCCTATGAGAATTATACCAGTTGTTTGCTAGACCATAAGTCTAATAGAAGCAATGCTTCACTTTAATATTTCAAAAAGCCATCGTGTTTACATTAGACTTGAAGTGTAGTTCTACACAGATTAGGTAAGTCATGCACTGGACCATGCAGATCTAAGCAATTAGTATTTTAGCATCATGTGTTTGGAACAGTATATGACACCACTAACTAGTATTTATGTAATCTTTAATATAAAACATCCCAAGGCATTTTACAGAGGCAAAAATAAAGCAAAATATGACATTAGATGGTTTATTGAATGTTCACCCAGAATCATAGAGCACGGAAACAAAGCATTCGGTCCAACCAGTTCATGTTGAACATAATCCTAAACTAAACTGGTCCCACCTGCCTGCTCCTGGCCTGTATCCCTCCAAACATTTCTTATTCATGTATTTATCTAAATGCATTTTAAATGTTATAACTGTACCCACAGCCATCACTTCCTCTGGAAGTTCATTCCACACATGAACCACACTTTTTTTTTAAAAATTGTTCTTCATGTCTTTTTTAAATCTTTCTCTTCCCATCTTAAAAATATGCCCCTAGTTTTGAACCCCCCCCTCCTCCCCCCCAATCCCAGGGAAAAGACACCTGCTATTCACCTTATCTATACCCCTCATGATTTTATAAACCTTTGAGGTCACCCCTCAATATCTTACTCCAGTGAAAAAAGTCCCAGTCTCTCCTTATATCCAAAACCTTCCATACCAAGCAACATCCTGGTAAATCTCTTTTGAATCCTCTGTAGCTTAATAATATCCTTCCTATAACAAGGTGACCAGAACTGGGTAACAGAAGAGGCCTCACCAACATCCTGTACAACCTTAACATAACATCCCAATTCCTAAACTCAAAAGGTTTGAACAATGAAGGCAAGCATGCTAAACATCACCTTAACCAACCTATCTGTATGTGATGCAAGCCACAACGAATTCATGTACCTGAACCCCTAGATGTCTCTGCTTTACATTGCTGCCCTATTTTTAATTGTATAAGTCCTACCCTTGTCGTTTAACCAAAACTCAAAACCTCACATCTATCCAAATTAAACTCCATGTACCACTCTTCAGCCCATTGACTTGATTGATCAATATCTCTTTGCAATCTTAGATAGCATTCTTCATTGTCTACTAGACCACCAATTTTGATATATCTACAAACTTACCATGCCTTCTATATTCTCACCTAAATTATTTATATAATTTACAAACAAAAGTGGACCCAGCACTGATCCCTGCAGAACACTGCTGGTTACAAACCTCGAGTCTGCAAAACAACCCTCCACCAACACACGCTGTCTCCTGCCATCCGGCTCATTTTGTATTTAATTGGCAAGCTCACCCTGAATCCCATGTGATCTAACTTTACTAATTATTCCACAGTGCAGAAACTTGTTGAAGGCTTTACTAAAGTCCAAGTAAACAATGTCTGTTGCTCTACCTTCACCAGTCCTCTTGGTTATTTCTTCAAAAAACTCAATCAAGTTTGAGAGACACACTTTCCTTCACACAAAATTGTTCCTAATCATTCCTTGCCCCTCCAAATTCATATAAATCCTGTCATTCGGAATCACTTCTAACAACTTACCTACCGTCGAAACCAGACTCACTGGTCTATAGTTCCCACATTCTCCTTACATCCCTTCTTAAACAAAGACGTAACATTATCTACTCTCCAGTTATCCGGCCCCTCACCCATGGTTATAATGATGCAAATATTTCTGCACAGGACCCCGCAATTTCCTCCGCAACATCCTGGGATACATTAGATCAGGTCCCAGAGATTCATCCCCCTTTATGTTTTCTGAGACCTCCAGTATATCCTCTATTCTTTTAAAACATCAACATTTATTTCCCTGAATTCCCTAGCCTCCATTTCTTCCTCCACAGTAAAAACTAATTCAAAATATTCATTTAATATCTCTCCTATCTCCTGAAGTTCAACACAAAGGTGATCTTTTTGATCGTTAAGGGTCTCTCTCTAGCTACTGTCTTGCTCTTAATGTACTTGCAGAATCTCTGTAATATCCTTAACATTATTTGCCAAGGCTATCTCATATTCTCTTTGCCCACCTGATCTCCCCCTCGAGTATGCCCCTATACTCCAGAGATTCATTTGAACTCCGTTGTCTATGTACTAATATGGTTCTTCTTTATTCTTGTATAGAACCTCAATATCTTCATCCATTGTTCTCTAATCCTACTAGCCTTACCTTTCACTCTAACAGGAACATGATGACTCTGAACTCCTATTATCGCAGTTTTGAAAACCTCCCACTCATCAGATTTCCATTTATCTGTGACCAGCCTATTCCAATCAATTTTTGCAAGTTCTTGTCTCTTGCCATTAAAATTTGCCTTTCTCCAATTAAAACTGTGAATTTTTATGGAAGGCTTATCCTTTTCCAAATAGCATTATGATCATTAGACCCAAAGTGATCCCCTACTATCACTTCAGTCACTTGCTCTGTCTTATTGCCCAACACAAGGTCAAGTTCTGCTCCTTCACTAGTCAGAACGTTCACATATTGATAAAGAAAATTTTCTTGAACATGTTAAACAAATTGTTCACCGTCCAAACCTTTAACACTATGGCACTCCCAGTTAAGCTTTGGAAAATTGAAATCACCTACTGTTACATTCTTATTATTCTTACATATATCTGAGATTTCTCTGTATAATTGTTCCTCGATTTCCCGCTAACTATTGGAGGGTCTGAAGACAAATTAAAAAAAGATCTTGCACTACTAATGTGTAGTAACTAAGAAATGGTTAGCACTGCTGGTTAGCAGTGGTTAGCAGTGGTTAGCACTGCTGCCTCACAGCCCCTGGAGACCCGGGTTCAATTCCCGACTCAGGCGACTGACTGTGTGGAGTTTGCACGTTCTCCCCGTGTCTGCGTGGGTTTCCTCCAGGTGCTCCGGTTTCCTCCCACAGTCCAAAGATGTGCGGGTCAGGTGAATTGGCCATTCTAAATTGCCCATAGGGATGTGGGGGTATGGGTGGGTTGCGCTTCGGCGGGTCGGTGTGGACTTGTTGGGCCGAAGGGCCTGTTTCCACACTGTAAGTAATCTAATCTAATCTAATCTAATCTAAATGTAGAATTAAGGTATGTGTAGACTTTCCAAAGATTTTGTTAACCCAATTCAGTTTGAAAAAAAGTTACGCACTTGTTTTGCTTTTTTGACTATAAAGAATCAAAAATGAATCAAAATAAACATCTTGTGCTACTGAAATGTAATAACAGTAAACAAATCTAAAAGTAAATCTAGAAATAAACCTGTAATTTCAGGAGCAGCTGAGAGAATGAAAGAAATGAATGAAAAAAATAAGCTTAAGATAACAGGAGTCAACCATACAATTCTTCAAGCCTTCCCCACCATTCAGTACAAACATCAATGATGTTTGAATTCAATCTGCTTTTCTGCCCACTACCCTTTATTGTCTGAGAGACCAAAGCCTATAAGTCGCCTTAAATAGATTCGACAATGGAATATCTGCAACGATCTGAGGAGAATTCTAAGCATTCACATGCTTTCAGTGAAGAAATTTCTCCTCATCTCAGTCCTAAATGATTTGATCCCTTATTCTGAAACAACCTCATTAAGGAATAGTATCGACCAGTGATTCAGTAAGAAATTGTATTTGTATAATACTTTGAACATTCCAAGACACACTACTGAAATTTCAACAAATAAAATTTAACGTTCAACGGGCAATTCCATTAAGTGATGAAACACTGAGCCACATAAATCAGGTAGCTCCCAGACACAATTCCTAATGTTTGCTGTTATTGGTCAGGGTGACATTGGCCTTAGTGCCTGCACCTTGAAGATTGAAAAAGGAGAAACGCAGAAACAACAAAAGAAGAGCATGATACAGACCCTTCTCATCCACCTCTTGATTCCTTTCACCATTAGGCAAGGTGGAAACCCTAGCTGCACCTGTTTATGTAACCCATAAAGACTGACTGGTGAATTCTGTGAGGTAAAGACTTCTTATTAGATTGCAACAAGACTTGTAAGTGACTTATTCTAATCAGATATTGGATTTGTTTCAAAAAATTAGCATGGTGAAAACTTGCCATTTATGTTTTATTTTCAATATAGCCCCTAGAAATTATGCCAAATATTGAGCATACCTATATAAAAAAAAGCCTCAACTGCCTTGAGCCATTAGAAAATGCAAATCATAATACAGTGCACAGCACAGGCTAAGACATCTTTTGTACTACGTTAAATTTTTGAAACGAAGAACCTTTATAATCAACAGCAATGACACTTGCATGCCTGTGTTTACTTTCTTCTCGTGGTATTTTTGAATGATTTCCATTCCATTCTGTATTAAACATCATCTTATGGGTGTTGTTTGTGGATCAGCACACTCTTTCAGGAATTGCAGTAGTAGCTGAGAATTTTAAGAGCATCCCAGTAGTAAGCTTTGGGGAGTGGGTGGGTGTGGAGTTGCAGTAAAAATTGTCTCAACTGTACAAAGTTGCAAAGAGATCTCAACAGTTTGTGAGTGGGTTAGAAACAATGGTGAATGGAGTTCGGTATGGGCAACTGTGATGTCATCCACTTTGGATCAGAGAATGTTAGGATATTGGTGTTACTAAAGGTCACTTCAGCAAAAGTCACTCAATCCTAATGCATATATACACAGAAGGTAACTAAGAATGCTAATAGAGTTTTGTTTTATTTTGTTCTTGTGACATGAGCATCACTGGCTGGGTCAGAATTTATTGCCCAACCTAACTGCCCTCTGAAAAAGTGATGGTGAACTACTGCAGTCCGTGTGGTGTAGGTTCACCCACAACAGTGTCAGGAAGAAAGTTGCAGGAATTTGACCCAGCAGCACTGAAGGAACACCCAATAGAGTTCTGGATTCCAGATCAGAATAGTGTCTCTTGAAGGGGAACTTACAGGTGGCAGTGTTCCTATGTATCTGCTGCCCTTGTCCTTCTAGGTGATAGAAGTCATGAATTTGTAAAGTTTCAATAATATTTCATAGCTTTAAAATACGAAAGTGAAGAAAGGATGATTCAGCTGTGCACAGCTTTTTTTCAGCTTCATTTGGAATAGCGCATTTGGGTACCAAACCTCAGGAATGCAGTGTTAGTTTTGGAAGGGATGCATCATCGATTCATCATATTGCTACCAGGCCTACATTGAGATTAGATTCCATAAATCTGATTCGTATTGTCTTGAGTTGTGAAGATTGAGGGATAAGCAAATTGAGGTGTTCAAAATGAGAAAGCAATTTAATGGAGTGGATCTAGAAAAATGCTTCACTTTGTTGAGAAAATACAAACAGGGATGTAGTATGAAGAATTTTACTATTTCAGATAGAAAATCAGAAAGCACTTCATGGCGAGTGGAAATTTGTAATTGTCTTCCCCAAAAGGCTGCGGACTCTGAATTAATTGCAGTGAAATGACAGAGATTGTTAGATTTTCTTTTTGTGGTTAAGGGTGTCAAATAAAGATGGATATTTGGAGTTGCGGTACAGACCAGTCAGAATTGAAAGATCAGACTAACTTGCACCTATTCCTATATACAACTGGTAAGGCCATCAAATTCTCAGTAGTGAGCCCGAACATCTGCATGTGGAATTTATCTGTTGGAACCTTTCCATGCAGTTTGCTCTAATTCAGGGTCCATGGAAATTGTTAATGCACATGATGTGTTCTGGCCTTGTCAGGTTGAGAATGTTGCATCATTATATTCAGTGAATGTGTTTTTAAGTTGTGGATAATTAACTTTTCCATTGAAACATATGTACTGTCCAATTTGGCCTAAAACTTGTCTGATTTATCATAGACCAAACTGTCTTTAATAGAGATTTGTATTTTTCAGCTTTTTTTAAGCACAGATAAGTGAGTAAAATATACAACCTTGTTTTCATTAAACACATCTGAAGGGTGTTTTTCTCAAATAAATCATCTCAAGATGTCTTTTTTTTCATGAGTACCATTTTGTTTCTCTTATAGCCGTCTGAAAAAGGAAAGTGACAAACCACTTTAATTCCTGAACCATATGAAGGCTCACTGAGACGGGCAAAGGTCAATCAACCAGTACTTTGGAAGGAGCTCTGACATCCTGCAAGAATGACAAAAAGAGATCTTCCTAAAAAGATTTCCAACCCCATCCCCTCACCCCACCAAAAAAGATCGTATGATTTTATTTTGTAATATTCATCTGTGGAGGGGGCTGGCTGTGGATCGTTGCACGACATTGCATTTGATTATATGACAGTCAAAAATGCACGCTGAGCAGTGTTTCCAGCTGTTCTTGTAATGGTACTAGACCGAGTTTCAAACGGTCACTGCACAATGCAACCTAACTAAAACAAAACACAAAAAGTTAACAGATTTAAGTTCTGATTATAAGTACTATAGTACATTTTATTACTCCTTAAATAATATGTAGGATATCCTCATAATTTTAAAGAAAAGTCAAATCTATGGCATGGCTTTTGAGTTTGTAAATAAAGAAAATTAAACTTATAAGTAAAGGATTAGTTGTGGATTTCTAATTGGATAACAGATTGCAAAAGTTAAATGTTTTAAACAGCTTCAACTCCTTTAATTAAAGGAGAAGTTAGCTGTGTGGTAATGTTTCCTCTGAAATGGAGTGTTTTTTCTGTGTCTAGTAGCAGTGGCATGCATCAAAAGGTTGCAGGGATTGTGGTCCAGACAAATGTCAACATAGATTTTAATGAACGTAATAAAAGGCTACATAAATAGTATTTTACCATCACTGGGTTTGGGCATCCCATACCATGCTGGTCAACAATGCAGACTATTACTAGACTGATCTCTTGCCAACAGCATGAAAGAAATCTAGGCTCTCTGTTCAAATCATAAAAAATATTTTCAGTATCCAAAATATTTGAGACAGTTGAATCTTTTACCACTGTTTTATAGTGATAATTTTATGATTTAATATTTAAAAAAATTAGGAACAAATAAGCTACTTTTGTATTTGCGTTTAACGTAACATCGAGCATTTTTGCTTTCATTAAACATGCATTAAAGTATTGCACATAACTGTGGCATCATGCTAATTTTCTACTTGTCAACCTACTTTCGCATGTGGAGAAAACCGACAGCCCATAATTAAATATCAGATTCAAGGGCATTAATGTGTCACAAGTCGTCTTCACAAAAATTAGGTAAACAGTTTGGGAGTACGGGAAAATAGGACCAAAAGTATGAATTGAACTTCTGTGTTATCATGCACCTGTCACTCTGTCAATCAACAGAAGTTTGTTATCAAACATTTAAGCAGCTCAGACCTCCCCATTGTAGAAGTACATTGTGCACAAGTGTACTTTTCTCACTCGATGGGAAAACTTTTAATGAGGAGAGTTTGAGGTAGAACAAAGGCTTGTCCGTACTGGTAGAAAAGTCCTTTCTATTTCTGAAATAAATGTTCTGACAAGATATTGATTCAAAGAATAATTTTAGTCAATCAAAAAGATTCAGTTTTTAAGTCCCTTTTATAATATATATATCATAGCAGCTATTTTGGTTTTGGGCTTTTGATTACCTTGCAGAGATTTATACTCATTTTCCTTCAGTCCTTTACCATGATGCATTAATGTCTGATTTCAGCAGTGTGGGTATCTGAGATACCAGCAAACTGAGCTGAAAACCTGTCAGTAAATAACATTAACTTTAGAGCAGGGGCTGACTGATATTGCTCTTTTGTCAATAATAATGTTTTTATATCTTAAACAATTGAAAATACCACTCTTAAAATGGTTTTGAAAGTTTGAACTTTACATTTTATCAAAGAAGGTATCACTTTGTTGTCAGAAGCTGAATGCAGAGAGTCTGGCTGATGTCTGCACTGGGTAACTGGTTTCCTGATGGTGCGTATTTGTCTTTCCCCTTGATTTTATCAAGGACTGTATATTTTCCATTGTAGACTGTTATGTGGTGTTCACTGTCATAGGACTGTGTTTAATTAAAAAGAACGAACTACATGGTGTGCTCACACCCTGGATAGTGACACAAAGGTTCAAGTTTTTATTTTGCTTTTGTGTTTTCCGAAGTATAATGTTTAATGTTGTCAATGGTCCAGCTTCTTATTTCACTGCAGCATTAGCAGAATGTACATTCTGATGCTAAATTTATATATATCTTGAAGCTTAATGTATATAATAGTAGTTTGCCATGGGATAACACAATGTAAACAAGAAGTAGAAGCAAAGATTGTGAGTCCTGTGTTTTCTCCATTTGAGTATTTTGTAATTTTTGAAATATTTGTGACTTAAATAAACCAGACAGAGCTGCAATGTTCATGTTTTCATTTAGCTACAAAACTTGAGGTCAAAATGCCAGCTCACTTCTCACTGTTAGTTTCCAGTGTGCTGATGTTTGCACTAGTTAAAATGGTTTGCTTCTTGTATATGTATAAAGACAACTAATTAGGTTACCGTGAGGGCCATTTTATTCTCAGTAAGTTTGGTAACCTAACCGTTATAAACACTTAATGAGAAAAACTGTCAATTGAATGATTATGCCTTTGATTGATTGACATCAGATTGTTGTGAATGCAACCACTGATTAAGTATTAGAACACATGGACATGGAATAAGAGTGGGTCACTTGGCCTATTGAGCCTGCTCCACTATTTCATAAGAACTTGGCTGATTTGATTTTAACCTCCATTTAATGTTTCTGCATATTCCCAATAATCTTTCAAAATTAAGAATTTATATACCTCCAAATATTTTAAAATTCTGTATCCATTGCCTTTTAAGGAAGGGAATGTCAAAGTCACTCGGCCTTCTGATTGGAAAAAAAGTGTCTCCTTACCTCTGCCTTCATGGGTTTAATTACTCCTAATTTAACAAAGGGGAGGGGTTTGACCTGTCCTTCTGATACAGTGCTGCTCTATTATCATAATTATTATAAACTTACAACACTGATGTTCCTGTCCTTGTTCATATTTGCAACCTGGAATTACACCTTAGGATTGTAGCAGACAGAGACCTTACAACCTTTAACTAAAACGCTGTCTATGATTTCATGCCTTTCATGATGAATGGGAAGCTTTAATTCAGCCTTCAGGTGACAAGATGGTGAGAGTAGGTGGGGAGTTGTGGGGTAGGGATTGATGCTCATTTATGGAAAATCCTTAAGATGAAATAAATATGTTTTACTGCTCCACCATGATGAGTGGAATTATAATATTATATTCCATTAATTGAGAATAAAGAGAACAGTTTTCGCTAATAGGTCAATAATCAGCGGACAACAATTTTAAAAATAAACTTTCAAAAGGACAAGGGAAGATTGGGACAAAAACATTCGCAATCCAGAGTTATGATGATCTGACCTGCTTTGCCTGAAGCATATTCAAGACTAACTTCCAAAAGGTAAATCCATATTCTGCTTTAGAAGGGTCATTGATGGTGGAATTGGGAAGAGCACAAGTAGGCCTGATTAAATAACCATTTTGACAGAGTTGTCACTGATGTGATGAGCTGAATGCTTTGATGCTGCATTACACAACGCCCCAAGGCTACACAAAATACACACAGTCCCAGTTGTAAAACCCTTTATTTGAAGAAAAGGTAGATGACAAATCAGCCATTTAGAAGTGCAGTCAGTTCTGTTATAACATAGTTCCATCCTTGTGCAATCTATAAGAAAACCATGTAATAACAGCTCTACTTAAACTAATGGAGCCAGAATTGGTGTTATAACCAATATATGCTTTAAAATAGTGTCCCCAGTTCATCAATCCTATTATGGCAAATCTGTGTTAATGAAATACGTGTTATAGCAGAACGACCTGTGGCCAAAATTGGAATGCAAAGCTGTGATCTGTTTTACCTGTAGTGTCCACGTTCAGACGATGTTGTTGAGCTTGACGAGAACATAGATGTAGAAGCAGGTTCAAGCCACATATCCCATTTGAGCTGCTCCAGCATTGAATAAAATTGTGACTGATCTTCCATCAACAATCCATTTTTTTTATGCCCTTGATTTATTTGGTGTCCAATTGCAATTAATCTACCTGGTGATTCTTAAACAGTTGAATCTTATGGGAAATGTTTCAAGTAACTGAATAAACAGCAGGTGCCACCTCCACAAAATTGTGTGCTGCAACATCTCAGATAAACAAGGAGCAATTATAAATTGACTTGATATAGACAATTTGCACAAGAAAACATCAAATTTTCCTTTATAGGTTATTCAAAAAGAAAACAAGTGAAGTAAGAAAGGAAGTATTGGGATTGATAACTTAAAGCTTGATTAGAGCATTTTGTTTTAAAGGTGAGTGAGGTTTGGGGAAGAATTTCAGATCCTGGAAGCTCACTGAAAGTTAGATAGGATTCCAAGACTGTAGACAATCTTGTTCAGATTGAGAAAGTGGTCGGAGAGGGGAACAGAATCAGTGATCAGAGTAGTGTGTTTTTGGAAAACAACAAAGACAATGACTTATGATCTTTCCAATATTTAATTCAATGAAATTGAGTGTCCAATGAGCAGTCTGCGAATGCTGGTGTTACAATAGGTCATGATTGGCAAAAATGAGGTAAGTTATATAAGTGTGCATATGGATCCTGACGCCGTAAGTTTAGCTGATGTTACTGAAAGGCAGCATTTGGATGTGAAATAGCAGGATGTCAAGGAGAGTTCATTTGGGGAATCCAAAGGCAAGCAGTGTAATGTGATCAAAGAAACCACTATAGGAAATGTTCTGGCTATGATTGGATATCTGAGAGCTAAAGGAGAAGGATTGTTCAACATTGGTAGGCACTGTTCTGATAAAAGCTCAACCTGAAATGTTAATTTCCATTTCTCCCTGCAAATGCTGCCCAAGCTGCTGAGTATTTCCAGCATTTTTTTGTTTTTACATCAGATTTCCAGCTATCAGCTATAATCTGCTTTTGCAGAATATGAGGGGCATTGAAGAAGGGTAGTGTAGTCAACATGTTAAAATGCACTTGCATTCTCCGGCACCTTTATCATTATAGTCTAAACTTTCTGTACAGTTCCTTTTGATGCTCGATACTTTGTCCCATTTCCACATTGTTCACTTTATCTCGGAGCTTAAACGGTATCATATTACAACACCGATACAGGCCGTTTGGCACATTGGTCCATTTTGATGTTTATGCAGCACATTAACTTCTTTCCATCCTTTCTCATTTATAACTACGTCATTTTTTTGTCTTTAATCTGCCCAGAGTCCAATAGGAATATAACAATCTGTCTTTGCCTGGTTCACTCATTTGTCTCTCTGGCAACATCTGTTTCAAAGTGAATTGTGCACAGGAGGCATGTTGTTTACAACTCTGGAACATGCTTTTCTTGGCTTGATTAACATGCCAAAACCTGTCTGAAGATCAAAAACAAAACGAATTATTGCAGACCAGGCAGATTGACGTCTGTTAGTCACATTAAGGTATCTGGGCAGCAGGCCTGTCTGTATATTTAATCATTTTTATCAATTGACTCTTGCTAAAATTATAAAGTGATAAAAACACTGAATCTGCCCCAGTTTACAAGAGGCTCAGTTTTCTTTTTGAAACTTACATTCTATCTGGAAACAAAAGCATTTATTTTTTAAAATATTTTTAGGGGTCCAACTGCATAGCACTAT
Organism: Hemiscyllium ocellatum; assembly: GCF_020745735.1. Taxonomy (NCBI): domain Eukaryota; kingdom Metazoa; phylum Chordata; class Chondrichthyes; order Orectolobiformes; family Hemiscylliidae; genus Hemiscyllium; species Hemiscyllium ocellatum. Next base: position 38,009,738 of record NC_083437.1, on the reverse strand, counting down.
TTTCCCTCTTCTGCTTACTCAAATTCTTCACCATAATATAAAAAGTCTCAGCCAGTTCCCTTACTAATCTTGAGTACCTCAATTAGAATAAATTAAAATCCCCTTTTCAAAAACAACAGGTCCAACTTCCTTTTTTTTATGATGTACAAAGTCTGGAATTTGCCTAGCTCTATACCTTCTCAAATTCTTTCTATAATTAGATTACCAGAACTGCTTTAGACTGGATTAGACCAGGCCAGCACCTTATGAAACAACAAAAGATATTTGACTTTCAAATGATATGTTGATCAGTACCTTAGTGCCTTTTTATTTTATCACAATTAAGCAGTGGATAAACAATATCCACAGGAGTCCGTAAGCTTTTGCTCTGCGTCTGTATTAACTTTTTGACCTTGAGTCAGTTGATAGCACTCAGCATTTATCACTCACTAAAATGTGAGCCTGCATCTCACCTCTCAGCCATGTTACAAAAGCACAGTGTATACACTGGGAAGTGCAATGAAATCTATTACGTAGGCAAACACAGCAAATGTTATTCACATAATGCCATAATGACCAGTTAATCTATTGCTGGTAGTTGAGGAGAAAACTTGGATCAAACTCCCTTTGCTTACCTATATTATCTCATGGAATCTTTCATATCCACTCAAACAATTGAGTGAGAAATGTTCTGAGGTTAATGCAGGGGCACCAATAAAGCAACATAGCTTATGTTCCATTCCTGCACTGATGTTTGAAGCCACAATTTCAGATTCCTGGACAAGAACACTGGTAACTCTGCAGTGTTTTTATTGTTTCACACAAGTCCGCAAGAAATAGAAGCAGGAGTTGGTCCTTAGAGTCTGCTCTGCCATTCAATGGGATCATGGCTGATCTGACACTCCTCAGGTCCACTTTCCCATAACCTTGATTCTCCAACTGATCAAAAATCTCTCAACCTTAAACATACACAAGCATTCAGTCCCCACAATTCTGCATGCCAAGGAATTCCAAAGTCATGCAACCCTCTGAGAAGATATTTCTCCTCATTGAAATCTTAAATTGGCATTCCTTTATCTTAACACTGCCCTCTGATCCGTGACACACTCACAGTGGGGCAGCAACATCCTCCCAGCATTTGTCCTGTCAATCCCCTTAAGAATTGTATGTTTCAATGAGGTTATTTCACAATCTTCTAAACTCCAATGAGTAGAGGCCCAACCTGTTAGACCATTGCTCATAAGATGGTCATTCCATTCTGGAGACCATCCTACTGAATCTGAACTGCCTCCAATGAAATATTACCTTTCCTTAAATAATGGCACAAAAACTGCCAACAGTACTTCCTCAGAAGAGCTTCACCCATTGTTTATTTAAAATCAAGTCACCTTGGACAATCATTGGGTAAGATGAGGACTGTGGAAACAGTTGAATTTTACTACTTGGTCAAACTACCTACGATACCGAAAATGACCAAAACTATTGGTTGAAGGGGAGTACTCCTGTACAGGAACAGTAAGTGACTGTTGAAGAAACCAATGAAAAGTTTAACAAACTGGCAATCCAGTATCAATAAAGGAAAAGATTGCTATTTTCCCCAATCATTTGTTAAATTTGCAAGTTTTGTGAAGGTTTGTAGCTCAGGTTGAGGTTTAGGGTGTAGGTTTGCTCGCTGAGGTGTAGGTTTGATATCCAGATGTTTCATTACCTGGCTAGGTAACATCATCAGTGGGGACCTCCAAGTGAAGCGAAGCTGTTGTCTCCTGCTTTCTATTTATATCTTTCTCCTGGATGGGGTTCCTGGGGTTTGTGGTGATGCCATTTCTTGTTCGTTTTCTGAGGGGTTGATAGATGGTATCTAGGTCTATGTGTATGTTTATGGTGTTGTGGTTGACGTGCCAGGCCTCTAGGAATTCTCTGGCATGTCTTTGCTTAGCCTGTACCAGGATAGATGTGTTGTCCCAGTCAATCCGTGTGTAGGGCTACGAGGGAGAGAGGGTCGTGTCTTTTTGTGGCTAGCTGATGTTCATGTATCCTGGTGGCTAACTTTCTTCCTGTTTGTCCTACGTAGTGTTTGTGGCAGTCCTTGCATTAAATTTTGTAGATGATGTTGGTTTTGACCATGGGTTGTACTGGGTCTTTTAAGTTTGTTAGTTTTTGTTTGAGTGTTGGTGGGTTTGTGTGCTACTAGGATTCCAAGGGGTCTTAGTAGTCTGGCTGTCATCACAAAATGAAACAAGATAGAATTCCTAGAGGCTGGCACTTCAACCACAACAAACACATAGACCTAGATACCATCTATCAACCCCTCAGAAAACGAACAGAAAATGGCATCACCACAAACCCCAGGAACCCCATCCAGGAGAAAGATATAAATAGAAAGCAGGAGACAACAGCTTCGCTTCACTTGGAGGTCACCACTGATGATGTTACCTAGCCAGGTAATGAGACGTCTGGATATCAAACCTACACCCTAAACTTGTTAAATTAAAAATCAATTATGGAGATAATCAAAATGTTTTAAAAATGAACTGAAAATCACTAACATTAAAAATAAAAAGTTGAAAGGCATTGTAGAAGATGGAAGCAATCTTCACTGAAACAAGTAGCAGTAGTCTTTTTAGAAACTTTGTAATATTTAATATCTTTGGAGCTCTAACTAAAGTAGTTACTTTGTGGAGATAGAAGACAAATAGTCATACCCTAAAGCTAAAAGATGATTAACATTTTCTTGAAAACTAAAAGTTCCATATACTGTATTTGTACATCATGAATTTAGCATAAGAATCGCAGGGAGGAGTGTCATGTTAATGAGGGTAAATACAAGGTTGGAAAAGCTGGAGACTAATAATATAACAATGGTGGTAACGTTATGTTAAAAATCACACAACACCAAGTTATAGTCCAACAGGTTTGTTTGGAAGTACTAGCTTTCGGTGCACTGCTCCTTCATTAGGCAGTTGATGAAGGGACAGCGCTCTGAAAGCTCGTGCTTCCAAATAAACCTGCTGGACTCTAACCTGGTGTTCGGTGATTTTTAACTTTATACACCCCAGTCCAACACTGGCGTTGGTAATATTATGGAATGGGTGAAGTTTTAAATGGTCGATGCACATTGTTTTATTTGGAGTGTATTTTTACCTATCAATATTCCAGTTGGGAATAGGTGTCAGTGATTTAGCATATTCCATCCAGATTTCTTTAAGCAAATTTATTTTTGTTTTTTGTTTAAAATGTTAACTATCAGAGAGATTCAAGATGGCAGCAAGTCTGAGTCTGTAGTGCTCTGCCTAAGACTTGGGCAAAGTGGGGCACCCGCCTTGGCCGCACCTCTTAAATCATTTAAAATAGCTTTTGCCCAGCACAGTTAGTCATTTTACATCAAACTTGGACAGTTTGCTGTTGTTCTTAAAATGACGAAGGGCAAAAATTCAGGTGGTTCGCAACAGACAGAGACGCCTCCCCCACCCCTTTCCACAGCAGCAGAGACGTCCGCGGTCTCTTTCATTGAACAATCGAGAACCAGCTGGGAGTCGTTCTCAGTCACGCTGCAGAAGCATGACGGAGAAATTTGAATGCTTAAACAGCGAGTCGGAGGGGCGGAGCAAAGGGCCGCTGCCTCGGAGACTGTTACCGAGTCATCCATGGGCCGAGTCTGGGCTCTCAAGCAGCGAGTCCGGACCTTGGAGGAACACATCGACGACCTCAACAATCGGGGCTGTCAGAAGAATATTCGGTTGCTGGGCCTTCCCGAACGGGAAGAGGAAGGCCAGCTTATAGACTTTCTGGAGCAATGGCTCCCACAAATATTAAAGTTGAAGTCAGGACCAGGCCAGGTGTGGGTGGAGTGGGCCTACTGGGTTGTACACAGGCCCAGGTCGCACCAGCGCCCCCACCTGGTTATGTCCTGGCTCCAAGGGTATGCAGAGAAGCAGCTGCTCCGGGAAGGATCCCCAAGCCATGATGCACAAGGGTTCCAGGATAATGTTATTCCAAGACCTTTCCCCAGCCTGGTCTGCAAGAGAAGGGCATTCAATGAGGGGAAGAAGCGTCTTAAGAGGCCTAAATATCCAATACTCTATACATTATCCAGCAATGCTGCGCTTTAGCCATGAAGGATACCTATATAACTTTGGGTCACCAGAAAAGGCTAAAGAATTCTTAGACTCTCTTAAATAGACTATGGAACTTAAACTGTATGGATAACGATTTTATTTTCCCCTCCCTGGTTTACCCCTTTATTTTCCTTCTTTATGTTTTTTTCCCATTATCTTTCCCGGAGGAGTTGGGGAGGGGATCTTATTTGTAACTCTCTCTTTGATTTCTTTTACAAGTCGTGTGGCTTATTTGATGTGTATGGGAGGAGGGTTTTGTTTTGTATGACCTTTTTTTTAAAGAGTGGGGTTTTCTTCTGACATTTAATTTAGTTATCTAATACCTGCTGGGATTGTAATTTTGTAGTTTTATATATTTATATTTAGTATTATTCTTGCTAAACACACCTAGGTGTTAGTGTGGGTGGAGAGGGGGGTTACTCACTTTTAACTTTGATTTCATAGAACACTTTGGCCCAGGCATTATAGAATGGGATAGACAAAGGCGGGGCACAGGTTAGGAGAGGTTATGGTGGGGTTATTGATAGGTAGTTACACCCCCTTGGAGCAAGGGGGAAAGTCTCCTTTTAAATATGTTTTGTATTTTATTTACTCAGGAATAGTTTTTAATTGTGTTGGTGTAAATGTCTTAAAGAATTTATGCTTTTATGAATTTTCTATGGTCTTTATTCAAGGTGTTTTGGGTGGTTCTTCCTCCTGGGGTGTCTCGGGCTTGCCTGGGCAATCATGGCTAGCCATTCGCTTAGGTGGTGCACCTGGAATGTCAAGGGAAGTAATTCACCAATCAAAAGGAAGAAGGTATTAGCAAATCTCAAAAAGAAAGGGTTGACATAGCTCTTTTACAGGAGACACATTTTACTTGACAAAGAGCACTTAAATAGGGTGGGTTCAGTCAGACTTTTTTCTGATCTTTCAGTTCCAAAAATAGGGGAGTAGTTATTCTCATTCGGAAAAATCTTCCTTTCCAAATCTTAAGTCAGATAAAAGATGAGTCTGGGCAGTATATACTGATCAAAGCCCTAATATGGAGAGGAGTATGGAATTTTGAATCTTTATTGCCCCCCCAGTACACCCCTTCAAATTTGTAATGGAAGCATTCTCCAAGTCAATGGCTTTTGGGGCCTGCCATACAATTATAGGAGGAGATTTTAACTGTATTATGGACTCAGAGACAGATAGGATACCTAAGAGTACTATGGGTATACCTCTTAGATCTAGGCAATCTAGGTAGAAGTGACCTGTACAAGAAGGACGGCTTACGCCTAAATTGGAAGGGAACTAACATACTGGCAGGGAAATTTGCTAGAACTGCTTGGGAGGATTTAAACTATAAGGTGGGTGGGGGGGTGACCCAGGGAGATAGAGAGGAAAGAGATCAATCTGAGACGGTACAGCTGAGAACAGAAGTGAGTCAAACAGTCAGGGCAGGCAGGGACAAGGTAGGACTAATAAATTAAACTGCATTTATTTCAATGCAAGAGGCCTAACAGGGAAGACAGATGAACTCAGGGCATGGTTAGGAACATGGGACTGAGATATCATAGCAATTACAGAAACATGATTCAGGGATGGGCAGGACTGACAACTTAATGTTCCAGGGTACAAATGCTACAGGAAGGATAGAAAGGGAAGTAAGAGAGGAGGGGGAGTGGCATTTTTGATAAGGGATAGCATTACAGCTGTGCTAAGGGAGGATATTCCCGGAAATACATCCAGGGAAGTTATTTGGGTGGAACTGAGAAATAAGAAAGGGATGATCACCTTATTGGGATTGTATTATAGACCCCCTAATAGTCAGAGGGAAATTGAGAAACAAACTTGTAAGGAGATCTCAGCTATCTGTAAGAATAATAGGGTAGTTATGGTAGGGGATTTTAACTTTCCAAACATCGACTGGGACTGCCATAGTGTTAAAGGTTTAGATGGAGAGGAATTTCTTAAGAGTGTACAAAACAATTTTCTGATTCAGTATGTGGATATACCTACTAGAGATGGTGCTAAACTTGACCTACTCTTGAGAAATAAGGCAGGGCAGGTGACTAAGGTGTCAGTGGGGGAGCACTTTGGGGCCAGCGACCATAATTCTATTCGTTTTAAAATCATGATGAGAAAGGATAGACCAGATCTAAAAGTTGAAGTTCTAAATTGGAGAAAGGCCAATTTTGACGGTATTAGGCAAGAACTTTCAAAAGCTGATTGGAGGCAGATGTTCACAGGTAAAGGGACGGTTAGAAAATGGGAAGCCCTCAGAAATGAGATAACAAGAATCCAGAGAAAGTATATTCCTGTCAGGGTGAAAGGGAAGGCTGGTAACTATAGGGAATGCTGGATGACTAAAGAAATTGAGGGTTTGTTAAGAAAAAGAAGGAAGCATATGTCAGGTATAGACAGAATAGATCGAGTGATTCCTTAGAAGAGTATAAAGGAAGTAGGAGTATACGTAAGAGGGAAATCAGGATGGCAAAAAGGGACATGAGATAGCTTTGGCAAATAGAATTAAGGAGAATCCAAAGGGTTTTTACAAATATATTAAGGACAAAAGGGTAACTAGGGAGAGAATAGGGCCCCTCAAAGAACAGCAAGGCGCCCTTTGTGTGTAGCCACAGAAATGGGGGAGATACTAAATGAATATTTTGCATCAGTATTTACTGTGGAAAAGGATATGGAAGATATAGACTGTAGGGAAATAGATGGTGACATCTTGCAAAATGTCCAGGTTACAGAGGAGGCAATGCTGGATGTCTTGAATGTGGATGTCAGTTAAAGGTGGATAAATACCCAGGACCTGATTAGGTGTACCCAGAACTCTGTGGGAAGCTAGAGAAGTGATTACTGGGCCTCTTGCTGAGATATTTGTATTATCGATAGTCACAGGTGAGGTGCCAGAAGACTGGAGGTTGGCAAATGTGGTGCCACTGTTTAAGAAGGGCGGTAAAGACAAGCCAGGGAACTATAGACCGGTGAGCCTGACCTCAATGGTGAGCAAGTTGTTGGAGGGAATCCTGAGAGACAGGATTTACATATATTTGGAATGGCAGGGGCTGATTAGGAATAGTCAACGGGGCTTTGTGCGTGGGAAATCATGTTTCACAAACTTGATTGAGTTTTTTGAAGAAGTAACAAAGAAGATTGATGAGGACAGAGCAGTAGATGTGATCTATATGGACCTCAGTAAGGCATTCGACAAAGTTCCCCACGGGAGACTGGTTAGCAAGGTTAGATCTCATGGAATACAGGGAGAACTAGCCATTTGGATACAGAACTGGCTATCACATCCATTAGAGAAAGTGCTGGTGTTTTGACTTGTGATCATAAAAAAAATCAATACAGCCTTTAGAAAGTTCTATTTTGAACTGTATAAATCACAGGACTGTGAGGCTAGAACCAAGAAGATGGAGTCCTTCTTTGGCCTTTCTGGACTTAACCTCTGAGTAGGTGTCGATCCTTTCCTGCTGCCCGGGCAACCCAGGAAGTACTCAATGCAATTAGACAGCTTCAGAGTGGCAAAGCGCCTGGACCAGATGGATTCCAGGTTGAGTTTTATAAAGAACTTACAGGGGAACTGGCTGGTCCACTGATAAACATGTATAATTACTCACATAGTCAGGGCTGCCTCCTGCCTTTGCTGAGAGAAGCAAATATCTCTCTCATTTCTTAAAAAAGGAAAGACCCCAGAAGATTGTTCATCATATAGACCAATATCCTTGCTAAATGTGGATTTTAAAATCCTTTCTAAAATGTTAGCATTAAGACTGGATAGGGTCTTACCATATATCATAAAAGAGGACCAGACGGGATTTATCAAGGGCTGTAGATCAATTAACAATATTAGAAGGGTCTTAAATATGATACAAGCCTATCAACAGGGTAGAATACTGGGACTAGTTGTCTCCATGGATGCAGAGAAGGCATTCGATCAGGTAGAATGGTCATATCTTTTTTACAGGGAGAAAATGAGGACTGCAGATGCTGGAGATCTGAGCTGAAAATGTATTGCTGGAAAAGCGCAGCAGGTCAGGCAGCATCCAAGGAACAGGAAATTCGACGTTTCGGGCATAAGCCCTTCATCAGGAATGAGGAAAGTGTGTCCAGCAGGTTAGTCCCTCCTCCCTACCTTTTATCTTAGCCTGCTGGACACACTTTCCTCATTCCTGATGAAGGGCTTATGCCCGAAATGTTGAATGTCCTGTTCCTTGGATGCTGCCTGACCTGCTGTGCTTTTCCAGCAACACATTTTCATATCTTTTTTACACAGTGGAAAGGTTTGGTGTCAGAGAGGTATTTTCTAAATGGGTCTCAATATTATACAATGACCCCAAAGCAGCTGTGATCACCAATGGTTTATGTTCAGATAGCTTCAGTATTGGTAGGGGCTGTAGTCAGGGATGTCCTCTCATCATTGCTATTCACGCTAGTAATCGAACCACTAGCAGAAGCTATATGTACTGACCCTAACATAGCAGCTCCAAGGGTTGGTTCGGGTTAACATAAAATCACACTCTATGCAAATGATGCCCTCCTTTTCTTAAGTAATCCTTTGATATCCATGCCCCACCTAATTCAAGTAACTAATCTATTTAGTAGGTTCTCAGGCTATAAAGTTGAAAATGTGTTGCTGGTTAAAGCACAGCAGATTAGGCAGCATCCAAGGAAAAGGAAATTCGACGTTTCGGGCATAAGCCCTTCATCAGGAATGAGGAGAGTGTGCCAAGCAGGCTAAGATAAAAGGTAGGGAGGAGGGACTTGGGGGAGGGGTGATGGAGATGTGATAGGTGGAAGGAGGTCAAGGTGAGGGTGATAGGCTGGAGTGGGGTGGGGGCGGAGAGGTCAGGAAGAGGATTGCAGGTTAGGAGGGCGGTGCTGAGTTGAGGGAACCGACTGAGACAAGGTGGGGGGGAGGGGAAATGAGGAAACTGGAGAAATCTGAGTTCATCCCTTGTGGTTGGAGGGTTCCCAGGCGGAAGATGAGGCGCTCCTCCTCCAGCCGTCGTGTTGTTATGTTCTGCCGGTGGAGGAGTCCAAGGACCTGCATGTCCTCGGTGGAGTGGGAGGGAGAGTTAAAGTGTTGAGCCACGGGGTGGTTGGGTTGGTTGGTCCGGGCGTCCCAGAGGTGTTCTCTGAAGCGTTCCGCAAGTAAGCGGCCCGTCTCCCCAATATAGAGAAGGCCACATCGGGTGCAGCGGATGCAATAGATGATGTGTGTGGAGGTACAGGTGAACTTGTGGCGGATATGGAAGGATCCCTTGGGGCCTTGGAGGGAAGTGAGTGAGGAGGTGTGGGCACAAGTTTTACATTTCCTGCGGTTGCAGGGGAAGGTGCTGGGAGTGGAGGTTGGGTTGGTGGGGGGTGTGGACCTGACGAGGGAGTGGTCTTTGCGGAACGCTGATAGGGGAGGGGAGGGAAATATATCCCTGGTGGTGGGGTCCGTTTGGAGGTGGCGGAAATGGCGGCAGATGATACGTTGTATACGGAGGTTGGTGGGGTGGTAGGTGAGAACCAGTGGGGTTCTGTCTTGGTGGCGGTTGGAGGAGCGGGGCTCAAGGGCGGAGGAGCGGGAAGTGGAGGAGATCAGGCTATAAAGTCAATTTTATGAAATTGGAGACCATGCCGTTCGGTAATCTCGCCTGTATATCCAACTTACCGGATGGATCTTGTTTTCCCTTTCGGTGGTCACTGGAGGGTTTTCTATACTGAGGTATTTTTATCACCCCAATATTTGGTCAGCTGTATAAAGCCAATTTTGTGCACCTACTAGAGAAAATAAGTCCGGACCTACAACACTGGGGAGATCTCCCACTATCCTGGTTAGGTAGAGTAGCCCTAGTTAAAATGAATGTTCTACCTCATCTCCTATAGATAAAATAATGACTGCAGATGCTGAAAACCAGATTCTGGATTACTGGTGCTGGAAGAGCACAGCAGTTCAGGCAGCATCTGAGGAGCAGAAAAATTGACGTTTCGGGCAAAAACCCTTCATCAGGAATACAGGCAGAGAGCCTGAAGGGTGGAGAGATAAGTGAGATGAGGGTGGGGGTGGGGAGAAAGTAGCAAAGAGTACAATAGGTGAGTGGGGGTGGGGATGAAGGTGATAGGTCGGGGGCGGGGGGAGTGTGGAGTGGATAGGTGGAAAAGAAGATAGGCAGGTAGGACAAGTCATGGGGACGTTGCTGAGCTGGAAGATTGGAACTGGGGTGAGGTGGGGGAAGGGGAAATGAGGAAACTGTTGAAGTCCACATTGATGCCCTGGGGTTGAAGTGTTCTGAGGTGGAAGATGAGGCGTTCTTCCTCCAGGCGTCTGGTGGTGAGGGAGTGGCAGTGAAGGAGGCCTAGGACCTCCATGTCCTTGGCAGAGTGGAAGGGAGAGTTGAAATATTGGGCCACAGGGTGGTGTGGTTGATTGGTGCAAGTGTCCTGCAGATGTTCCCTAAAGCGCTCTGCTAAGAGGCGTCCAGTCTCCCCAATAGAGGAGACCACAGCAGGAGCAACGGATACAATAAATGACATTGGTGGATATGCAGGTAAACATTTGGAAGTGGAAGGCTCCTTTAGGGCCTTGGATGGAAGTGAGGGAGGAGGTGTGGGCGCAGGTTTTGCAATTCCTGCGGTGGCAGGGGAAGGTGCCAGGATGGGAGGGTGGGTTGTAGGGGGGTATGGACCTGACCAGGAAGTCACGGAGGGAACGGTCTTTGCAGAAGGTGGAAAAGGGTGGGGAGGGAAATATATCCCTGGCGGTGAGGTCTGTTTGGAGATGGCGGAAATGTTGGCAGATGATTTGGTTTATGCGAAGGTTGGTAGGATGGAAGGTGAGCACCAGGGGCGTTCTGTCCTTGTTACGGTTGGAGGGGTGAGGTCTGAGGGCAGAGGTGCAGGATATGAACGAGATGCATTGGAGGGCATCTTTAACCATGTGAGAAGGGAAATTGCGGTCTCTAAAGGAGGAGGCCATCTGGTATGTTCTGTGGTGGAACTGGTCCTCCTGGGAGCAGATACGGTGAAAGTGGAGGAATTGGGAATACGGGATGGCATTTTTGTAGGAGGTAGGGTGGGAAGTGGTGTAATCCAGGTAGCTGTGGGAGTTGGTGCGTTTGTAAAAAATATCGGTGTCAAGTCAGTTGTCATTAATAGAGTTGGAGAGGTCCAGAAAGGGGAGGGAGGTGTCAGAGATTGTCCAGGTAAATTCAAGGTTAGGGTGGAATGTGTTGGTGAATTGCTCAACCTCCTCGCGGGAGCACGAGGTGGCGCCAATGCAGTCATCAATGTAGCGGAGGAAGAGATGGGGAGTGGTGCCAGTGTAATTACGGAAGATCGACTGTTCTACGTAGCCAACAAAGAGACAAGCATAGCTGGGGCCCATACAGGTGCCCATGGCTACCCCTTTGGTCTGGAGGAAGTGGGAGGATTCAAAGGAGAAATTGTAAAGGGTGAGGACCAGATCGGCCAAACGAATGAGAGTGTTGGTGGAAGGGTACTGTTGGGGACGTTGGGAGAGGAAGAAACGGAGGGCTTGGAGGCCCTGCTCATAGCAGATGGAGGTGTAGAGGGATTGGATATCCATGGTGAAGATGAGGCGTTGGGGGCCGGGGAAACGGAAGTCTTGGAGGAGGTGGAGGGCGTGGCTGGTGTCTTGAGCGTATGTGGGGAGTTCCTGGACTAGGGAGATTAGGACAGTGTTGAGGTAGGTAGAGATGAGTTCACTGGGGCAGGAGCATGCTGAGACAATGGGTCGGCCAGGGTGCTCAGGCTTGTGGATCTTGGGAAGGAGGTAGAACCAGGCAGTGTGGGGTTCCCGGACTATGAGGTTGGAAGCTGTGGGTGGGAGATCTCCTGAGGTGATGAGGTTTTGTATGGTCTGGGAGGAGATGGTTTGGTGATTGGGGCGGGTAGGGTTATGGTTGAGGGGGCGGTATGAAGAGGTGTCCTCGAGTTGGCGTTTGGCTTCAGCGGTGTAGAGGTCAGTGCACCAGACTACCACTGCACCCCCTTTTTCTGCTGGCTTGATGGTGAAGTCGGGATTGGAGCAGAGGGATTAGAGGAGCTGCGCATTGTGAGGGTGAGAGGTTGTTTCCTATATCCTATGAGAATGCTCCCTCTGATGTTGCTGAGACTGGCATTGTGTAAGCTACACGTCTGGCTTGGCTCCTTTATTTGAAATCATAGATAGCCCCTTATCAAATTAGAGAAGCTGCAGCTTCCACAGGCAAGGAGAGGACTGGAATTTCCAGACTTTAGGAGGTATCAGTTGGGCTCTTTATTATCCTATGTAATGCATTGGGTCTCTTGTGACCCACAATCAATTTGGTTAGACATTGAGACCTCCCAAGCAAAACGCCGCCTCATCAATCTTTTATTTATGGATAAGATGAGAGCTATGATGGACTATTGCAAAAACCCTATTGTATTAAATACAATTAAAGCCTGGAGGATAATGCAGCAAGAGGAGGGTAACTTACAGAAAACCTCTCCTTATACCCCTATAGTGGGAGCATCGGGTTTTCAGCCAGGGCTGACATTTAAAACCTGGAGGTCCAGAGGTATCTCTTGCTTGGGGAACCTGTTCGATGGGGAGGTTATGATGTCTTTTGAGCAGTTGCACAAGAAGTTTGGACTGCCTAACAGGGACCTTTTTCGGTATTTCCAAATACGTGATTATATACAGAAGAAGACCACATTAATAGACAGTCCCTACAAATCGGATAGGGAGAGAAGAGTGCTATGGCCAATGGGTTCACCCTCGGTCAGTACTCTTTATCACTTATTATATAATGAGATATCGAAGGACATGGAATGACTGTTTAAAACATGGAACCAAGAATTGGGGTTAGAAATCCCTCTAGAAATGTGGGAGGACATCTGGGAAAATGTCAGAAAGATCTCTCTTTGGAATAGAACTCAAGCTATTCAATTAAAGATAATCCATAGGGCTCATATAGCACCAGAACGACTGGCAAAATTTAAGGTAGGAGCATCCCCAATGTGTCCCAAATGCAAAATTGAAGTGGGCACTCTCACGCACTGTTTATGGACATGTTACAAGATCTGTAACAGAGACAGATCTGTAACAGGTACTGAGACAGAGTAGTGAATGCCCTGACAGAGATCTAGGTACAGAGATTAGATTAGATCCAGTGTCTCTTCTCTGGGCTTTTCAGACCTGCCCTGCCTGGAATGTGCACGGGAGGAAACTATTTTCCATTCTCACCTTTTGTGCAAGAAAAAATAATTTAGTGAATCGGGCAGCTGAGGGTCCTCCAGGACCTTCGAATTGGCACAGATTAATCATGGAATATATCCCCCTTGGCTTCCTCACAAAAATGGTGCACCAAAAAATTGAATTATTCTATAAAATATGGTAGCCCTTTTTGAACTATATCACCACAGATATTTCAGCCATACTGTCAAAGGCTTTTGTCTGGCTGTGGTAGTTGTTCTGGCTGGTCCAGGACCCCCCCGGGAGGAGGAATCCCGTATAAATATGGGTTTTATTATGACTTGATGTAAATCCATTTTAAGCATGTACTCAGTTATTTAATTATTCCTTTATTTTTCACTAGTAATGTATGATATTCTATTTTATGTTTTGGTTGTTTGAAGGATAGATTAGTAGTTAGTTGGGTTATTATTTATTTCTTTTTTTCTTATCTATTTAATTTTATATTCGTGTTTATACTTGTTTGTATTACTTCATAATTTTGTAAAAAATGTTTTAAAATTTCCTTTTTTTCCAATAAAAATATCTATTAAAAAAGTCAACCATAAAAATTTTTTAAATAGGCGAATGCAAATGGTGTAACGATGGAAAAGTAATTGTATCGTGTTTTATCAAAATACTTGGACATCGTCAAGTGATCCATTATGTTGAAGCACAATCACCTTCACAAGGTTGGCAAATTTGACACCCATTGGTGCACAAGGCAAGATCCATGAAATAGTGACCAAAATAAAATCCGCTCTGAGGTCCTGCTTAAATAAGAGAGGTGGACTATTATTCTGGGAGAATTCCCCTGCTTTTTGAATAATGTAACAGCACATTTAAAGTTCCCTTGAAAAGGATCGAGAATGATATAGAACTTTCCCCAATGTTGCACTGAAGTGTCACAGTGAAGGATTTCTCAGTTCTCTCGATCAGAGATAAGTATGCTACCTACTAAGCCAAGCTGACAGTGATTTAAGACTCACTTCATGCTTTGCTACATCCATTTTGTGTGCCCTGTGTAGTACATGGAACTTCAAAATGGTTACCAAGAAATCTAGAAATTCAGACCAAAGGAAGGACTCTGCAGAAGGTTGAAGGAGGGTGTATGTTTGGGATTTTTAAAAAAAGCATAGCTATTAAATAAGTAATTTAAGCACTCTGAACTTGATTCAATCATGGAGATTATTGGTGACAATATATGAGCATGAACAATTTGAGTTGTACATTGTGGATGAGTTTGATTAGACCTGCATTTCTTATGCAAATTCTAAATAATTTATTTTTAAGAACTCATTCACTCAGACCTATTTTACTGCTTCTTCATTCTCGTGCTTGAAATTCATTTTGTGCCTTTAAAGTAATCATTTTACAAGAATTTGACTTTTGACTGGTTTAGTGCAGATTCCTTTTTTTGGCTGTTGTCTGTTTGCTAAGTTTAAAAGAGGCTTTGAAATATTAAGATAGCCCACTGTTAACATATTAATGTATTATTCCTTAAAAGCACTGCTTGCAGGGTATTCTTAGGACTGGCATGAACAAGGCAGTTAAAAATGATGTGGATGATGTGTGAGAAGAGAATAATTTTAAAATTGCTCACATAACATGAATTTTCTTCATGCTATGATTGTAAATGGCTCTGAGCAATCCATCATTTGCTAAATCATTCAGGCCTTTTGTCTTTCACACAATGTTGAGAGTTCCAAATTATAAAATGTTAAATTCAGCAACAAATGTGGATCATTTCCATTATATCCAGAACTAAATTTAGCTTATGCCATTTTCAGGTTTGGAATGACTTTTTAAAATTTTTTTTAGATTAAATAGAATTTGCACACAGAAACTTTGATGCTACGCATCTCTCTTTAGCGTTAGATCATATTAACTCTGTTGTCACACAGAAGGAGGAATGCTTTGAATGTAAATGACTTGTTCCTGTGTTTGTACATCATCCAGAACCCCATTTCTTAATAAGGGAAGATTGTTCTACTGGATGGTTGAGGGAAGATTTACCAGTCCTCAAAATTATTGTTATCAAGTGGATAGGGGCAGAAACAGTTACTACTAGCAGGGGTGTAGGTACCTAGAGATTACACATTGAAAGCAATAGGCAAATATGCCAGGGAGTAAATGGCAACTTTTGCTTAAACTCAACGAGTTCTTCCAATCTGGAATGCAGTACTTCAAATGGTGATGTCAACAGTTCAATGGCAGCTTTCAAAATAGGATTGAATAGCGACTGGAGATAAAAAAACATTGCAGGCTGCAAGGAATGAGTAAGCTAAGAATGTGTAACTCCTTCAGAGAACTGGCACACACAGGTAGGTGTGGGGTGGCATGGTGGCTCAGTGGGTAGCACTGCTGCCTCATAGCACCAGGGTCCCGGGTTTGATTCCAGCCTTGGGTGACTGTTTGTGTGGAGTTTGTACATTCTCCCCGTGTCTGCGTGTGTTTCCTCCCACAATCCAAAGATGTGCAGGTTGGGTGAATTGGCCATGTTAAATTGCCAATGTTAGCTGCATTAGAGGGAAGTGGATCTGGGTGGGTTACTCTTCGGAGGGACAGTTTGGACTTGTTGGGCTGAAGGGCCTGTATCCACGCTGTAGGGAATTTAATCTAATCAAACAGCCTCTATCTAAGCTGATTAATTCTCTTTTAATTGGAGGTTAATTTGGAGGCTTTATGATGTGAAAAACTTGACCCTAGGTCTTCAGGCCCAGAGGTGGAAACACTACACTGCACTGATAAATTAATATTGATTTCAAACTCCCCCCACCCCCCATTACTTATGTCTCCCCAGAGCAGTAGCATACACCATTGGGATACAGGTTCAGTGACATGGTCACTGTACCAACTCCCTCCGATGATTTTATTGTGTCTAGTCTTTCTGTCACAGGCAACAAAGCTGAACTGGAATGTTATTTTACAAAGATTGGCAGTCCCCTGATATCTTACCCAGTTAGCCAACTAGCCATTGTTTTGTTTAGCGTTGTTGATGAGTGTAACAGCTTGACACAAATCTGTCCTGGTGGGTGTGTGTGTGTGTGTGTGGGTGTGTGGGTGTGTGTGTGTGTGTGTGTGTGTGTGGGTGTGTGTGTGTGTGTGTGTGTGTATATAAATGTGTACTTTCCAGCAGTGTTAGACAGTGCAATCTACAACACCTCCTGGCACTTGCATCAAACTCCATTCACCCAGAGCAGCCCTGCCCCGACCTATTCTACACACATCTAAAATTTTCACTCTTGTTTGAATCCCATAATGAACCTATACCTCCCTTTCCCTGTGACTTTCTCCAAACTGGTCCCTATGTTCTTGCAAATCAAGCTTCCTCTGCAGCCACGACTTCCTTCACCCTTCCACTGCTGATTGTGGCCTCACTTAAATCTGAACTTTCGTCCCTAATACTCTCCACATTCTTATCCTCTCTGTCTCTTTCAAGATGTTCAAAAGCTACCTCTTTAGCCAAACCTGTGGACATTTATTCTAATGTCTCCTCATGAGGCTTGTTGTCATTTTTTTCTGATATGTGCCTGTGAAACGTCATTGTTGATAGATGTTGGGCAGCAGATAATCCAAGGTTATATTTCCTATTTCCACATCAATATCCACGTTCGGGAATCTAGGGACTGGACTAAAAAGCAGTGAAGCTGCAAGGAGACAAATATTGAAAAAGTGATAATATTTTCTATCTATATATCCTTCCAACAAATTAAGTTAATCAATTCAAAAGATTTATTAAACATCTCCCAGTGGTATTTTAATAAAAATGTCAGTTCATGTTAGAAAACATAACAAGTCATATCCATAAAGCAGACATTGATGTAAAACTTTGTAAACACATTAGTTTAAACCAGAATCATCTTAGTCACAGTTATCCATCTTCATGTTCTGTATGTGCATCAGACTCGAGTCTCCAGCAGATTTTGGCAGATGAGAAACATTGAACAAAATCAATGTCAAAGAAAAAGATGAGGCAAGATTTTTTTATTTCAATTATGTGAAATGGACACAAGAAGGTGGATCATTATAATTTTGTTTTGTAGTGAATTCATGAATATTTGCAAGCAGAAAGATTTCAACAGTATTTTAACATGCTGCACTACATACTATATTCTGCTGATATTTTTCATTCTAATTGGAGCCTCTTAGAAACAGTTGTTTAAGATTAGATTAGATTGCTTACAGTGTGGAAACAGGCCCTTCGGCCCAACAAGTCCACACCGACCCTCCATTCCTCTACATTTACCCCTTGCCTAACACTACGGGCAATTTAGCATGGCCCATTCACCTAACCTGCACATTTTTGGACTGTGGGAGGAAACTGGAGCACCCAGAGGAAACCTATGCAGACACAGGGAGAATGTGCAAACTCCACACAGACAGTTGCCTGAGGCAGGAATTGAACGTGGGTCTCTGGCGTTGTGAGGCAGCAGTGCTAACCACTGTGCCACTGTACCACCAGTAAAAAAACATGAGATATTTGAAAAGCCTAGTTTGACTGTAATACAAGGGAGATTTTCTCAATGTTATATTTTCGAATTGGCTTTAGTTGTAGGAATTTCCAAGCATTCCAAAGATTTCTACACATCTCCAATTTATATGATGAAGTTGGGATTCGATTGTGTTTGTATAGACAACTTATTTCAAAGATCATAGGGAAGACCAGGGATCACAATCTTCATTTACGGAAGGACATTAAGAGGTTGATTGGGTCATTTGTTCATGGACATGTGGGTGCGTACAATCATCCAAGATTGTGGTATATATCCTTCAACGTGTTTCTACATTTTTTTTTCAAAATCTCATGACCATAAATAGGGAGAAATATTTTAAATCTAATTGCTATTACGAGAAATGACGACAAGGAATAATTGTAGGTCATTCGGCCCTTCATGGCCGATCTGATTTCAAATCTGACTATGCATTCTACTTGAGTCAATAGTATCTGAGGTGTGGTCTCACTGATGTCCTGTATAATTGAAGCGTAACATCCTTGTTAAGTCCAATTCTTCTCATAATAGAATCACATTAAGCTCTTGATGACATGGTATACCTGTGTGCTAACCTTCAGTGATTCATGCATGAGAATACAAAGATCTCTCTGCACCCTGGAAATCCACGGCTGTTCTCCATTAGGGACAGTCTCCCAGTGTAACAGTCGTGTCCATTAGGGACGGTCTCCCAGTGTAACAGTCATGTCCATTAGGGACGGTCTCCCAGAGTAACAGTCGTGTCCAGGGGAGGTCAGTTTCCCAGTGTAACAGTCGTGTCCATTAGAGTCAGTCTCCCAGTGTAACAGTTGTGTCGAAGAAGGGTCAGTCTCCCTGTGTAACAATCGTATCCATTAGGGACAGTCTCCCAGGGTAACAGTCTTGTCCATTTGAGTCAGTCTCCCAGTGTAACAGTCGTGCCCATTAGGGTCGGTCTCCCAGTGTAACAGTCATGCCCATTAGGGTCAGTCTCCCAGTGTAACAATCGTGTCCATTAGGGAAGGTCTCCCAGTATAACAGTCGTGTCCATTAGGGACCGTCTCCCAATGTAGCAGTCCTGTCCAGGAGGGATCATCTCCCAGTGTAACAGTCGTGTCCATTAGGGTCGGTCTCCCGGTTTAACAGTCATATCCATTAGGGACGGTCTCCCAGTGTAGCAGTCGTGTCCAGGAGGGGTCGGTCTGCCAGTGTAACAGTCGTATCTATTACTGATGGTATCCTAGTGTAACAGTCGTGTCCATTGGGGTCGGTCACCAAGTGTAACAATCGTGTCTATTAGGGGCCGTCTCCCAGTATAACAGTCGTGTCCATTACGGACGGTCTCCCAGTGTTACAGTCGTGTCCATTAGGGATGGTCTCCCAGTGAAACAGTCGTGTTAATTACTGATGGTCTGCCAGTGAAACAGTCGTGCCCATCAGTGTAACAGTTGTGTCCAGGGGAGGTCATTCTCCCAGTGTGACAGTCGCGTCCATTACTGATGGTCTCCCAGTGTAACAGTCGTGTCCAGGGAAGGTCAGTCTTCCAGTGTAACTGTCATGACCATTAGGGACCATCTCCCAGTGTAACAGTCATGTCTATTACAGTCAGTCTCCCAGTGTAACAGTCTTCTCCATTAGGGACAGTCTCCCAGTCTAACAGTCTTGTCCATTGGGGCGGTCTCCCAGTGTAACAGTTGTGCCCATTAAGGATGGTTTCCCAGTGTAGCAGTCATGTCCATTACTGATGGTATCCCAGGGTAACAGTCGTGTCCATTAGGGTCGGTCTCCCAGTGTAACAGTCATGTCCAGGAGGGGTCGGTCTCCCTGCATAACATTTGTGTCCATTAGGGTCAGTTTCCCAGTGTAACAGTCGTGCCCATTAGGGTCGGTCTCCCAGTGTAACAGTCATGCCCATTA
The DNA here is from genome assembly GCF_020745735.1 of Hemiscyllium ocellatum. NCBI lineage: Eukaryota > Metazoa > Chordata > Chondrichthyes > Orectolobiformes > Hemiscylliidae > Hemiscyllium > Hemiscyllium ocellatum. The sequence continues at coordinate 37,990,068 of NC_083437.1, read as the reverse complement.
GGGTCAGTCTCCCAGTGTAACAATCGTGTCCATTAGGGATGGTCTCCCAGTATAACAGTCGTGTCCATTAGGGACCGTCTCCCAATGTAGCAGTCCTGTCCAGGAGGGATCATCTCCCAGTGTAACAGTCGTGTCCATTAGGGTCAGTCTCCCAGTGTAACAGTCGTGTCCATTAGGGATGGTCTCCCAGTGTAGCAGTCGTGTCCAGGGGAGGTCAGTCTCCCAGTGTAACAGTTGTGTCCGTAAGGGTCAGTCTCCCAGTGTAACAGTCGTGTCCATTAGGGATCGTTACCCCGTGTAACAGTTGTGACCATTAGGGGCGGTTTCCCAGTGTAACTGTCATGTCCATTAGGGACGGTCTCCCAATGTAACAGTTGTGTCCATTAGGGACGGTCTCCCAGTGTAACAGTCGTGTCCAGGGGAGGTTAGTCTCCCAGTGTAACAGTCGTGTCCATTAGGGATCATCACCTCGTGTAACAGTCGTGTCCGTAAGGGTCAGTCTCCCAGTGTAACAGTCGTGTCCATTACTGATGGTATCCCAGTGTAACAGTTGTGTCCATTAGGGGCGGTCTCCCAGTGTAACAGTCGTGCCCATTAAGGACAGTCTCCCAGTGTAACAGTCGTGTCCGTTAGGATCTGTTTCCCAGTGAAACAGTCGTGCCCATTAAGGACAGTCTCCCAGTGTAACAGTCGTGTTCCTTAGGAACGGTCTCCCAGTGTAACAGTCGTGTCCAGGAGAAGCCAGTCTCGTAGTGTAACAGTCGTGTCCATTAAGGTCAATTTCCCAGTGTAACAGTCGTGACCATTAGGGGCGGTTTCCCAGTGTAACAGTTGTATCCATGAGGGTCGGTCTCCCGGTTTAACAGTCATATCCATTAGGGACGGTCTCCCAGTGTAGCAGTCGTGTCCAGGAGGGGTCGGTCTGCCAGTGTAACAGTCGTATCTATTACTGATGGTATCCTAGTGTAACAGTCGTGTCCATTGGGGTCGGTCACCAAGTGTAACAATCGTGTCTATTAGGGGCCGTCTCCCAGTATAACAGTCGTGTCCATTACGGACGGTCTCCCAGTGTTACAGTCGTGTCCATTAGGGATGGTCTCCCAGTGAAACAGTCGTGTTAATTACTGATGGTCTGCCAGTGAAACAGTCGTGCCCATCAGTGTAACAGTTGTGTCCAGGGGAGGTCATTCTCCCAGTGTGACAGTCGCGTCCATTACTGATGGTCTCCCAGTGTAACAGTCGTGTCCAGGGAAGGTCAGTCTTCCAGTGTAACTGTCATGACCATTAGGGACCATCTCCCAGTGTAACAGTCATGTCTATTACAGTCAGTCTCCCAGTGTAACAGTCTTCTCCATTAGGGACAGTCTCCCAGTCTAACAGTCTTGTCCATTGGGGCGGTCTCCCAGTGTAACAGTTGTGCCCATTAAGGATGGTTTCCCAGTGTAGCAGTCATGTCCATTACTGATGGTATCCCAGGGTAACAGTCGTGTCCATTAGGGTCGGTCTCCCAGTGTAACAGTCATGTCCAGGAGGGGTCGGTCTCCCTGCATAACATTTGTGTCCATTAGGGTCAGTTTCCCAGTGTAACAGTCGTGTCCATTAGGGACGGTCTCCTTGTGTAACAGTCGTGTCTGTTAGGTTCGGTCTCCCAGTGTAACATTCGTGTCCATTAGGGACGGACTCCCAGTGTAACATTTGTATCCATTACTGATGGTATCCCAGGTTAACAGTCGTGTCCATTAGGGATGGTCTCCCAGTGTAACAGTCATGTCCAGGGGAGGTCATTCTCCCAGTGTAACAGATGAGTCCATTAGGTGCGGTCTCCCAATGTAACAGTCATGCCCATTAAGAGCGGTCTCCCAGTGTAACAGTCGTGTCCAGGAGAGGTCAGTCTCCCAGTGTAACTGTCGTGAATATTGGGGATCGTCTCCCAGAGTAATAGTCGTTTCCATTAGGGTCAGTCTCCCAGTGTAACAGTCGTGTCCATTAGGGGCAGTCGCCCAGGGTAACAGTTGTGTCCAGGAGAGATCAGTCTCTCATTGCAGCAGTCATGTCCATTAGGGTCTGTCTCTCAGTGTAACAGTCGTGCCCATTAGGGTCTGTCTCCCAGTGTAACAGTCGTGCCCATTAAGCATGGTCTCTCAGTGTAAAAGTCATGTCCATTAGGGACGGTCTCCCAGTGTAACAATCGTGTCCATTAGGTGTGGTATCCCAGTGTAACAGTTGTGTCCAGGAACGTCACCTCCCTGTGTAACAGTCGAGCCCATTAGGGACAGTTTCCCAGTCTATCAGTCGTGTCCATTAGGGACGGTCTCCCAGTGTAACAGTCGTGTCCATAAGGGTCAGTTTCCCAGTGTAACAGTCGTGTTCATTAGGGATGGTCTCCCTGTGTAACAGTCGTGCCCATTAGGGATTGTGACCCAGTGTAACAGTCGTGTCTATTCGGGACATTCTCCTAATGTAGCAGCTATCTCCAGGAGAGATCAGTCTCCCATTGCAGCAGTCGTGTCTGTTAGGTTTGGTCTCCCAGTGTAACAGTCATGTCCATTAGGGATGGTGTCCCAGTGTAACAGTTGTGTCCAGGAGGGGTCACCTCCCAGTGCAACAGTCATGTCCGTTAGGGGCAGTCTCCCAGTGTAGCAGTCGTGTCCAGGAGAGATCAGTCTCCCAGAGTAACAGTTGTGTCCATTAGGGACGGTTTCCCAGTGTAACAGTCGTGTCCAGGAGAGGTCAGTCTCGTAGTGTAACAGTCGTGTCCATTAGGGACAGTCTCCCAGGTAACAGTCATGTCCATTAGGGACTGTCTGTCAGTGTAACAGTCGTGTCCATTACTGATGGTATCCCAGGGTAACAGTCGTGTCCATTAGGGTCGGTCTCCCAGTGTAACAGTCATGTCCAGGAGGGGTCGGTCTCCCTGCGTAACATTTGTGTCCATTAGGGATCGTCTCCCAGTGTAACAATCATGTCCATTAGGGACGGACTCCCAGTGTAACATTTGTATCCATTACTGATGGTATCCCAGGATAACAGTCGTGTTCATTAGGGGCGGTCTCCCAGTGTAACAGTCATGTCCATTAGGGATCGTCAACCCGTGTAACAGTTGTGACCATTAGGGTCGGTCTCCCAGTGTAACAGTTGTGACCATTAAGGTCGGTCTCCCAGTGTAACTGTCGTGACCATTAGGGCGAGTCTCCCAGTGTAACAGTCGTGTCCATTAGGGACAATCTCCCAGGGTAACAGTCTTGTCCCTTCGTGGCCATCTCCCAGTGTAACAGTCGTGTCCAGGAGAGGTCAGTCTCCCTGCGTAACATTCATGTCCATTAGGGATCATCTCCCAGTGGAACAGACGTGTCCATTAGGGACGGTCTCTCAGTGTAACAGTCGTGTCCATTACTGATGGTATCCCAAGGTAACAGTCGTGTCCATTAGGGACGGTCTCCCAGTGTAACAGTCATGTCCATTAGGGATGGTCTCCCAGTGTAACAGTCATGTCCCTTAGGGTCGGTTTCCCAGTGTAACAGTCGTGTCCAGGAGAGGTCAGTCTCGTAGTGTAACAGTCGTGTCCATAAGGGTCAGTTTCCCAGTGTAACAGTCGTGTCCATTAGGGACGGTCTCCCAGTGTAACAGTTGTGTCTGTTAGGTTCGGTCTCCCAGTGTAACAGTCGTGTCCATTAGGGGTGGTCTCCCAGTGTAACAGTTGTGTCCATTAGGGGTGGTGTCCCAGTACAACAGTTGTGTCCAGGAGGGGTCACCTCCCAGTGTAGCAGTTGTGTCCAGGAGGGGTCACCTCCCAGTGCAACAGTCATGTCCGTTAGGGGCAGTCTCCCAGTGTTGCAGTCGTGTCCAGGAGAGATCAGTCTCCCAGAGTAACAGTTGTGTCCATTAGGGACGGTTTCCCAGTGTAACAGTCATGCCCATTAGGGACGGTTTCCCAGTGTAACAGTCGTGTCCAGGAGAGAACAGTCTCGTAGTGTAACAGTTGTGTCCATTAGGGACGGTCTCCCAGTGTAACAGTCATGTCCATTATGGATCGTCTCCCAGTGTAACAGTTGTGTCCAGGAGGGGTCACCTCCCAGTGTAGCAGTTGTGTCCAGGAGGGGTCACCTCACAGTGTAACAGTCATGTCCATTAGGAGCAGTTTCCCAGTGTAGCAGTCGTGTCCAGGAGAGATCAGTCTCCCAGTGTAACAGTCGTGTCCATTAGGGGCAGTCTCCCAGTGTAACAGTCATGCCCATTAGAGACGGTTTCCCAGTGTAACAGTCGTGTCCAGGAGAGGTCAGTCTCATAGTGTAACAGTCGTGTCCATTAGGGACAGTCTCCCAGTGTAACAGTCATGTCCATTAGGGACCATCTGCCAGTGTAACTGTCGTGTCCATTAGGGGCGGTCTCCCAGTGTAACAGTCATGTCCAGGAGAAGTCAGTCTCGTAGTGTATCAGTCGTGTCCATTAGGAGCAGTCTCCCAGTGTAACAGTCATGTCCAGAGGAGATCAGTCTCTCAGTCCATTAGAGATCGTCACCCAATGTAACAGTCATGCTCATTCGGAACAGTCTCCCAGTGTAACAGTCATATCCATTAAGGACGGTCTCCCAGTGTAACAGTGGTTTCCAGGAGAGGTCAGTCTCCCAGTGTAACAGTCGTGTCCATTAGGGACGGTTTCCCAGTGTAACAGTCGTATCCATTAGGGGCGGTCTCCCAGTGTAACAGTCCTGTCCATTAGGGCCAGTCTCCCAGTGTAACATTCCTGTCCATTAGGGGCAGTCTCCCAGTGTAACAGTTGTGTCAATTAGGGATGGTCTTCCAGTTTAACAGTCGTGCCCATTAGGGATCGTGACCCAGTGTAACAGTCGTGTCTATTCGGGACAGTCTCCTAGTGTAGCAGTCATGTCCAGGAGGGATCAGTCTCCCATTGCAGCAGTCGTGTCTGTCAGGTTTGGTCTCCCAATGTAAAAGTCGTGAACATTAGGGACGGTCTCCCAGTGTAACAGTCGTGTCCAGGAGAGGACAGTCTCCCAATGTAACAGTCATGTCCATTAGGGGCAGTCTCCCAGTGTAGCAGTCGGGTCCATTAGGGGCAGTCTCCCAGTGTAACAGTCGTGTCCAGGAGAGGACAGTCTCCCAGTGTAACAGTCTTGTCCATTAGGGGCAGTCTCCCAGTGTAGCAGTCGTGTCCAGGAGAGGACAGTCTCCCAGTGTAACAGTCATGTCCATTAGGGGCAGTCTCCCAGTGTAGCAGTCGTGTGAAGGAGAGATCAGTCTCCCAGTGTAACAGTCATGCCCATTAGGGGCAGTCTCCCAGTGTAGCAGTCGTGTCCAGGAGAGATCAGTCTCCCAGAGTAACAGTTGTGTCCATTAGGAGTGGTCTCCCAGTGCAACAGTTGTGTCGATTAGGGTCGGTCTCCCAGTGTAACAGTCGTGTCCAGGAGAGGTCAGTCTCCCAGTGTAACAGCCGTGTCCATTAAGGTCGGTCTCCCAGTGTAATAGTTGTGTCCATTAAGGTCGGTCTCCCAGTGTAACAGTTGTGTCGATTAGGGTTGGTCTCCCAGTGTAACAGTCATGCCCATTAAGGACGGTCTCCCAGTGTAGCAGTCGTGTCCAGGAGAGGTCAGTCTCCCAGTGTAACAGTGGTTTCCAGGAGAGGTCAGTCTCCCAGTGTAACAGCCGTGTCCATTAAGGTCAGTCTCCCAGTGTAACAGCTGTGTCCATTAAGGTCGGTCTCCCAGTGTAATAGTCGTGTCCATTAAGGTCAGTCTCCCAGTGTAACAGTTGTGTCCATTCGGGGCGGTCTCCCAGTATCACAGTTTTGTCCATTAGGGACGGTCTCCCCGTGTAACAGTCTTGTCCAGAAGGGGTCGGTCGCCCAATGTAACCGTTGTGTCCGGAGGGGAGCACAATTGATAAGAATGAAGTCCCACAGGGTAAGAAGCTTTTAACGAGCAAAAGGAAACAACCATCTCTTTCCATAACCCGTCGCTCACTAAACATTTATATTTACATCAAATTTCCTCGGCTGCTCTTATTTACCTCTGAAACCTTGTCTTTATGGACAACTGAACAGGAGCTAAAGAAACCAAATTTAACCAGTTAGCTAATTAATGCTCAGCTCTGTCGGCAGATTGTCAACTGAGGAGAGGTTGACCTGTTGCAAAAGGATGACACAAAGCCATTAATGAAGAAAGGATCTTGGCTCAAAAATGTCATGAGATAAAATGGATTTTGATGAAGGTAGGGAACAGCAAGTCAGAAAATGCCATTCGATATAGGTTTACAGGTGCCTTAACCATAAGGGATGCTGGTACATTATTCTTTGGAATTCGCGTCACAGCTATATAGGCTGTTGGATTGGTGAGTTTGAGTTATCAATATAGGCTGACACATTGTCACTGGAGAATAGGAAATTGAGGGGTGATCTTATAGAGGTTTGTAAAATCATGAGGGGCATAGACAGGGTGAATAACAAAGGTCTTTTCCCTAAGTTGAGGGAGATCAAAACTGGGGGGCATATTTTTAACCTGAGTGGCAAATGATCTTTAAAAAAAAGGATTTGAGGGACAACTTGTTTACACAGAGATTGGTTACTGTGTGGAATGAACTACCACAGGAAGTGGTGGAAGCAAGTACAGTTATAAAGTTAATAAGACATTTAGAAAAGTGCATGAATAGGAAAGGTTTGGAAGGATATGGGCCAAGCACAGGGAGATGGGACTAGTTTAGTTTGGGAACATGATCAGTATGGGCTGGTTGGACTGAAAGGTCTGTTTCTGTGCTGTAATACTCAATGACTGTATTAAGCAAATCATTGGAACATGTAATACAGGCATTGTAACAATTGTGAGTATTTTAATCTTCACATAAACTCAACCAATCAAATTGTAAGATGCTCCAGAACACGAGTCTATAAAATGTTTTTTCAATAGTTTCCTGGAGCAATACATTGTGGAACTAACTAAGGATAAAAGGAATTTAGATCTGCCTCTGATAGTGATACAGGATTAAATAATAATCTCACAGTAAATGATCCATTGGGAACTAAAGGTCATAAAACAATTGATTTTGTGTTACATTTGAAACTGACACTAACAGAAGTCATAACTTTTGACAAAACTAGTTGCATAGTTATGATGGGAAAATTGCTCTGATTGATAGATAAATAGACTGAAAACTGAGGCAATAAATAAACAGTGGAAAACTTTGATATAAACAAACAAAATGCTCAATAAAAACACATTTAATTCCAAGACAAAAACTCAGTGATCCATTCCTTGCTTCAGAAGTTAATAGTATCAGATTAAAAGAAGGGCCTATAACATTGCAAACTATAGCAGCATGTTGAAGGATCGTTTCAGTGCTTTGAAACCAGAAAGGCATGTGAAAATATTGATTTTTTTTTAAAAAGTTAAAAATATATTGAGAGTAAATAAACCAGGAATATTTTAAAAAATAACTCATTATAACAGTAAATAAGATAAAAAGGAACAGTCATTAAAATAAACGTTGGTCTCTTAGAGGCAAAATACTTTATTATGTGTAATGAAGAAATGGTGGAGGCAAAATTTTTTGTTTAGTCTTCAAGTTATGTCAAAATAGGGGACAATTTATGTAATAACAAGAGTGATGATATTAATAGTTGGGTGAGTGCAGCTCCAGCTCAGGAATCTTGACACCATCCAGGACAAAGCAGCCAGTTAATTGGCACCATGTTCACTGATATTCAGTCGCAGCTGTGTTTACTATCAACAAAATGCACTGTAGAAACCCACCAAAGTTTCTTATGCAGTACTTTCTAAACGCACAATCGGAAAAACTGATCAGCCAGCACACTCCTGGTACCAGTTAACAAAATGTTTGCTGTATATGGCCGTTCAGTATCGCTGAGCCAAAGTCCTGGAATTCTCTCCCTAACAGCATTGTGGGCCTACCTACTGCACAGAGACTGTGATGTTTCATGAATGCAGCTCCCCATCACCTTCTCAAGGGCAACTAGGGACGGGCAATAAACACTGGTCCAGTCAATGACTCCCATGGATGATTAAAGGAAAGGCTTGCTGGGGAATCAAGAGCATATAGACACGGCCTATTAGTACAGCCTGAGGATAGTATATTGACCATTTAGAGCTGAAGGAGCAGAGACTTTTAATTACAAGGGTTGTGAACCTCCAAACCTCTCTCCCCCAGAGGGTTCTGCATGGTCAGTTGTTGATTATATTTAAGGTTAAAATGGACAAAATTTTGATCTCTCAGGATCAGGAATATAGGGAATGAGAAGGAAAATTGCATTGGAACCTGGAATCAGCCATGATCGTGTTAAATGATGAAGCAAACTTGAGGGGCCAGTTACTCTGTTTCTGCTCCTACCCCTCTCGCCATCAGAATGCACTGCACATTGGGAGCAGAACATGGGACTGTAGTTATAGGTAAGTCATAGTCACCACCTCAGGTTTCAGAAATTACCCATGACTTCAAACATGGTGGAGTTTTCACTGAAGGATGCAGTAACATTAATACCATAAAACAAACACAAACAGACAAAACCTTGACTAGATCTTCCACAGCTTTGGCTGAGGTTTCTATGGAATGAGCATAATGCTCACTGGTTTCAGGAAAGCTCATAGTCTCATACAGCATGGAAACAGGCCCTTCGGTCCAACTCATCCAGGCTGACCAAGTTTCCCAAACTGAGCTAATCTCACTTGCCAGCATTTGGCCATATCCCTCTAAGTCTTTCCTATTCATGTATTCGTCAAAATGTCTTATAAATGTTGTGACTGTACCTGCATCTACCACCCTCTGTGTGAAAACATTGCCCCTCAGGCCCTTTTAAAATCTTTCTTCTCTCACTTTAAACCAATGCTCTCCAGTTTTGAACTTCCCTCACCCTAGAGAAAATGCCTTTGCTATTCATCTTATCTATACCCACCCCCATGCTTTTATAAACCTCTGTAAGGTCACCCTTCAACCTCCTACAGTCCAGTGAACAAAGGTCCCAGCCTATCCAGCCCCTAATTATAACTCAAACCTTCCAGTCCCAGTCAAATCCTGATAAGTCTTTTCTGAACCTTCTCCAATTTAAGAATATCCTTCTTGTAGCAAGATGACCAGAACTATATACCGTCCTCCAGAGGAGACCTCACTAATGTCCTGTACAACCACAACATGACATTCCAACTCCTATACTCATGGTCTGAGCAATGAAGGCAAGTGTGCTAAACACCTTCACCACCCTGTCTGTATGTGATGTAAACTTCAAAGAACTGTGTAAGTGACCTCCGCAGTCTCTCCATTTGACAGCACTGTCCAAGGCCCTACGATTAACTCTATAAGTCCTGTTCTTGTTTGTTTTACCAAAATGCAATAACTAGCATTGATCTAAATTAAACTCCCTCTGCCACTCCTCAGCCCATTGGCCCAATTGATCAAGATCCCTTTGTAATCTTAGAGAACTTTCTTCAACGTTCACTCTGGCATAACGTTTGGTGTCATCTAAAAACGTACTAACCACACCTCCTAAATTCCCATTCAGCTCCTTGGGTTTAATTGGGATCTTTCACGGTGAAGAACAATGTCCCAAATCCCCCTGGAAACAAAACCTTCCCCTGTAATAAAGAATCTTTTGAGCTCACTGCTTATCTTCGACAATCCAATCAAAGACTTTTCCCCTTTTCCAGCTGATGTTCCAGGATTTCCTGAGAAAGGGCTGTGTTTAGTTATTCCGGAGTCACATGGGGACCAGTACTTGGGAGTTTGTCCAACAGGAGTACAGGAAATTGCATAGGAACATCTAAGATGAATGGATACAACAAAGTGAAATGTAGCTTTCCAAAAAGCTGGAGCTGTTTCCTCTTTGTTGTTCACCCCTCCCCCTGACATATTTTCAGCATAACATATACAGATCAAACCAGCGACGGTAAATGGAATCTCTAATAATGAAATGAGCAGAGGTTTACCCAGATACAGGGACTGGTGGAGCAAAGGTGGAGATTAATGCAAAACTGGTTATGTTCTGGGGATCAGCATTTCACAGTGCCTCTCAGGAGCTGGCAGCGGGAATGTTGAGATTATCTAAATTTTTATCAACAGTTCGTTCCTATGGTTACATCTTGGCTTCAGGTGATTGTGTAGCAGGTGGCTCCTTGCTTATCATTGGCTTGTGAGTCTGTTTGTCAGGGTCTTTGCCAGGATTCTCACATTGTTCCTGAGCTGTGTGGTTTTAGTGCCTGCTGATCGCTGCGGCCATGGTTTTATTCCAAACGTTTTCAATTGTGCAGCATTGCATACTGGGTGTGCACTGTCGAAGAATGTGCTGCTGGAAAAGCACAGCCGCTCAGGCAGCAACTGAGGAGCTGGAGAATCAATGTTTTGAGGCAGAAGAGCTTATGCACGAAATGTCGATTCTCCTGCTCCTCGGATACTGCCTGACCTGCTGTGCTTTTCCAGCACCACATTCTCCGACTCTGATCTCTAGCATCTGCAGTCCTCACTTTCTCCTGGGCTTGTATTGGTTGAGTCACATATCAGTAAAATCACCAAAATCCCAGAGGACCACAGAACTGCTCTCTCATTAGAAAGAGACAACTTGTGGTGGTTTAACCTGACGGCAACCATAGCTGAAGCAAAGTTATGAAGGTGGGACATTTGTAGTAACCTTAGCAGATGTGGGAATTGAATCCACAGTGTTAGCCTCACAAACCAGCCAACTGCATTGGATAGATTGATGTAATATATTAACTTTCTCATCCCTTTTTCCATCCTGTTATCCATAATCTCACTGATTTAACATACCACAAATGAACCAAAGAAGGAGGAATCTAACCACCCTACCAGCCATTCAATTGTTGAGGCAACATTAATCTGGGCTGAGGTGCACTATTTTTCAGGTCTGACATTGAACAGAGTCTCCAAAGTAATTGGTGGATGTAACCGTTTGCGGGGCGATATTTAAAGGAGACCAGGGGATATCTCCAGTATCACTAGAATGGATTTTCTGGGTCATTTGCCTCATTGTGATTCTGGGATCTTGCTGTGTGCCAATTAACTGCTGCACTTCACCACCATACAGCAATGAGTCACCATGGATATCCAATCCCTCTACACCTCCATCTGCCATGACCAGGGCCTCCAAGCCCTCTGTTTTTCTCCTCTCCAGACGTCCCCAACAGTACCCTTCCACCGACACTCTCATTCGTTTGGCCGAACTGGTCCTCACCCTTTACAATTTCTCCTTCGAATCCTCCCACTTCTTCCAGACCAAAGGGGTAGCTGAGGCACACGTATGGCCCCAGCTATGCCTCTCTCTTTGTTGGCTACGTAGAACAGTTGATCTTCAGTAATTACACTGGCACCACTCCCCACCTCTTCCTCCGCTACATTGATGACTGCATTGGCGCCACCTCGTGCTCCCGCGAGGAGGTTGAGCAATTTATCAACTTCACCAATACATTCCACCCTGACCTTAAATTTACCTGGACCATCTCTGACACCTCCCTCCCCTTCCTGGACCTCTCCATCTCCATTAATGACGACCGACTTGACACTGACATTTTTTACAAATCTACCGACTCCCACAGCTATCTGGATTACACCTCTTCCCATCCTACCTCTTGGATAAATGCATCCCGTATTCCCAATTCCTCAGCCTCCACCGTATCTGCTCCCAGGAGGACCAGTTCCACCAAAGAACACACCAGCTGGCCTCCTTCTTTGGAGACCACAATTTCCCTTCCCACGTGGTTAAAGATGCCTTCCAATGCATCTCGTCCACATCCCAAACCTCTGACCTCAGACCCCACCCCTCAACCGTAACAAGGACAGCACGCCCCTGGTGCTCACCTTCCACTCTACCAACCTTTGCATAAATCAAATCATCCGCCAACATTTCTGCCACCTCCAAAACGACCCCACCACCAGGGATATATTTCCATCCCCACCCCTTTCCGCCTTCCGCAAAGACCGTTCCCTCTGTGACTACCTGGTCAGATCCACGTTCCCCAACAACCCACCTTCCCATCCTGGCACTTTCCCCTGCCACCGTAGAAACTGTAAAACCTGTGCCCACACCTCCTCCCTCACCTCTATCCAAGGCCCTAAAGGAGCCTTCCCATCCATCAATGTTTTATCTGCACATCCACTAATATCATTTATTGTATCTGTTGTTCCCGATGCGGTCTCCTCTACACTGGGGAGACTGGGCGCCTCCTAGATGTGCTTTAGGGAACATCTCCAGGACACCCGCACCAATCAACCACACCGCCCCACGGCCCAACATTTCAACTCCCCCTCCCACTCTGCCGAGGACATGGAGGTCCTGGGCCTCCTTCACCGCCGCTCCCTCACCACCAGACGCCTGGAGGAAGAACGCCTCATCTTCCGCCTCGGAACACTTCAACCCCAGGGCATCAATGTGGACTTCAACAGTTTCCTCATTTCCCCTTCTGAAAATGTGTTGCTGGTTAAAGCACAGCAGGTTAGGCAGCATCTCAGGAATAGGGAATTCGACGTTTCGAGCATAAGCCCTTCATCAGGGATGATTCCTGATGAAGGGCTTATGCTCGAAACGTCGAATTCTCTATTCCTGAGATGCTGCCTAACCTGCTGTGCTTTAACCAGCAACACATTTTCAGCTGTGATTTCCAGCATCTGCAGACCTCATTTTTTACTCATTTCCCCTTCTCCCACCTCACCCTAGTTCCAACCTTCCAGCTCAGCACTGTCCCCATGACTTGTCCAGACTTTTCCTACCTCCTTTTCCATCTATCCACTCCACCCTCTCCTCCCTGACCTATCACCTTCATCCCCTCCCCCACTCACCCACTGTACTCTATGCTACTTTCTCCCCATCCCCACCCTCCTCTAGCTTATCTCTCCACGCTTCAGGCTCACTGCCTTTATTCCTGATAAAGGGCTTTGGTCCAAAACGTTGATTTCACTGCTCCTTGGATGCTGCCTGAACTGCTGTGCTCTTCCAGCACCACTAATCCACCATACAGCAATGCTTCACTGGCACTCTATTATACCTCGGTTACCCTGAGGACATGAAAACTGAGATATAAACTCAACTCTTTCCTTCAGAAACTAATGTTATTTCAGATGAGGATATGTTCCCAGCCATGAAATTTATCGGACCACCTTAATTCACTATTAAAGTGATTATTTTAAAGCTTAAATTGGAGGCCAAAACAAGTGACCTACTTTTGTTTATTTTGGGTATGTGCACTTTACATTTATTGTTCTTGTTCATTACACGAAATAGTTTTTTTGTTACGATTACCATACGCTTATTTATCAGGAATTAACCCTGTTGTTTACAAACTGTCTATTATGCTGCAGATTTTGCTAAGCTTAAACAATGTCCTCATCATGATTTAAAGCAGAATTGACTGACCTAATAGAGCCCCCTCACTAATTGCACCCCCTCCCACCCGACACTTCCTTCTGAACAGGACGATCCTCCCTGGCCTGTCAGCTTTAGCTTTAAGGATTGTGTAAGCCTTGCATTCATAAAGGATCTGGTTAAAGTCTGCATCTGATGGAGGAGCTGCATCTGATGGAGGAGCTAAGCTGCATGAAACTGCGCTGTGGGCCTTGATTATAGCTGTGTTCTTTTAAAAAAAACCCATCAATTTTTCCATCAAGTCTTTAAGAGCTTATGTAAAATAGCAAATTGTGCCGTGTGAGTATCATTATTTATGACAGTCTTGAAAGTGGTAATATTTCCTTTCAACCCTGGTATTTACATGCCAACTGACAGTTTCCTCCATATGATACATTTTTCAATGTGACTGTAGTTATCAGGATGTTTCTTCCAAATATGAACAATCCTTTTGTTACCATTCAGTTCTTTTCTTTTATTTATAATTGTCAGGTTGAGATATTTTTGGAAATAAATGATGTTTGATTTGCCACAGTCCTTTAACTATCAAAATTTCTGCACAAATCTTATTTTTGAAGTACATCGACTGAGATAAGTATCTTGTAGTGTTTATATATTTTTATTTACCAAATGTTTTCAAGGGGATGGGTTGAGTTCAATTCTGGTCTCCCTGTTATACGAAAGATGTTGTTAAACTTGAAGGGTTCATGAAGGACTTACAAAGATGTTGTCAGGGCTTGAGGGTGTGAGCTGCAGGGAGAGGCTGAACAGGCTGGAGCCGTTTTCACTGGAGCGTCGGAGGCTGAGGGGTGACCTTATAGAGGTTTGTAAAATCATGAGGGCCATGTATAGGATAAATAGACAAGGTCTTTTCCCTGGGGTGGGGGAGTCCAGAACTAGAGGGCATAGGGCTAAGGTGAGAGGGGAACGATATAAAAGGGAGATAATTAGATTAGATTAGATTACTTACAGTGTGGAAACAGGCCCTTCGGCCCAACAAGTCCATGCGCAACTTCTTCACATAGAGGGCAGTGTGTATATGGAATGATCTGCCAGAAGAAGTGATAGGTATATGAATAGGAAGGGTTTAGAGGATATGGGTCGGGATATCGGGGCAGCACGGACATGTTAGGCTGAAGCGCCTGTTTCCATGCTGTACGTCTCTATGACTCTAAGCTGTATATGAAATCAGGTCAAGATCAGCCACAATCTCACTGAATGATGGAATAAGCTCAAGGAATTTCATGGGCTTACTTTCATCCCTACCTCTCTGCATTGCCCTGTCAATGAGGCACTCAGGACTGGTTAAGCAATTCATCCATAATGCATGAAACTGATGCTGCTGGACTGGGAAGATGTCATTCCCAAGAATGCGACGCAGCTTTAGAGGGAAGTTCCAATTGGATCCAGGGATCTTTTCGGAAAGCACTGATGTGGGAATATGATGGGACTGCTTTTCATCAATCTTGAGGATCATTATTCATTGGTTTGGGATCTTACAATCATTTTTTTCTCACAGAATGCATTTTTAGAATTTTAACTGTCTTTTAAAGTTTTGCATGTCTCTGGATGTACAAAATAGGGGATCGGAGACGGTAAGTAGTTAAATACTAATCAGTTAACTTTGATGTTTGTTTCCTTACAAAAGGGAAAGGTAGTAATTTATTAACTTGTCTAGGCGATCAAAGGAAATGTCCCAAAGTCATTGTATGCTACTGGAAAACCCTTTGATCTTGGTAACTGAAGAGAGATGAAAAGGAAGAGTCTAGCTTTTGGAGCAGAGGGTGCTGTGCTGACAGATGGACTACAAAAGTTCGGAGAAGAAACAACTACAAAGTTTAGCATTAGAAAATTAGCTTTGAGTCGAACGAGATGGCCCCTTGAAATGGAGTAGGATAGCGGATTCATCATTTTTATGGAATCACTTGACAAAAAGTTGTATGAATTATCCTAAGTGACTCCAATCTCAGCTGTTATTCTGTGTGTTCACCTGATAGGGAATGAAAAAGATTCATATCAACATTTCCCTCCATAACTCTTCCATCTTGCAAGGCATTGAAGAAAATTGCAAAACGCAGGAGTAGCTGGTCCAGGTGGACATTTTGTGATGCAGTGGGTAGTGTACCAGCCTCTACACCAGAAGCTCCAGGTTTGTGTCTCTCCCCAGGATTTGAGGATTAGGGAAGGTGCAATCATAACTCAGTCAGATAAGTAGTAAGAATATGAGAGCTGTCTGGAAGGTGAAGTCTCTGCCATCATTATCTATAACTCCAGACTGCAATGTTCACATAAAAGTGCACAATAGCATGTGCCCCCTGATGAACTATTCACACTACCATCTGGTTCAGGTCACAAGGGAGTGCTATTGTTATGTCCCAAAGTTATGAAATCATACAATTAGTTACTGGAGGTCTAGTAGTAATGTTCCTAGTCTTAGTATCACAGAATCCCCACGGTATGGAAGCAGGCCCTTTGGCCCATCAAATCCACACCCACCCTCTAAACAGCATCCCACCAGACCACATTATCCCATCCTATCTCCGTAACCCTGCATTTTCCACAACTAATCCACCTAGCCTGTACATTGCAGGCAATTTGTCATGGCCAGGCCACCTAACCTGCACATCTTTGAACTGTGGGAGGAAACCAGAGCACCTGGAGGAAACTCATGCAGACCCGGGGCAAATGTGCAAACTCCACACAGCTAGTTGCCTGAGGCTGGAATCGAATCCAGGTCCCTGGCACCATGAGACAGCTGTGCTAACCACTGAGCCACTGTGCCACCCATGGGCCAGATGTTTGGTTTCAAGTCCCACATCCAGTGCTATCAAATTAATTCAAAGTAATTCGAATATGATCCAGGACAATGAAAATTAATATCCATCAGGTAGAATGGACAGATGAGGGACTGACAGACACTACTCATCATAAAGATCTACTTTCCAAAACAACATTTGATTTTGGTGAGAAAACATAATAAACATTGAGTTTGACACACCCTGGATGAAATGACCAAATCTTGCTCCTACTTTTACAACGATACTTTTAATGTGTTTATTCATGGGACTGGGATGTCGTTGCTTGGTTCATCATTATTGCCCAGCCCTAACTGCTCTTGAGAATCTGGCAGTGAACTGGAGTTTAATAGCCCTTGCAGGTATCTTACATGATTTCCCAGAAACAATAGTACTAGAACAGGACAAGACCAGTGTGCTATGGGATTTGAGGTCATTAGATAAAACTGTTCCTGACACCAGTAACACCAGTTGTTATGGCAGTAATATTGATTCAGGATCCAGGACTCATGTTGGGGCCAGCAACATAATGAATGGACTGTTCTGGTAAACTGAGGAATTAGATGTACTTAATTTGAAATCTTTGACTTTTGTGAGGACCAGAGAGCTATTTGAACTTGACTTGCAGTGCACCACTCCAGTATGTTGAGACTGTAGATCCTGGAATGGAGTTTTGTTTTGCTGTTCACTATCTGTGTTGGAGTATAGTAGACAGTGGAGGTAACCCTTCTATTTAATGTGTGAGTCCTGTGTCATGAGGTAACTGGTTCAGGAAATCGTCGTCTGTAAATCCAATGCTGTCCTTTCCTGATGTTTACGTGTGCACTCACAGGTTCCTTATCATGACTGAAAGATTGGGGCTGTTTTACTGTCATGACTTGGAAAGGACATTCATATATGTTTGTTCTCTCCTGCTAGAATGTCTCAACAAACCATGGAAAATAAGAGACTTTTATTTTGGAGATAAGAAATAGGTTTTATAGCAAAACCAGAAACTTGTGGAAAAGCTCAGCAGGTCTGGCAGCACCTGTGGAGAGAAATCAGAGTTAACGTTTCGGGACCAGTGACCCTTCCTTATAACTCAGACCCTTCCCAAATCACAGTTCTGAGGAACAGTCACTGGACCCGAAACGTGAACTCCGATTTCTCTCCACAGGTGCTGCCAGATCTGCTGAGCTTTTCCAGCAATTTCTGCTTTTGTTTCAGATTTCCAGCAGTTTTGGGGTTTTTTTTGGAATAGGATGTTCTCTTTTACAGGTTTTGATGGTTATTTGCATGTGAGCTGTGCAATGTTCAAAGCAATCATTTTAATGCAGTCAATTATTCTCAATTATTCACTATTAGGGAAAATCACAGAATTATTACAGTGCAGGAGGAGGCCTTTTTGTCTGTCGTGCCTGTACTGACTCTATTGTCTAATGCCAATTCCTGCCTTTTTCCCTGGACACTGTCATTATCCAGGAAAACCATTCAATTGAATGATTCACTTGTACCTGCTTCCACCGCATTCCTAGGCAGTCCATTCCATACCCTAACAACTCACTATGTGAAAATGTTTTTTCTCACATCACCCTTGCTTTGTTTGCACATCATTTAAATCTATGTTCTCTCCTTTTTATGAGCAGGAACACCTTCACCCAGAGTCAAAAAGTGTAGCGATGGAAAAGCACAGCAGGTCAGGCAGCATCCGAGGACGAGGAGGAGAGTCAGCGTTTCGGACATAAGCCCTTCATCAGGAATATCATCTTCACCCCTCTACTCTGTCCAGCCCACTCACTACTTTGAAAACTACAAACAGATCTCCCTTCAGCCGCCTTCCCTCCAGGGAGAATAGTTCAAAACCAGATTTAAAATCAACTTGCCACAGGGTGCAAGTTAATTCATGCAGCAGAGAATTGGGTTAGAATGTTCCTTTTGAATTAACTGAGCACAGGTGGAAAAATATAAGAAATAGGAACATCAAACCTGCTGCACCATTCAATAACATCAGTGCTCAAGCGCACCTTCCTGTCCATTGACCCAGTACATTACATGATAAAGGTTCCTGGGATCACTGACATCTCTTTCAATGTAAGCGGTCACACTCAGAACAATAATATTCCTTGGTTCAGTCAGTCATCCTGCTCTCTAAGACCCTCTAGTGGGGAAAGGCAATTGAACATTGGAAACCATGATACAATGTCCCTTGTATGACAATTCACTCGATCAGTCCAGGTTGCTGTGAAAACATGCATTGTAGTCCAGGATAGTGACAGGAACATAGGAACATCAGTAGGCCATTCAGCCCCTTAAGCCTGTTCTGCCATTCAATTAGATCATGACTGATCTGTGGCTTAACTCCACTTACCTGCCTTTGGCCCACATCTTTTGCTTAACAAAAATTTATCTGTCTCAGATTTAAAATTAATGACTGGTCCAGCATCCACTGCTGTTTGTGGAAGAGGGTCCAAACATTTCCCACACTTGTGATGATCGAAGTTCCAATGACCTTTCCACCGGATGGCTGTCTAGGAATCTCCCCCACTCCCAAAGCCAGGTTTTGGTGTGTGCTGGAAAGATTTACTAGGTTATCCTTTTGGCTGGATTGTGGATGGACCCACCTTGTTTGTCAAGCCTCAGAGTGCAGCTTGAACCTAGAGGTTCTGATTCAGGAGCGGAACCCTCCACCACAAACGGCAGTGGATGCTGGATCAGTTGTTAATTTTAAATCTGAGACAGATAACTTTTTGTTAAGGAACATAGAAGCAGGAGGAGGCCATTCGGCCCTACAAGCCTGCCCCGTCATTCGTCACCATCATGGCTGGTCATCCAACTCAATAGCCTAATCCTGCTTTCTCCCCATAACCTTTGATCCCATTCACCCCAAGTGCTATATCTGGCCACCTCTTGAATACATTCAATGTTTTGGCATTAACTCCTTCCTGTGGTAATGAATTCCACAGGCTCACCGCTCTTTGGGTGAAGAAATGTCTCCTCATCTCCATCCTAAATGGTACCCCGAATCCTCAGACTGTGACCGCCTGGTTCTGGACACGCCCACCATAATCCTACCTGCATCTACCCTGTCCAGTTCTGTTACAATTGTATAAGTCTCTGTGAGATCATCCATCACTCGTATGAACTCCAGCGAAAACAATCCTAACCTGGTCAATCTCTCCTCATCCGTCAGTTCCCCCCATACCTGGAATCAGCCTGGGTAACCTTCACTGCACTCCCTCGAGAGCAAGAGCATCTTTCCTCAGAAACGGAGACCAAAACTGGACACAATATCCTAGGTTTGGCCTCACCAAGGCCCTGTATAACTGCAGCAATACATGTCTGCTCCTGCCTCTCACAATGAAGGCCAATACACCTATATGCTTACCTTCAGCAACTGGTACACAAGGATACCCAGGTCCCACTGCACGCTCCCCTCTCCCAATTTATAGCCATTCAGGTATTAACCACAAGATCTCCTGAACTGGGCAGGTACTGCCAGATATTAATCTGAAGAGATCACACTTAATGGTGTATTAACTAATGGTCAGCATGGATTAGTGGGGATTCTGAAGTTCCACTTACATCTGACAAAATCCAACTTGAAAAATAATGTAACTACATAAATAAGCTACAGTCTATTAAATTTATAGAAACATAGACAATACGAGCAAAGTAGGCCATTTGAGCCTGCCCTGCCATTTAATATCATCATGGCTGATCACCCAGCTCAGCCCCCGTCCCCACTATCTCCCCATACCCTTTGATCTGTTTAGACCTAAGACCTTTATTTAACTCCTTCTTTAAGACATTCAATATTTTGACCTCAATTGCTTTCTGTGGCAGAGAATTCCATTGGCTCCACCACTCTCTGGGTGAAGAAATGTCTCCTCATCTCAGTCCAGAATGGCCTACCCTGTATCCTTCAACTGTGGTACCCGGTTCTGGACTCCGCAGTCATCAGGAACATCCTTCTCACCTATATCCTGTCTAGTCCTGTAAGAGGAATAGATTCCAGAATACAAAAGGTTTAGGTTAGAACTTGGATAAAGTTAGGGAACGCGGCATACAGGTAAGATATCAGACTGAACCAAATTGTTGAGGGCTGTATCCCACCCACTGGCCAGTACTAAACAGTCGAGATGATGTGAAGAGTATGCTTGAGGTCTGTATTAGAGCTAGTGTTGATGCAATACCCCACAGGTCAGGGATATATGATTGAAAAGTGATGAGGAGTATTCTTGAAGCTACTTGGATGTTCCATAGCTATGTTGATATTCTGAATGCAGAATCCAGTTTTGATGTTCTAATACTGTAATTGGATAATATTTGCTGGATAAGCCTGAGTCGTTGAACAATTGAGCTGACAACCAATTTAGGATTGTCAGTTGGATTCAGAGTGTGGTACATTTCCATATATTGGAAGTTATGCTAGTTTTAAATATGGAGTGTTATTCTTTACAGACAGAAAGAATGTTTACATAACTGCCTGTTTCAACTTAACAGAATAAATGGTAGACATTCACTGGTTCATTTCTTAGGGCAAAGCTCTGACCAATTGTAGTCATCTGCCTATTTTAAAATTTAAACAAGCCTGGTAGTTAACTGTCAATCAGCATTAACAAGTACATTCCTCATAGCAACACCACTTCTCGCCTTACGTTAATTTTTCTTGCAAATTGTCTTGATGAGTGCAAGATGAAAAGCTTCAACAAAATATGTTATATTTCAATGATTCTGAAGTTTGACAAATTACAAGAGAGTGAGTATGTTGTAATTAAGTTAGATTTTAAAGTAAGGGGAGCTGGAGATTGAACAGTAGAGAAATGCCACTGACAAAAACAAAAATCTTGCATTGCAGCTTAATAAGAAATGGGAACAAGAATAGGCCATTTGACCATTAAATAGGATCATGGATAATCCGACACTCCTCAATTTCACTTTCCTGCCCTTACCCCATAACCTCTGATTCCCATACTGATCGAGAATCTATCCATCACAGTTTTAAATATAACCCAACTGTAACTCAAACCCAGTCTATAAACTGTGAAACTCAGTTGGGTTAGGAGACAAGACTTTGGAGTCACAAGATCTGAAACCATAATGGCTGTTTGTCTCGTTCATTCACAAAATGTGGGAGTCATCTGCTGGACCTGCACTTATTGCCCAGAAGTCAGTTAACAGTTAACCCCATTGATGTGTTCTGTAATCACGGGTAGGCCAGATCAGGTAAGGACAGCAGCTACATTCTTAAAGAATATCAGACTGTTAATTAGAACTGATCTCTGACTGTCATTAAGCCCCAGTGAATATCTATATTTTTACAGTTGGTGGGCAACGGACGTTTTTTCATACGTTTGCTTGTTGCAAGTGAGAGAAAGTGAGGACTGCAGATGCTGGAGATCAGAGTCAGAAAGTGCGGTGCTGGAAAAGCACAGCAGGTCTGGCAGCATCCGCGGGGCAGGAGAGTCCTGGATGCTGCCTTGTTGCAAGTGGCCAATCTGACCAGCATTTATTGCCCATCCCTAACTGCTCTTGAACTGAGTGATTTGCTGGGTCATTTCAGAGGACAGTTGAGCGTCATGTGTAGGTGAGGATGGCAGATATTCTCCCTTGAAGGACTTTAGTAGGCCAGATGCGTTTTTTCCAACAATCAGCAGATTTTTAATTCCAAATTTCTTTTTAAATTTATTTCAAGTTCTACCATCTGCCATGGTGGGAGTCAAACCCGGATTCCCTGATCATTAGCTGAAGTTCTGGATTAATAGTCTAGTAATAGTACCCTTACGCCATCGCCTCCCTTTGTCTACTTTGCTGATGTCTACTTTCTGCTGCAAAGAAAAATCAACTCTAAAAGGGTGGATTTTTTTTAGAAATGCTGTCTTTTCATTAACTACTGCAACAGTGAGCTGCTGGCTGCCCCACCCTACCCTGATCAAAAAATAAATCCTGCCCCTGCTATCCACCACATTCAGCAACAGAATCCCACACCCCCACCCCACCTCACTCCCAATTGCTCTTGTAACACCAAATATTCAGTCTGGACTCAGGCCTTAAAATCAAGTCATACCAGGAGAAAGGTTTGGGAAGCACAGTTTGACTCATCGAAAGAATGATGAACAATGATTTTGATAAGGAGTAAAGGAACTAGAATTAACATGAGGACTGCTGCCTCCCAATGCCAGGGATACGGGTTCAATTCCAGCCTTGGTCAACTGTCTGTTTGGAGTTGCCATGTTCTCCCTGTGTCAGAGTGGGTTTCCTCTGGGTGGTCCAGTTTACTCCCACAGTCTAAATAAAGATGTTCAGGTTAGGTGTATTGGCCATGCTAAATTGCAATAGTGCGCAGGCTAGGTGGATTAACCATGGGGAAATGCAGGGTGAGGGGGTGGGATGCTCTTCAGGTGATTGGTGTGGACTCAAATAGCCTGTTTCTACACTGCGGGGGATTCTATGATATGACATTGAGAACTTTGGAGTGACAACTTGTCACTTACAATGCTGGTCATGCATCAACAAGTTATTAAAAAGGCAAGTCAAAGTTTGGAATGCGTAGTTCATGCATTACGCTGAGGTTTCATCACTGGATATAGTGTCACCCCCACTGAGAAACAGCACAGACACACAGAGCATGGCATTCTTAAAACAATGGGTTTCATTTAATTTACTTAGCATAATTTTTAAAAGTAAATGATTGAGAGAAAATGAAGCTAAAATATTAATATTAATATTAATAAAGCATAAATTCAAAACACATAAGATTACATAGAAAAAAGTGGTACAGAAATGGGCCATTCACCTTATCCTTTCCATGTTAACGTTTCAGTTTGACTTGAGTCTCCTCTCTTAATTTCTCATCTAATGTATCATTATCACTCTTGAGTCTGTCCTTTCGTCCACCACTTGTCCAGCTTCCCCTTAAATATGTCGATACTAGTCACTTCAACCACTCCCTGTGGAAGTGGGTTAAACATTCTCACTATTCTTTGGGGGAAGACTTTTTTTTTACTGAATTCCCCATTGACTTTCTCAGTGACCATCTGATGGCATACACTGAGGTTCTTATCCATTCTCTCTAGCCACTTTATCAAAATCGTTCAAAGTTTCAAAGATCTCTATTACCACCTTTGAATTGATTTATTATTGTCATGTATACTTAGGTAAAGTGAAAGGTTTTGGTTTTGCGTGCAGTACAGGCAGGTCATACCATACGAAGTTCTTCGGGTGATTGAACAGAGCGAGGAATACAATTTTACAGCTGCAGAGAAGGTGCACAAAAAAGCAAGATCAACATTAGATTTGAAATTTGAGGGGTCCATCCAGCAGTCTAATTACAGCAGGGAAGAAGTCGTTCTTGAACCTGTTGGTACATGTGTTTATGCTTTCATATTTTCTGCCTGACTGAAGAGGTTGGAAGAGATTATAACTGCGGTAGGAGGGGTCTTTGATGATGTTGGTTGCCTGTCTGAGGCAGTGAGAAGTGTAGATGGAGTCAATGGATAGAAGGTTGGTTTGTGTGATGGATTGGGCTACATTTACAACTCTCTGTAGTTGCTTACGGTCCTGGGCAGAGCAGTTGCCATACCAAGCTGTGATGCACCTGGATAGAGTACTTGCTGTGGTGTATCTGTAAAAATTGATTTGGAGATGCCGGTGTTGGACTGTGGTGTACAAAGTTAAAAATCACACAACACCAGGTTATAGTCCAACAAGTTCCAATTAAACCTGTTGGACCATAGCCTGGTGTTGTGTGATTTTTAACTCTGTAAAAATTGGTAAGAGTCTTTATGGACAAGGCAAATTTCCTTAGCCTCCCAGGGAAGGAGAGGAGTTGTGCCTTCTCACTCAGCTTTCCTCTGATCAGAGAGATGTGACACAGCCTGTCATCCTTTCCATGAGGTGTATCCCCACACATTCCTGGTATCATGCTGACAGCACTTTAAATGTGGCCTAAGCAAGTTTCAACATAATGTTGTGACCATGGTGAAAAGGAGTGAGGTGATTGGCTCTCTTCCCCAACTTTGAATTGAAAACATTAGTTATGATTAAACAAGATGTATTTGCCAATTCAGTGTATTTAGGATGATAAAGAACTAGCCAGACAGGTTTTCTTAGGTGTGACAAACACAGAGATTGCTGGAGAAGCTGAGTTCTAAAGACGAGTCATACCAAACAGTAATGAAGTGCTCCAAAAGCTAGTGCTTCCAAATAAACCTGTTGGACTATAACCTGGTATTGTGTAATTTTTAACTTTCTTCTGTGATTGAGTACAATAACTATTTACATTGCTGTAAGGCAGGACGAAAGATGTTTTCACATATCCAGGAATTAATTGTTGAGTGGTTATGGAACCTGCATCTCGGTCCTAATTTAGTGGGACATGGACTACATAGGAAAGCAATTCCAAAGGCTCCATGTCTGGTTCCAGCCAATTAATTGAAAATTAAGGAACAAAAAGAGAAATTGCTGAGGAAACTCAGCAACTCCGGCAGCATCTGAGGAGAGAAAGCGGAGTCTCATGACTCTTCCTCTGAATTAGTAGTGGCTAGGAAATTTATGCTGAGGGCAGGCATCTGGGGCAAAGGAGTAAAGTGAAAATTAGGATTTGACATGTCTCCCTAGTAACAGGTTCAGCAAAGCTTCTCTGCTTTGCAATTCTGCTCCTCTTAACAATAAAGCCTTGTACTTGGATAACAATGTTTGCTCAATGTTTTTGAGATATAGTGGTGCGATGATATATATATAGAAGGAATTTGAGGTGTGGTTGGTGACTGAGCAGGGTAAATGGAATTTGGACTCCTTATTGGGGTGTTGGACTGTCCAAGTGAGCTGTTGGGCTGGGTGAGTCTGATATCAGACTGGGTAAATAGGACTTTGGTCTGGGTGAACCAACTGAATCAGTGCAACTGCTGGAAATACCAACTAATGTTGACTTACATAACTTACATAAAACGCACTTTGTAACATAAGACTGTTATCCAGAAAAACAGCAGGCAGCTCCGAAACTATAGATGACTTAGTGAAAACATAATCCAGGCCTCAAGGTTAAGTGTTGTTTTCTTATGGATGGAAATCTGAAGGGAGCTGGTTTAAAACGACCCAAAATGCATCTAATTGTAGACCTTGAAAACCACCAGAGAGTGCGAAGATCTCAATTCCATCTGTGTGAGCTGGATTAAAACCAGGCTAAGAATTAACTATCTCAACTTGCCTCATTTCCCCCTCAGAGGATTGTGGTTGAAATATGCCTTACAGAGTGGATCTTGTCCATGTCCTGTCTGCTGTATGTCAGCCCAGAAGTGCTCGCTGAGTATTTCAAATCCACAACACAACTG
Organism: Hemiscyllium ocellatum; assembly: GCF_020745735.1. Taxonomy (NCBI): domain Eukaryota; kingdom Metazoa; phylum Chordata; class Chondrichthyes; order Orectolobiformes; family Hemiscylliidae; genus Hemiscyllium; species Hemiscyllium ocellatum. Next base: position 37,964,597 of record NC_083437.1, on the reverse strand, counting down.
TTTAACTTCGCAGATACTTAGAAATGTCATGACAGGAAGTGAGGGATTTTGAGTTACCTCGCCAGATTTACATGAATTGTAATAACATGTATCACTCTCCTCTTTTATCACCAGCTGCAACGGATTTATTCAGGAATGTGGGAAACAAGGAGCGAGTCAAAAATTCCCATCAGCCCTGCTGTTCATTTCGAATTAAGTTGTCATGCACTCCTCTTTAAGAGCAACTCAAAAAAACGTGCAAAACAGGAGAGATTACTGGCAGATCCTATCTGTAAAGGGAGTGTACCACCTGGAATGTTAAAAAAGAAATTTGCTTTCTAACTAGAAGCCACTTGATCTGCATTCACCATAAACAGCTGCATCCAGTTACCAGTTACTGAACATTGACTTACACAATGCAACCTTTCAGATCAAACTAAACTGTATTCCATTATCTCATATCCGAACAGCAGCACTCAGCCAGACAAGACTGTTTTGTGAGAATGGTTTTTCTCTCCAGAGTTAAATTTTGCACACGGTTTTATTTTACTATATAAAATGTAAGGTTTCACTAGGCAAGGTGCCACAGTCATTAAAATGTATTGGCCCAGATCTTTGCCAATGGCTCTGCTTTTAATGAGCCTTACTCATGGTGGAATATACTTTGGTATGGTGCCTGAAACATGTTGAACCATACATTGTCATGGGACAGAAGGAGGGAGAGAATGCATCCTATATTCATCTCTGTTGTACAATGTCCACACAGGGCGATTTAAGAGTTACATTCGAAGCTTTATTTCATTTTGGCTTGTAGGCTGAATCTGTCTCTATTTTTTAGTTGTGATTTAAAAAAAAAACTCCCTTCCTTTTTTCCCTGCATCATTTTCCTTCCAGCTGTCTTCAGCCCACACACTGCTGCTGCTCAGAGGGGCTGGCTGTCTTGTTCTGTCTCTTTGTGCCAATGCTGTTGTGAAGGAGCCAACCAGAGGCTCAGAGTTGTCTCTGAGGTCCCTGCAAGGAAGTGTTTGGCTCCTGCTGAAAGCCTCATCACAAAGAGCGAACTTGCATCCCATTGCTCTGTGTGTCGGGCCCATTGCAAACTGCTTCAATTGGAAACAAATCTAGTTCTCACCATTTTCCCCAAAGTTACGTTCAAAATTCATTGCTGATATTTATTGCACAATACTGGTTGCTTGAAGGGGACAGATAAGAGTCAACCATATCAATGTCAGACTGGAGTTACACACAAGCCAGATGAGGTAAGGTTAGGATGGTAGGTGTCTTTCTTTCGCTAAATGACATCAGGTATTAACAACCTTCTAATTTCCAAACCTTTTTTTCGCAAATGCATTAAAGTTCTCAAACTGGCTTGCTGGGAATCCACATGTTGTCTGGATTTCTATTCCAGGCCCTTTTCCTTATTGGGTTATAGGTTTGACAGATGCTCCCCAACCTTGGCACCCTGTTGATATCAGCAGTCCTTTATGCTGGAGATCATCTTTGAAAAACATCTGGCCCTGAAGCAGTACAATAAGGAAAGTTTGTAAATTATCAATAATATATGTCTGCACATCTATAATTTTAAAAAATGTTTAAAAAGGAAATTTGAGGGTCCACACAATTGTGAAGAGCTCAGTTCTAACTTCCTTGGTTGATGGTGTGGACAGGTTGGACTGAAAGGTCTGTTTCCATACTGTATAATTCTATAGAGAAGGTGGTGGATGCAAGTACAGTTACAGCATTTAAAACATGTTAGGATAAGTTCATGATTAGGAAAGGCTTAGAGAGATATGCACTAAGCACAGTCAGTGGGATTAATTTAGTTTGGGAATATGTTGGATCAAAAGTTTTGTTTCCATGCTGTATGACTCTATGACTCTACAGATAAGAATCACTGGTGATCCGGTGACACCTGACCTGGAAGCAGTACCACTGGAGGGAAATTGTGTGTTTCACAGCCAGACACAAAGGAGATCTACAGACACAATCCAGCTGAGCAGTGGGAGAACAAAGAAGTTTTGTGTGTGTGCGCGCACATGTGCATTTGCATGTGTTTCAGTGCAATACAATAAAATAGTCAACGAAAGAGTGGGAGCAGGGTTTGTAAGTTGAACCGTGTTACCACTCCTGAGGTTTATTAAAGGGATCATATAGTAGGGTCTCTGGGGAATCTGTGGCTTCACGCCTAGCTGAAGAGATTCTGCAGCAGTATGTTGTTTGGTTGGTGACCACCTCCAGGACCCTGGATGGAATATCATTACTGGCAAATGTGACTCACCAACGGAATTCATTGAGTGGGAAATGAGAGATTGGGTTATAGTCTTTGGAACTGCAGGAGGAACCACGCATTTTTGTGGAGTAATGTAAGTGTTTAATTTTATGCAAACTACTAAAATAGAAATTCACATTTTATTTGGATATAATTTACCCATTAATTCATGTGCCACTTGCAATCATTCTGATTCATGTCGGAATATATTGAAAAGACACAAAAAAGTGAGATCTTGCTGTTGTTTCATTGTTTGGAGAGGGGGGGGGGGGTTTCATTTGATAAATTTGCCTTGTGTAGTCCATTGGGATTGTACTAGCATTCTAAATTTTAATCATGCAGCACCTTTTCAGTTTCTCCGGTCACTCACTCTGTTAACCAAGGCACCAATCAATGGATTTTCCTGCAGTAACTAGCTATACCATTACAGGAACAGCTGAATACATTTCACAGATAGCTCATTGAATACTAGCTTTGCTCAGTTGGGAGTAATCTTCTGCTTCTTGATGATATTCCTGTCTCTGAGTCAGAGGATTATGGGATCAAGACCCAGAAAAGCACATAGACTATGTAATATTTTCGACCCAGGTGCCAACTTTCAACAGGATATTAAACCAACATCTGTCAGATTGGACAAATGTCAAAAAGGAATCAAAAGAATTTATTTCTGAGTACTGGCCAATATAGTGTTTTGTTGATATAATTTGCACAATGTGTCAGAATATTGGATATGGACCTTGGTTGGATGAAAATTCCGACATTAGTTTTCCAATCCACAATAACAAAAGTATTTGGTTGAAGTTGCGGGAGGACAGAAAGGGAGGAGAAGAAAGGAACAGCAAGACCACTCAAAACAATTCCAGCAGTCTTCCCTTCCACTTTTGTGAAGATAAAAGAAATATCTCGGACATTAAGAGGAGAAAATAAAACTAGGAGAATCTATTTGGCCCTAAGTGCCCACTCTGCAATCCAATACAGATGTATTAATAACTTTTTCAACTGCTATGTTAAGTCATGATGGAAAGGAACAACCTCTCTGGCCCTGAAGAAAGTAATTATAGAATGCTATTCTATTCCCTCAGAAAAAAGGTAGCATTTCAGATTTTGAAGTTTTCCTTCACAGTTTTGCTCTATTTCCCTGAATTTCACGTGTATCTTCTCACCTTTATTTGTGTCACTCTACAATGGTTTCAATGCTAGGAGAAAGTGAGGACTGCAGATATGGGACAGTCAGCTGAAAAGTGTGGTGCTGCAAAAGCACAACTGGTCAGGCAGCATCTGAGGAACAGGAGAATCAACATTTCAGGCAGGACCCTTCATGAATCCTGATGAAGGGCTTGTGCCCAAAACGTCAACTCTCCTGCTCCTTGGATGTTGCTTGACCTGCTGTGCTTTTCCAGCACCAACAATGGTTTCAAGGCAAATTATATTTTATTTTCTTCTTTGTAATCTCCTGCTTTTCACTCTGTAAGGATTATTCAGTGTGATTGGTTGAGAAGCCTCCTTACTGGTTGCTGTTTCACAGGTATCACAGATCCTTTCTGGAGGTCTGTGAATAGCCTGTCACAAGTTTATTTATAGAACCTTTTGCTATATTTATAGCAAAATTTATGCATAGAATATCATTGCCTATAAAATATTGCTCAGGTATACAACTGATGACTGATGGTACAGAAGCAATATGTTTATATAAAAAGGACCATAAGAAATAGAATTTGTAGGAGGCCATTCAGCCCATCAAGCCTGCTCTGCCATTCAATAGGATCATGGCTGATCCAACACATTTCTCGCATCCACTTTCCTACCCTTTCCCCATCTTGATTGCCCTACTAATCAAGAATCTATCTATCTCAGCCTTAAATATACACAACGGTTCTGCCCCCACAGTACTCTGTGACAAACAAAGAGTTCTGAAGACTCAATCTTCTGAGAGAAGGAATCCCTCCTCCTTTCAGGCTTAAATTGGTGCCCCTTCATATTCTTTATATGCCCTCTGGTCCTAGACATGAATTCAAAGGTTTTTGTCTTGTACTTATCAACTTTAGAAAGGAAACAAAATTTTATACTGTATGAGAAGAAAGTGCTGGAGTTGCCTCAAGAACGTTTAGGAGACCGACTGGTTCTGAATAACTATCCCTTCCTCAACAATCTGTCACAGACTATCTGATCACTACCATGTTGCCATTTTTGAATGAAAGAAAGGTTTGGATTTATATGGCACTGTTTACAACCTACAGAGAGCTCAAATGTTTTGATGTGTAGTCACTACTGCTTCTATAGGAACAATGATAGCCAGGATGTGTACAGTAAGCTCCCAAAATCAGCAATATGCCCATGGCCAGATTATCTGTTTTTGGTGTGATCATTAAATCTCAGCTATGACATCAGGAATAGCTCTGCTGCTGTTCTTCCATTAGACAACAAGGTGTTTCTTTACATCAACCTGAGCAATCTCATGAGGCCTCGCTTTCTTTTATCTGAAAGATGGCACTGAAGACAGAGCAGTACTTGCTCGGTACAGCATCAGAGAGTCAAGTTGAATCTTTATCCTCAGTCTTTGTGCACAATGTCTAGCAGCAGTCATGCCCCTCCCCCCTTAAATTCTTAAACAGTCTGTGTGCATATGCAGTAACTATTGCTGTCAAAATCCTAGATCTCCCTCCCTTGTAGCATCCTGGGTCACTGACAGCAAAAGGACTGCAACACTTCAAGAGGACAGCTCATCCCCATTTTCTCAAGGACAATTAGGAACGGGCAATACATTGTCATCAGCACCCACATCCCATCAAAAACACTTCCCAAAGCTCTGGACTGGGACTTGAATCCAGAATCTCATGGCTCACATGCAAAAGTGCAACCATCTGATCCACAGTTGACACAATAGGTCCACTTTCACAATGTGACTGCCTCTACATTACAACAATGACAGAAGTTCTCAAGGGAAGGGTCTGTGTCATCCTGAGGTGCTAGCAGGAGCTATACAAATTCAAGTCTTCCCCTTGACAGCATATGTGTTCCGAGTTGAGCAATCCATTTTTAGTCCTGATTTCAGGATTGAAACCATCGTGATGCTCCTGACTTTCATGCATAAAGATGCCCTTTTCTCTTGATTGTTCCTCTGTTTGGAAGATGCTTGTCTTTAATTCATTGCCACACATCATAAATCTTACATTGTACGATTGTAAGTACCCAGGCAAACAGATTACCAACTACTCCCCCTCTCTTCAACCACCTTGATCCAGTTAATCACTTCTGAGCATAGATTGTCTCTTTCTGTTCTGACCTTTTTAGTTCCAGACTAACATATGTTTTCCTTACTCTCTCAATGTTCAGCTCCTCCTATATCTTTCCTTCAATTAACCAGCTAACTAGCTACCGATGGTTGTCAATCGTAATGAGTTAAAACTTCCTGCAATTTTGCCTTTCTTTTATAAAATCCCCCGAACGCATGACAGTCACATTCCTTCAATGTAATTTACTCTGTTCCTTGTATATGATCACCTGATATTCTCCCTGTACAGCATAACTTTATCTTTAACTTTTATGAGCCATAATATGTTACACTGACATGCAATAGTTTTCTAAAGCCAGCTACCTCTGCACACATAAAAACAGTAATAAATTCTCTCTCCAGAATTTATTATTTTTTAAAACATCCCATTCAGTACTTGTTGTTAAAGAAACAGCCATTCATTTTTCCTTGATGACATTTTTCAGACATTGTGCCTGAGTGCATAGACTTGTATTAAAGCAGGGAAGGTTTTTAAGAGTTTTTCAGATATCTCCTGGGGAAGTGCTGTTCATTAATATCTTGTTTTTCATGACTATCTTGCACTTTCTTGTGACAAATGTCTTCAGCTTGCTTTTCTTTTTTTTCCCAAGAGCTTCCTTCTTCACTAAGCAATGTTCATGGACCGAAGTACAAGAAGACTCCAGCATAGTGTGGCCAACCAGTCCAAGGCACTAGATTACAGCTTGAGTAATTTTGGAGAAGCTAGTTGTGTTAGTGATCATCATCCTGGTTCTGTGGGAAAGGCTTGTGCAATAGGCAATTGTTCTAATCTCATCCAATCTTTCATCCTTTTGCACTGCCACACTCCAACTCTGAGCTGAATTCCAAAGGGGAAATGAGAGATACTGCCCTCAAAATCAAGGCCATATTTAACTGAGTGTAGCATTAAGGGATCAGTAGGTATCGGGGGCAAACTCTCCACTGGTTGGAGTCATACCAGGCACATAAGGAGATGATTGTGGTTGATGGAGGTCAGTCATTTCAGCTCCAGGACACCTCTGCTAGAGTTCCTCAGGTCCAACCATCTTCAGCTGCTTTAACAATGACCTTCCCTCCATCTTATGGTCAGAAATGGAGATGTTTGTCAATGATTGCACAATGTTCAGAACCTTTGACAACTTCTCAGATACTGCAGTGCTTCATGTTCAAATGCACCAAGACCTGGACAATATCCAGGCTTAGGCTGACAAGTGGCAGGTAACATTCACTCCACACAAATGCCAGGCAATTATCATCTCCAATAAGAGAGAATCTAACAACCACCCGACAATCAATATCATAACCATCACTGAATCCCTCATTATCAATATCCTGGGTATACCATTGACCAGAAATTGAACTGGACTCACCATACAAATACAGTGGCTACAAAAGCAGGTCAGAGACTAGGAATACTACAGTGAGTAACTCACCTCCTGACTGCCAAAAACCTGCCCATCATCTACAAAGTATACGCCAGGAGTGTGATGGAATACTCCCCATATACCTGGTTGAGCACAGCTCCAATAAGTTGTCACCATCCAGGCCAAAGCAATCGTTTCATTGGCACCATAGCCACAAATATCCACTCCTTCCACCACCGACACTCAGTACCAGCAATACGTACCATCTACAAGATGCACCGTAGAGATTCATCAAAACTCCTTAGATAGCACCTTCCAAACCCATGACCACATAATCTAGAAGGACATGGGTAGCTGAAATATGAGGTCATCACCATCACAAGATCCTAAGGGACATTAATGAACCATATAGGTCATTATGGAAATGGTTACCATTGGAGGCTGGCCTTATTATTGGACAAATGCCTGCTCCTCAGATGCTGCCCGACCTGCTGTGCTTTTCCAGCACCACTCTAACCTAGACCCTGGCCTTATTATTGTATTCAAACTTCACAACCTCGAACAAACAAAACCCCTTCCACCTAATCACCCCTTAAAGTTGACAGATTCCTATCCTCCTGGTCAGTCAGTAATAAACAGTGCATTGTGCACTGATAAACCACTGCAATGTATTTAAGTTAGTCTCAGCCAGCGAGATGGTACAAGCCCCCTTTGGATATCCTATCAAGTCTGGGCTCCAAATTCCCACCTGCTTTGTTTGTCAGTGTGAACAGAATGATTCCTGATTGAGTCCACTCGGTAAACCGACACAATTCATGACATTTCCACTAGTCGTTGCTTTCTCCAACCAAATAAGTATTATCATTTTGCAGAACAGCTCGATGATAACTTTTTTATTTCAGAACTGTGGCAACTGATCTTGGCTGCTAGAGGGCAGTATTACATTTATCAGAGACCAAGAGTGAGTCTGTTCATACGATCTGTTGTGATTAAGTAGATTAGCTGCAATGCTATCATCTTAGGCAACATGTATCATTCAATCTCATTAAAGTAATTCTATCAACGGCAATTTTCCAAACACAATTTGGTAAGAACACATGGAAATTTAAAAGTGTTTTGACTCATTGTCCTAACATGTCCAGCTGCATAAGCAAACACAATGTTATTTCTTTATTTTATCCCCCTGCCTTGTTCCTCTCTTTTCCTTATGTAGTCAGTTTTCCTCTGCAGTTGGGAGCAGTGCACTTATCCTGCCTGCACTTCAAAACTATAGTGAGTTTCGGTCGGGGGTTTTGAACTCCTGACAGGCTGATCAATTCTGTGGTAATGTTTGCTGGGGATTAGCTCATTTTGAGCTGTTCTGTGGGACCTTTAATCTATACGCTTCACAAATGGTTCAAAAGGAAGTAATGTTTAATACCCATTGAGATTACTGTGCACTTTTTTCAAACATAATTATTACGTTATTAAATTGTGGAGGGTACAGGGTGAAACATGTATGATCACTAATGCATATATAAGAATTAGGAGCTAGAGTAGGCCATACTGACCTTCAATACCAGTTCTGTCATGACTGATTTAAATTTAATTTCATTTCCACATTCCTGTTGACTCCTGATAACCTTTCACCCTTTTGCTTTTCAAGACCCCATTACCTCTGATTTTAAAATATTCAGATACTTCCTTCACTGCGTTAGGGGAAGGTTGACCCAGCAGTTCGTACCACGTCCTCACAGCGCTAGGGACCTGGGTTTGATTCCACCCTTGGGTGACTGACTGTGTGGGGTTTGTGCATTCTTCCTGTGCCTGTGTAGATTTCCTCCAGGTGTTCTGGTTTCAGAGAAGTACAGGTTAAAGTTATTGACCATGCTAAATTGTCCATAGTCTCTAGGGATATGTGGTTACCATGGGAAATGCAGAGCTATGGAGGGTGTTGGGGGTGGTCTGGATAGGATGCTCGATGGAAGGTTGGTGTGGAATGATTAGGGTGGTGCTGGAAAAGCACAGCAGGTCAGGCAGCATCCGAGGAGCAAGAAAATTGACGTTTCGGGCAAAAGTCCTTCATTAGGAATGGACTGCTTCTGCACTGCAGGGATTCTATGAGGAGAGTTACAAAGACTCTTTATCTCTGCCATAAATGGACACCCCCCTCCTCAATATTTAAACAGCAACTCCTAGTTCTAGATTATCCCACCAAAGTTTTCCACATACACCCCATCAAGTCCTATCAGGGTCTCATATGATTGTTTGTGAAATGATCTCAAAACAGTTCCATATGAACATTCCCCCATTCATGTCACTCACAAGGTCCCAGTAGAGTTATTTCTAAAAATTTCAGCAGTATCTAAATATCACTAGCAAGTTCTAGAATCCTCAGATATGGACTGGACACCACATTAATGCAAGTTGATGAATGAATATTCACTCATAACATAAATGCATGGTTGAGCTGAACCTTACTAGATACAGATTCAAGATTAGAGTGGTGCTGGAAAAGCACAGCAGGTCAGGCAGCATCTGAAGAGCAGGAACATCGACATTTCAGGCAGGACCCCTTCATCAGGAACAAGGCTGGGAGCCTCTGGAGTGGAGAGATAAATAGGAGAGTGTGGGGCTGGGGAGAAAGTAGCTAAGAATGCAATAGGTGGATGGAGATGGGGATAAAGGTGATAGGTTAGAGAGGAGGATGGAGCGGATAGGTGGGAAGGAAGATTGGCAGGTGGGACAGGTCATGAGGATGGTGCTGAGCTGGAAGGTTGGAACTGGGGCAAGGTGGAGGAAGGGGAAATGAGGAAACTGGTGAAGTCCACATTGAAGCCCTAGGGTTGAAGTATTCTGGGGCGGAAGATGAGGCGTTCTTCCTCCAGGCATCGGGTGGTGAGGGAGTGGCAGTGGAAGAGGCCCAGGACCTGCATGTCCTCGGCAGAGTGGGAGGGGGAGTTGAAATGTTCAGCCACAGGGGCGGTGGGGTTGATTGGTGCGGGTGTCCCGGAGATATTCCCTGAAGCGCTCTGTGAGAAAGCGTCCAGTCTCCCCAGTGTAAAGGAGACTACATCGGGAGCAATGGCTACAATAAATGACATGTGTGGAAGTGCAGGTGAAACTTTGATGGATGTGGAAGGCTCCTTTGGGGCCTTGGACAGAGGTGAGGGGGAAGGTGTAGGCGCAGGTTTTGCAATTCTGACCCCCCTCCCATTTATCTCTCGACCCCGGAGGCACCCAGCATCATTCCTGATGAAGGGCTTCTGTTCGAAACATCGATTTCCCTGCTCGTCAGATGCTGCCTGACCTGCTATGTTTTTCCAGCACCACTCTATTCTTGACTCTGATCTCCAGCATTTGCAGTCCTCACCTTCGCCTTACTAGATACATCTCAGGATGTTTGAAGAGACATTTGTTTGGTTAGGACTATATTGAGTGGAGTTTAGAAGAATGAAGGGTGAACTCACTGAAATTTATAAATAATTCCAAGAGGATTAGACAGAGTAAATGCAGGCAGAATATTCCTGATGATGGAGGAGTTAAGAACCAGGGATCATAGTCCAAGGATAAGTGATAGGCCATTTGGAACTGAGATGAGGTGGTTTTTCTTCACCAAGTGAGTGGTGAGCCTGTGGAACTCTCTCCTACATAAAGCAGTTGAGGCCAAAACACGAAATGTTTTTAAGAAAGAGATAGACATGGTTCTTAGGGCTAAAGGAATCAAAGGACATGAGGAGAAAGCAGGAACAGGAGACTGAGTTGGATGATCAGCCATGATCATGTTGAATGGTAGAGCAGGCTTGATGGGCTGAATGGCCTATACCTATTTTCTTTTTCATTCAGGTTCTGGTCCTGTGTGATTAGCGCTACCTAACATGATGCAAGTTGGTTATGAACATACACCTATCAATCCAATACTACAAGCAGCAGAGTCTGTCTCTTGTTGGGAGCAGTTTTTGCCGTGGATCTGAGTATTTAACCAGAACAGTAACCTCAGTTTGGGGACAGATTAAAGCTATAGCTTCAAAGTGAGTCCCTGCCAGAGTACTTACCTTCCTCAGTGTTTTCAGATATATTGTACAATGATAAATGTTATTCAGGGAAATCATGAATTTGGAAATATCATAAGTTGACTGGTTTGTTTTGAAGGAACATTGGGAAGTTCAACAGTATCTTGCTGACTATGATTTCTGTACTGTAATGTTTAACACAATAAGAATGGAGGTCATATGGTCTCCATTGTTACCTCCTGTTAGTCCTTTTCTGTTTATTTTTTCTTGTTCCTTGACTGGGACAACATCTACAAACTGAAACAGTTGAGAGTTCGATATTTTTCACCTTTCACTTCTATAGTTGCCTTCTATTGAAGCAGTGATAACTTACATTGCACAACTTTACCCAGGCAGTGATGAACATATAGAGCAAACTATACAGGGAGCTGGGTCGTCTGGGAAAACCAAAGGGAGAGGGGAATAGATAGTGGAGGGACAGCGTATTTGGAAGGTGACAGCTTCTGGGATCAGGCTAGGTTCATCTTTTCTGGTGTTGGTCTGTCAGGCTAACAGTTTAGTGTAACTCCAAGGGAATGTTGCAATGCCAGAGGTGTTTTTGTTGGATGAAGCATGAAAGTGAGGAACCCTATTTCCTCTTCTTAAAGACTGTTAGAAACTACAGAGTGTTGTGAACACAACCAGTCCATCAGACATTCTGACCTTCCATTTATTGAGTCCACCTATACTTCCTGTTGCTTCAGGAAAGAAACGATCATAATCAAAGACCCCTCCCACTCCAGTTATAACCTCTTCCATCAGGCGGAAGATCTAAACATTTGTAAAATGTACAAATAGATTCAAGAACAGCTTTTGTCAATTAGACTTCTCAGATTTTAAATTTAATGTTAATCTTGCTCTGTGTGCACCTTCTCTGTCGCCATAACATTATATTCCTCTCTGTTCTATTACACCACTTTGTATGGTATGAACTACCTGTACTGCACACAAAACAAAACTTTTCACTGTACCTAAGTACATGTGACAATAACAAATCAAATCAAATCAAATCAAAAGATCAAAATGTGCTTCTATTTAAAAGATGAGTTTGTGGCCAATATTTGTTCCTCAACAAATATTCCTGTCAAATACACCATTATTTGGTCACTATCTTGCTATGAGCATCTTGTTTGCTATAAATCCTACTTTATAATATTGATCACATTTTAAAATAATACTTAATTCTCTATAAAAAACTTTGGTAATGGGTGAGATAGAAATATTTGTAGTACTATTGGACTTCAGTAGGTCCAGGCTTGTGACCTGGAGACGTGCGTTTAAATATCAGTAAGTTTTGTAGTCCAATTTATTCAATATTACTAATTAATGAATAAATCTGAAATTGAAAACCAGTGTCAGTGATGAAATTGACATAAATTGTTGTAAAAATCCAAAGTTTACAAATATCATTTATGAAAGGAAATCTACCATCCTCACCTGGTCTGGCCTACACGTAACTCCAGACACAAAACAATGTGATTGGCTGTTAAGTGGGTTAACGGCTGAGGGCCACTCAGTTTAAGGGTGATTAAGGATAGACAACAAGGGCAGGTGCCTATATCTAGGTTGAGAAGTAGATCAGCTGCGACTTCATTTAACAGTGGAAAGGGCTTGAAGGGCTGAATGGTCAATTTTCCTCATCTAAAAATTAGCCTCAACAAATAGATATTTTCTGGAAATTTTATTGAATGTCCAGGGGACACAGTTATGGGTGGCACATTAGTTCAGTGGTTAGCTTTCTGTCTCATAGTGCCAGGGACCTGGGTTTGATTCCAGCTTCAGGTGACTGTGTGGAGCCTTCACATTCTCCCCGTATCTGCGTGGGTTTTCTCTGGGTGCTCCAGTTTCCTCCCACAATCTAAAGTTGTTCAGGTGAGATGGATTGGCCTTGATAAATTGCTCATACTGTCCAGGGATGTGTAAATTAGGTAGATTAACCATGGGAAATGCAAGGTTACAGAAATAGGTTAGATGGTGAGTCTGGATGGGATGCTCGTTGGAAAGTCAGTTGGATTTGTTGGGTCAAATGGTCTGTTTCCATACTGCAGGTATTTCATGAAAAGAAATTGATCCTGGTGTGTAATTTTTCAATAAACCCTGCAGGGGTCAGTATTTAGTCACAACAGTGACTGATTCTGTTGCTATTGAGATCTCCCATAGGACAGTCTCATTATTTCAATAATCCATTTAATGAGTATCATTTCTTTCTTTTTGAATTAATGTTACAATTATTACCAATAAAGATTCTGTCAGTGAAATGTGTAAAGCAATATATAAAGTAGTATTTTACTATCACACATTCCCCAGAGCAGTTTGTCACTGAAATTGAAAAGCAGAATATTGCGGATGCTGGGAATAAAAAATTGTAAACAGAACATACTGAAAAAAAGACTCAGTAGTTCTGGCAGGCTCCATAGTGGATGAAACAGAGTTGATGAAATTTTATTAAAACTGATGAAACTTTGAACTACAATAAAACATTGTAATAATGAACAAGGGGTGATTTAGACAAAGTCAGTCTTAAAGTTGAAGTAGGAGAGAATTTTTTTTAAAAATGTCTCATCGGCATCATTGGCTGGGCTGGCATTTATTGCCTGTCCCTAGTTGCCCTTGGGAAGGTGGTTGTGAGCTGCCTTCTTGACCTGCCTCAGGAATAGAGGCAGGGTGCCTGAAGGGTGGAGAGATAAATGAGAGGGGGGTGGGGGTGGGGAGAAAGTAGCATAGAGTACAATAGGTGAATGGGGGTGGGGATGAAGGTGATAGGTCGGAGAGGAAGGTGGGGGCAAGTAGGAAAGAGTACAATGGGTAAATGGGGGTGGAATGAAGGTGATAGGTCAGAGAGAAGGGTGGAGTGGATAGGTGACAAGGAAGATAGGCAGGTAGGACAGGTCATGGGGATGGTGCTGAGCTGGAAGTTTGGAACTGGGGTGAGGTGTGTTCCTGATGAAGGGCATTTGCCCGAAATGTTGATTTTCCTGCTCCTCTGATGCTGCCTGAACTGCTATGCTTTCCCAGCACCACTCGACTCCAGAACATGTTTACAAGACAAGTCTGAGAGTGGCTCGGAGGAGAAACTTGTAAGTGGTGGTGTTCCCATGTATTCTGTTGTATTTTGTTTTTCTTAGAAATGGGTGACATGGTGGCTCAGTGGTTAGCACTGCTGCTTCATAGCATCAGGGTCCCAGGTTCAATTCTAGCCTCCAGTGACTGTCTGTGTGGAGCTTGCATGTTCTCCTTGTGTCTGCATGGGTTTCCTCCCACAGTACAAAGATGTGCAGGTCAGGTGAATTGGCCATGCTAAATTGCCCATAGTGTTAGGTGCACCACTCTGCTAATCTGTGCCTATCGGGATTTGGGGAGATAGGTGAGTTACTCACCGCAGGCTTCCTAGCCTCTGACCTGCTCTTGTAACCACTGTGTTTATGTGGGGAGGAGAAAGTGAGGACTGCAGATGTTGGAGATCAGAATCAAAAAGTGTGGTGCTGGAAAAGCACAGCCGGTCAGGCAGCACTGGAGGAGCAGGAGAATTGATGTTTTGAGCATAAGCCCTTCATCAGGAATGTTTATGTGGTGAGTCCAATTCAGTTTCTGTCCAATTGATATTCAGCATAAATAACTGCAGACTGAGATCCATCACATTATCTGTGACAATAAAAAAGAATTTCCTTTTCACCAGGAAACCCAAGGCCTCAAACACTCTGACTGGGTGATGCAGCCAGTTACACGTATTTCTTTCAATCGAGTCTGTTGTATTCAATACTCAAAATGTGATCTTCTCTACTTTGGAAAAGGCATGTGCAGATTGAGTGGCTTCTTGGTGCAGCACCTCCTGCTGGCGTGATCCTGAGCTTACAGGTGGTCTGTCATTTTGATGCTCCTGCTCACTCTCACACTAACAGCTCTGTCCTTGACCTGCCACAACTTTCCAGGGAATCTCAAGACAAGTTTGAGGAACAACATGTCATTCTTTGATTAGGCATTTTGCAGCCTCGACATTTTCAGACTGCAAAGTCTGTTCCCGTTTCTTTATGTTTTTCGGTTTTCTCCTTCCTCTTGCTTTCAGTCAGCAGCGCACTTTCCCAGGCATTCCTTCTGCGTCCTTTCTTGCCCCATTATCACATCCTTTGACTCTGGAAGATAAATTTTTGTCTGAATGATGTAGTGAGTAATCCACCTCCTGACCCCTCTGTCCACCATCTACAAGGCACAATCTGGAATGTGATGGAATACTCCCCACTTGCCTGGATGGGTGCAGCTCCAACAAGACTCAAGAAGCTTGACACCATCCAGGATAAAGTAGCCCACTTGATTGGTACCACATCCACTCCCTCCATCATTGACACTCAGTAGCAGCAAGAGGACGAGAGAGGGAAGCTGGGATTGAAGACGGAGTTACTGCCCTATCCTGGCCCTGCCATGCATGGAGATGATTTTTCTCCAATTCCCCCTTCCTACCTTGGATTGAATTTTTGCTGGTGTTTTGGGGGGTTGAATTTACTCACTCCTTTCCCTTTCCCATGTGTAGGTTGAGCAATGCTTCAGTGCTGGCAGTCAACAATACCGACTTACTTGGTTTTACCACATTGCTGTTCCCTCCAGTGTTAACATCACCTTCTGATTTTGCACATTGTCCATGTGGAAGCCTTGAGTCCAGCAAAGAAAGACAATGCTGACCGAGTGGGTTTAACAACAGTGGAGAAGATTTACGAAGATGGTTGTGACAGGTGAGAGATGCCCACCTGCGTGGTTGGAGGGTCAAGAGAAAAGAGAAGGTTTTTGGTAATTTTCACACGTTCACCAAGAATAGCCAGCTCCACTCCACCACGGCCTCTTTCAACTCCTCTGCTGCTCTGAACGAATCATATTGCTTATCTGATGTTTTCAAAAGTTAAATGTTGGTTGACTGAGCCTTGATTTTCGGTTCCCACTTAGAGCTTTTTTCCCAATGAATTGACTCCATCCCTGTCCATGTCAACAAATCAAACCCATCCATTTGCAAACTCAGTGTCAGATTTGATCCTGAGATGGGTTTCTGACCTAGTATTTGTACCGTCATGAAACGACCTCCAATTTCCAGACCTGTCTCGTGACCCGACTTCACCCCAGCCTCATCTCAGCTGCTGCTGACCCTCATCCATGACTTCACACCTTCAAAATTAGAATATCCCAATGATTTGCTGGTGCATCTCCCACTGTCTACCCCACTCACCTTGAAGTCATCGAAAAACTCTACAGCTCACGGCTTGATTTCCACCATATCATGTTCATCTCTCACCTTTGTGCTTGCTGACCTACACCGGTACCTGATGAAACATTGTCATTGTTTCTGAATGCCTCCATGACCTCTATATCCCTCCTAACTCTGTAATCTCCTCCAAATCCACTATCTTTTGAAATAGCAGCATTCCTCTAATACTGCCCTCTTGAGTATCCCTGATTTTAATTGCTTCCCTGCACGGGGCCATGCCTTCAGCTGCCAAGATCCCAGACTCTGCAATTACTAAACTACAGCTCTCTGCCTCTGTCCCCTGTTTCCCCTATTCTATTTTTCATTCATTCATGGGATAGAGATGTCACTGACCAGGCCAACATTTATGACCCAATACTAGTTAACCTGGACTAGTAGTGAGCTGCCTATTGAGCTACTTCCATCCTTAAGGAGGAATAGATTGCTATTTCAGAGGGAGTTCCAGGTTTTTGACTCAGTGATACTGAAGAAGCAGCAATATCAGAACATAGGAATGAGAGTAGGGTATTCAGCCCCTGAGCCTGTTTTACCATTCAATGAGATCATAGCTGATCTGTAGCCTAACTCCATACACCTGCCTTTGGCCCATCTAAGACCAGTAGACCAGAGACCATAAGACATAGGAGCAGAAATTAGGCCATTCAGCCCAACGAGTCTGCTTCGCTATTCAATCATGGCTGATAAGTTTCTCAACACCATTCTCTCGCTTTCTCCCCATAACTCTTGATGCACTTAACAATCAAGAACCTGTCTATTTCAATCTTAAATATACTCAAAAATACTCCCTTAATACCTTTACTTTACAGAGATTTATCTGTCTCAAATTTGAAATTAACAGCTGATTTATTTTCAATTCAGCGTAGTGAATGGCTTGGAGGGAAATTTTCAGGTGGTGGTGTTCCACGCATTTCTATCCTTGTCCTTCAAGATTTGGTGTCACTCTGTCTTTTACAGTGGCCTGTGAAGTACTTTGGGACATTTTGTTACTTTAAAGAGGCTCCATATAACTATAAGCTTTTGGACTTGACAGGGTTGATGCAGAAAGGTTGTTTTCTCTTGTGGGAGAGTCTCGAATTAGAGGGTATAATTTCAGAATAAAGTGTCGCACATTTAGTCGTAGGTGAGGAGATACTTCTTCTCCCAGAGGGATGCAGAGTTTGGGTCGCTAAGTAATTCAAGGCAGTGATCGACAGGTTTTTAATCTGTGAAGAAATCAAAATTTTTGGAGAAAAAGCAGGAAAATGAAGTTGAGGATTACACAGCGGCCATGATCTCATTGAATGGTGGAGCAGACTCAATGGGCTGAATGGCCTACTTCTGCTCTCAGGTCTTATAGTCTTAAACAAAAGGAGAGTCAAGAATGATAGTGCAGAAGATATTTCTGGACAGAGAAGTTTTCCATTCAGTATACCTGGGAGAGGAAGGAAAATGTGGTAATTGTGAGGTTATTGGGTGCAGCAAAGGGAAATGGAGACAGTGTTACTATCATTGAATTGTGGCTAGAGCTCACTCTGATATATCTATTCAACACATCCCACCTGAGCGGCATTGTGAAGGATTGCATCAAGCTTGTTATAGACCTCTACAATCCAATTCTTGCAGTGTGGGATTGAAATATTGTTCTTTGAGAAAACATTGCTACAACAACAATGCTAGAGATAGGCTGGTTCATAAAACACACCTCCACCTTCGTCTCCTGTTCTTTACCAAGAAACAGGTTGACTCCATGACACCCATTCTGGATAGGACAGGGAGCAGGTCTTGAATCCACCCAGACCGGACCAGGGATTGAACCTGGAGTCCCTGCTTTGATTCACGCTGGCCGTGTGAATAGAATAATGATGACCATGAAACTGTTGCCAATTGTTGGGAAAAAAAACCCATCTGGTTCACTAATGGGAAGGAACCGCCATCCTTAGCTGGTCTGGCCTACATGTGAATCCAGACCCGCAGCAATGCAGTTGACCCTTAACTCACCCTTGGGCAATTAGGGATGGACTACACCTCCTCCCACCCTGCCCCCTGTAAAAACGCCATCCCATATTCCCAATTCCTTCGTCTCCGCCGCATCTGCTCCCAGGAGGACCAGTTCCAACACCGCACAGCCCAGATGGCCTCCTTCTTCAAGGACCACAGAGTCCCCCCAGACGTGATCGACGATGCCCTCCACCGCATCTCCTCCACTTCCCGCTCCTCCGCCCTTGAGCCCCACTCCTCCAACCGCCACCAAGACAGAACCCCACTGGTTCTCACTTACCACCCCACCAACCTCCGCATACAACGTATCATCCGCCGCCATTTCCGCCACCTCCAAACGGACCCCACCACCAAGGATATATTTCCCTCCCCTCCCCTATCAGCGTTCCGCAAGGACCACTCCCTTCGTGACTCCCTCGTCAGATCCACACCCCCCACCAACCCAACCTCCACCCCTGGCACCTTCCCCTGCAACCGCAGGAAATGTAAAACTTGCGCCCACACCTCCACACTCACTTCCCTCCAAGGCCCCAAGGGATCCTTCCATATCCGCCACAAGTTCACCTGTACCTCCACACACATCATCTATTGCATCCGCTGCACCCGATGTGGCCTCCTCTATATTGGTGAGACAGGCCGCTTACTTGCGGAACGCTTCAGAGAACACCTCCGGGCCGCCCGGACCAACCAACCCAATCACCCCGTGGCTCAACACTTTAACTCTCCCTCCCACTCCACCGAGGACATGCAGGTCCTTGGACTCCTCCACCGGCAGAACATAACAACACGACGGCTGGAGGAGGAGCGCCTCATCTTCCGCCTGGGAACCCTCCAACCACAAGGTATGAATTCAGATTTCTCCAGTTTCCTCATTTCCCCTCCCCCCACCTTGTCTCAGTCGGTTCCCTCAACTCAGCACCGCCCTCCTAACCTGCAATCCTCTTCCTGACCTCTCCGCCCCCACCCCACTCCGGTCTATCACCCTCACCTTGACCTCCTTCCACCTATCCCACCTCCATCGCCCCTCCCCCAAGTCCCTCCTCCCTACCTTTTATCTTAGCCTGCTTGGCTACTCTCTCTCATTCCTGATGAAGGGCTTATGCTCGAAACGTCGAATTCTCTTTTCCTGAGATGCTGCCTGGCCTGCTGTGCTTTGACCAGCAACACATTTGCAGCATGGGCAATAAATGCCTAGACAATGACACCTTCATCATGTCAATGAGTAAAAAAGAAAAACCTACAAGATTTTTTTCTCTCAGATGGAGGCTGTTGTGCTGTAGCATTTCACACAGTTCTGGCTGGTCAGGAGATTCTCTTATTCTTACTGCCTGCCATAGGCTTGTTGGAAGTACCTTCCTGAATCATCAGATCCCAGGATTGGGTTTGAAGCTTCTGGCTCAGAGGTAGAGTTGATACCTCCTGTGTCTCAATTGAGGGAGTGCCCAGTCAACTGTGGTTCAGTGGGATGTACTCTTACCTTTGTGCTGAAAGGTTGCAGTTTAGACCCGGTCCCAGAGACTTGGCTGTGTGTACAGGACCAGTGGTGCCCTATCTTTCAGAGGTGATGCTAAACTGAGGCCCTGTCTGGCTCTCATGTGGACATAATAATGACATGGCATTATTTTGAAGTGAATGGGGGGGGGTCTTTCCTGGGTTTCCTGGTCAATATTTAACTTTCAGACAACATTATGAAATCAGATTAGATGGTCATTGAGCTCCTTGCTGTTTGTAACTTTTTCCTGTTGCTTTTCCTACATTCCAACCGCGGCTCAACACAAAATATTTTCGCTAGTATAAAATGCTTTGGGATAATCTCAAGCACTGAGGGTCACAACCCAAGGAAACAAGGGTAGACCATTTAAGGCTGAGATGAGGAGAAATCTCTTCACCCAGAAAGTGGTGAGCCTATGGACTTCTCAGCCAAGGGAGGTGGTTGAGGATAAAGCAATGAGTGTTTCTAAAATAGAGTTAGATGTAGTGTTCAGGGCTAAAGAGATCAAAGGGTATGGGATGAAAGCAGGAACAGAGGACTGAGCTGGATGATCAGCCATGATCATATTGAATTATGGACGAGTCTCAAAGGCCTACTCTTATTCCTATTTTCTATGCTTCTATGAAATTGTGACCAGCGCTACATAAATGCGAATACTTCCTTACCTTTCAGTGATTCAAACTTGCAACAAAATATGAATTAGTGTGGGGAAGAGGACAAAGAAATACCCGTCTGCAGGCATCAAAGAGGCATTGACACATTAACGAGACATTTCCCAATCCCAAACAGATGCTGAAATCATCATAACCCCCACACAAGCAGATGGTGGCACCCACCTTATTGAAACTGTGTTGGCCTTGAATAGGCAAAGCTATTTCTTCAGGCTGCAGAGCGAAAGCAAGAGACACACACGCACATTATGTTTGCCATGTGAGAGTTCCTCCTTCTCACCTCGCATTCCTGTCTAATCTTATCCCAATTTATAGTGCAGATTTATTGCTGTGTCAGATTACATGAGGGCAGTACCTCATAGAGTCAGGATGTTGTACTGTCAACATTCTAATCCAATTCTGCAGCAGGAGTGATGGATGGCCACAGTCACCCACACCCACCTCCTTTGTCAAGACAGAAGTGAATGAAAACTCCCCGGCCAAGTCCAAATAAAAATGCTGCATTTGGATGAAAACCATCTGTGTAATAAAAATCTCCCAACCTGTTAACTGTTTCACTGCTGGTGAAAACTCAGAGGCTTAAAGCCTAAAATCCTAATTGTTAAGCACAATTATTTACATATAGAAAATTATAACTTTTCTTGAATAACTGTGTTGTAGTAAAATTTATGAAACTCAAACTTAGAAGCAAGTCGATCAAAATTAGAAGTCAAATTTAAAAATCAAAAGCTTTTGGGAGGGGCAGCATGATCCTCCGCCAACTGTGGGACTTGGCCATGCTGTCTCTCCCTGAACAACAGGTGCAGCAGTTTTTATAGTCTGGATGACGTGTACAACAAAAGCCCACGAAAGGCGGTTTCTAGTGTATTCTGCATATGATCGTAAGTTCTGGGAATGGCGTGCAATGACGTTGTATTCTGTAAGTATATCTTCTTTAGTTAATTTCTGTCTTCAGTCCCCACTTGAGGTCCAAGGCATGACAAACAAACCACCTACGTCCAGTAATCATCAGTGGGGACAGAAAGGGGTGACTCCCAGGCGACTCAACTTCCTGACCAGCACCCGGCATAATTCTCGCTGTCAAAACTTTGCAATATGAGTTAAGGACAGCCATAACAATGCAACAAGCGATGGCAATAATGATGAACATGATGAAGGCATGTAAAAGGTATGAGCCCCAAGATCCACCTTGTAGCCACCCTAGCCATCCTGGGGGATTATAATCAAGAAACTGTTTCCCCTCCTACTGGATCCTGATGTGATCCGCTAAGTTAGTTATATTGTCCGAGGTTTCTGGAGTGTATGTGCCGCACTCGGAGCCAATAACAGCACAGCTGCCACCTTGGGCCACTAGCAAATAGCCAAGGGCCAAACAGTTCTGTAACGCAACATACAGGTGGCAATGACCTCAGCCAACACCTCGGAGATGGCCGTGCTAACTGCTGCAGAGCCATCGGCAGCCTCATTAGCCAGCCTTCCCAAAGTTGAGGCCATATTGATCAGTTCCCCAGCAGCCTTAGCAGTCCCATAGGCGGGGAAGGTGATCATAAAGAATCGCTCAGTCTCATTGATGGATCGTTTGCATCGAAGTTGGTGTGTGTTGGGATGAAGGAGGAGGGGACTGTAATGGTGAACAAAAGAGACCACATAGGCAATGGAGCAAGATCCAGACCAATTTGGAGGGAGCTGAAAATGTGTTGCTGGAAAAGCACAGCAAGTCAGGCAGCATCCAAGGAGCAGGAGAATCGACGTTTTGGGCATGAGACCTTCTTTAGGAATGAGGAGAGTGTGCTAAGCAGGGTAAGATAAAAGGCAGGGAGGAGGTACTTGGGGCAAAGGCGTTGGAAATGCGATAGGTGGAAGGAGTGTCTGTATATTTCTTCAGTTGTGACCAGCGTTTCCAGATCCCCTTCCCTCGCATGTCAATACAAGCACACATGTCACTGCTAATGATAACCTCATAGGGACCCTTCCAATTAGGGGCGAAGCCTGGTTTAGCGGGTAGAGTCTTGACCATAACCTTACTACCTCCGGACAATCCTCTGCTCATCCCACCCCTCCTGTTTGTCCCTAACTGTCTTCCTCATCTCCTTCAGCTGGGCGCTCAGTTCAAGCACATAGCGATGTATACTATCGCGGAGAGGGCCAGCATTGGAACCCATCGAGATGGTAGACTCAGGCAGTTGCATTGCCCGACCTGTCATCAACTCATAAGGGGTCAAACCAGTCGACTGGCTTGTGGTGGACCAGAGTCACATGAGTGTAGCAAGCAGGTCCTCAATCCAGCGTTTGTCAGAATCCTGCATGGCCTTAGCAACGGAGGTTTTAAGAGTTCTGTTCATTCGCTCCACCATGACAGAACTTTGTGGATGGTAGGTATGTGAAATTTCTGCTTAATGTCCATCAGCTGACATGTGGTTTTTACAACTCATCCAGTAAAATGGGAATCTCCTCAGCTAAACTCCTTGTCACGGTGTTAGCTGACTAGTTCCGGGAGGGCCTCAACCCACTTGGTGAATTGGTCAATAATCATAAGGCAATATATCTTCCCATGAGATCCCATAAAAACTATCTGGAAATGCTCCCAGGAGCCCTTTAGGCATGGCTGGTGCCCCATTCTAATTTTAATGGGCCTGACTGGGTTGCGCTGGGTACATGTCACACAGTGGTGACAGAATCGGGCTCTATCTCTGCCCATGCCCTTCCACCACTATTCCTTCCCGATGCTGGTCATCATAGCATCATGCCCCACATGGGAAATGCCACGGTGTAATTGCATAAGAGTATGTTGGATGCACAAAGGGGCCAGGACCTTGTCATTCAATCTCCAGACACCTTTCTCGTCTGGCGTGGCCCCCTGCTCCTTCCACTTGGCGCATTCACCCTCAAGGGTGTCAGCGTGAATTTGGCCAATGCTTATGGTGGGGCCATCCTCAGCAATGACAGGATGGATGTTTTCTGTCTCTAGAGCTGATTGAGCAGCTTTGTAACTAGTCTGGTTCCCCTTAAAAATGTGCCATTCGGGATTCTGTTTATCTGGTTCCCTTTGATGGGCGTTGACCTTTAACACTGCAGCCTCCGATGGGAGCTCGCTGGCCTCCAGTAAGTTCTTTGTTATCTGCCCATTCTTACAGGGTCCCCCTGTGGTGATAAATCCCCGTCTTCCCCAAACAGCCATGTAATCGTGGACAATCCCGAACGCATATCTACTATCAGTGTAAATATTGACTCTCTTCCTTGTTGCCTCCATGAAGACTTGGGTGAGGGCCACTAACTCCACCACCTGGGTTGACAGGCCTCCCTCTATTCTCCCCAATTGGACATCTCGTAGTTCCATATTCACTGCTGCCCATCCCATTCATGGCAAACTGTCTACATATTTCTGCAAGTCATTTCATCTGGTAAATCCTTTATTCCAATCTCTTCTACTTCATCGTCCACATTCCCACATACACGTGGCTCACCATCGCCTAACATCCCTTCTGCTGGGTTTTCCCAGATATCTAGTACAATGGTAATGGATTTAGTTGCTGGCAAAAGAACAGCTTCCCATTTTGGTCTTCTCATGTAAGAAACCGTGGGTAATTTTCCCATATTAAACATTTCTACAAGGGTGTGTTTGGCATGCAAAACTGTATTCCCTGTCATCATCACAATAGGTTCGCTGATACTCAATGCCCATGTGGCACAGTTTAAAGCAGCTATACATCTGGGCAAGCCATTCACTACAGGACCCTCGCTGTTTATCGCCATGAAGCTGCCAAGTAAAAGCCTTTCTCTTTGTTGCAGTAAATGTGGACGTCTTTACTAGCATCTGGTAATCCCAGTCCTGATGCTGACATTAACTCTGTTTTCAGTTTTGTATAGAAGTCGTCTTGCTCCGGTCCCCAGTTACTAAGATCCGTTGCAGGTTTTCCCCCCTTTTACCAATCGTTGTATGGGCTCGGCAACTTTGGCAAATTCAGGGATAAACTTACTGCAGTAATTAAACAAACCCAAGACCTTTCTCACACCACGGACTGTCACAGGCCATGGCATCTGTTGTATAGCTATCTTCCTGTCAGCAGGCATTTCTTTCATGCCTTGGGAAATTAAATTTCCCAAGTAAAGTTTTCCTAATTTGGGTTTTCTTCGGGCTGGCTTTTAGCCCTCTGTCCTGCAAGTGCTTCAGGACTAAGTATAGCACCTCCTGAAGTTTTGGTTTGGACTCAGAAGCCAGGAGGATGTCATCGACATATTGGAGTATCATACTGCCACGGGGCAGGTCAATCTCCCTGAGTACCTCACTTGTTACATGGCTGGATTATTATGGAATCCCTAGGAAGTCTGGTCCAGATATACTGTTTATCTCCAACAATA
Organism: Hemiscyllium ocellatum; assembly: GCF_020745735.1. Classification (NCBI taxonomy): domain Eukaryota; kingdom Metazoa; phylum Chordata; class Chondrichthyes; order Orectolobiformes; family Hemiscylliidae; genus Hemiscyllium; species Hemiscyllium ocellatum. Next base: position 37,939,936 of record NC_083437.1, on the reverse strand, counting down.
AATACAAACTTATTTTGGGAGTCGCGATAGAGGGGGATAGACCAGAATCCATTTGCAATATCCAGTAAAGATTTTGTGGGTCAGGGAGAGCCCATTTAAGATTGTGGATGGACTGGTGTAATAGGGTGTAATTTACAAGTGACCCTGTTGAGGGCCGTATAATCAATTGTGAACAGTAACTTCTGTCAGGTTTACTGACCGGCAATCTGGGGGAGTTAGCGGTGCTTGTAGTGTCTTGGCGAATTCCCCTCCCCACTAATCCTTTCACAACTTCCATAAGCGCCCTTCTGGCTTCAGGTTTATGGGGTATTGGTGTTGCGGCTTGTGTTCTGAACCCTCCATGACTACAGGGTTGATTTTAATCAAGCCTGTATCTAATTTAGTTTCTGCCCATTCCCCTGGGATGGAGGTGCAAATGGCCCCAAACCCATTATCCTCGAGCTGCCAATCATATCCCACAGAGGAGGTGACTTGGACAGTGCTCATGTGGCTCACATAAGTCCCCATTCTTTCCTTTTTCCCATTGGACAGCGCCAGAATAATTCACCTTCCCACAGTCTACAAGGACTTTGTACTCCTTCATTAAATCATTTCCCATAATAGTTCCTTCATTATTTTTACATACATACAATCACATCAGGGTATAGAGGTTTCTACGAGAGCGGTCTCACTCAAGCACACAGGGGTTTGTTGTCCATTAATCCCCTTCACATTAATCATTTTGTTAGTTGTGCACAGGGGTAGGTCAGTAATAGATATATGGAGGCTCCCGTGTCCATTGGCATCTCCCACTGTCTGCCCCCCCCCCCAGTGCAGACAAGTAAATCCTTCCCTCGTTATTACCCATGCCCATGGGGGCTGCTGAAAATCAGTCCGATGTATTCTGGGTGTTTCTTGGTTTGCTGTGTTTTTCCCAACACGTGTCTCTAGAGTGGACCCTTTGGCCACAGTACACAAGTGGGCTTCCAGTTGTTCTGTTTCCTCCTTCTGCATTCCCGGACAAAGTGCCCAATTTTGTCACAATTGTGACCCATGGATCTGGATTTTGTCTTTGTGACGGAGCCTAGGTTTTCCTGCTTTATGCGCTCGGGGTGAGGGTTTCCTCCTGAATGCCTGTTGCCTATTCTACCAGGGCATCACAGCCTTGGAGAACGACATCCCCCTTCCAACCCCACCCCCACCGCACCCCCCCCAACCCTGTGTTTAGGATGGCCTGGTGCACAGCAGAAAACCCATCCTTGAAAGCCTGAACGAATGGCCGGTCAGAGTGTTCTCTCTGGGCAATCCCTGAGCATTCTTGGTAGTCCCTAAAGAGTCGTTCCCCACATTCAGAGGCGCCCTCCCCCTTCTATTGTTTGGTGTTTGTTATTTTTGTCCAATTGGTGGGCGGTTTTCCCAAAACGTGCTGGATTTTGGCCTTAAATCTGCCGAAGGACTCCTGCTGATCCTCTACATCTGCTTTAGTAGGGGTACCCTGGGTCCATCCATCTCTCCTATAATCTTGACTTGGTTGCTGGGTGGCACCGGCTAAGTCAGACCCGTCAGATACGAGATGCCACTTGTCCTGAAGGCATGCAGCCTGGATCAGTTGGTGGATATCCCTTAAATGTAGTTGGTGGCCCATCCAGATGGTATTAATTCAGCCCAAACCTTTGTGTTATGACTACAGGGCTGCAAGCGACCCAGGGAAGCTGCAGTTCACCTGGTCTAAACAGCGTGTACTTTACATTGGTGTTAGCTCCTTCCCCACCGCGAGTTACCAGGTCGAGTCAATTTCCATGGAGTGTCATCCGATGGTTCAGAGGATGTGACCGGGCCCTCCCGGGCAATATTAGGTTGCAATTATCCCCACTGACTATCCTCCAGGAACTGATTTTTCTTTTCCAGTTCCTTTTCCAGACCAACCCTTCCTTCCAGATTCATCCTTCCCACTGACCAACCAGTGCCTGCTACCTGTGCCTACCTACCACTACCTCACCATTCCACGACTTTCTCCATCCCAGAAGCCCTCTCTCTTCATCTGTAGCTTCCCCTACCCCCACATCCAGTCCTGAAGAAGGATTAATATCTGAAACATTGACTTCTCCACCTCCTGATGCTCCCTGGTTTGCTGTGTTCTTCCAGCCTCCTGTTCGTCTACTTTGGATTCCGGCATCTGCAGTTTTTTTTTGTCACTAAGCTATTAATTTTACTTTTTTTAAAAAAAATGCAATTCAAGTTCTAACCAGCAGCCATATTGGGATTCAAACTCACGACCTCAGAACATTAGTCTGGGATTCTCTAATACCCAACTAGTGACGTTCCTACTCTGCTACTGGCTTGTCTCCCTCTGCCCCCTCAACCCCACCATCACTGTCACTTCATCTGTAATGAAATGTAACGGGCTGTGAATGATGGTAGATTTGAAATAGAGAAGGGAGAACCTCTGGACTCATGTCAGAATAAGGGCCGAGGAATGAGGTTACATCAGGGTTCAATAACCAGGGCCTCGGGCTCTTGAAGGGGTGGGAGTGGGGCCTCTGTGCTTGGGTGGATATCAAGGCCCAGGGAGTGAGGACTTTGACCAGGGACAATACGGGCCCTGGCCCTGCCTTTGTTAGGAATGGGAAGTTCAGAATGACCTCAGGAGTCATTCTGACATGCTCCAAACAGATAAGAAAGTGTTAGAAAAATTTTCTAGTGATCATATTTATATTGAGCCAGACTATTCAAAAATGTATTATTGACTAACTCAGAAGTAAGGATTCTACCACGGTACTAAGGGTGAACAATGTTTGAAATATGATGGCTGTATGTTATAACTGTCTGAGAGCATGAAGTCTTGCATTTGAGCACAAAAATTGTATCATAATCTTGTGCAAAACTGAGAGAGCGTGCTACCTTCCAAGGTGAGGTCTTTTGGTTAAGACAGGGCTTCCCAAAGTGGGGCTCAGGAACCCAGGTCAAGGATGCAAGCTAAAGCATTGGTGTTGAGATTGAGGGAGCAATGGCCACTGTGTTACAATAGTTTTAAAAGCAGCACCCTCACTATAACAGGCTCCTGCTCTCACAGCAGGATATATCATCCCCCTGCGCCCCTCCCCCCCCACCAGCCTTTCCCCACCTCACAGTTGTTACTGAAGGGTCGTGCCAAATTTTAAGCCTTGAAGTGAGGTCACAGTGGGAAAAAGTTTGGGAAGGACTAGGTTAAGATTGCAAACCAAGGTCTCTGAGGCGTACATAAAAGACCACATGGCAACAATTTCAAAGAAAAGAAGGGAGTTTGCTTCAATATCCTTGCCAATATTTACCCTTCAATCAACATCATTGAAACAGTTTATCTGGATGCTATTTTATTACTGTTTGTCCAAGTTTGTGATGCACAAACTGGTTGCTGCCTTCCCTATAATACAACATTACCCTTCCAAATTGCTCAACTGCTTATAACCTAAGGATATAAAAGGTGCTATGTAAGAACAATACAGTGCTGCATAGAGCGATTGAAATTCCATCCCTCCCAATTCTCAAACTTTTTGAGTTAAAGTTCAACTCAGAATCTAGCATTCCATTTGAACTCCATACTTCCTTGTTGAAAATAACATCATAAAGACAAAAGGCAGTTTAATGTTCAACCTTGATTGTCTTTCTTGGGATGTGTCCTTTGCTGGCTGACTAACCAGGACAGGTCTGGAATGACTGAGTCTGCAGGCACCAAAGACATGGATGAAGTGCTCAGCTGCAAATGTGCAGAAACAGCAGAGGAGGAGAGAGGATGACTGAGAGGCTAGAGGTTCAACTCAAGATCCAATAGAGTGCCAAAGTTCCAAGTGTTTACTGCCCATGACTAATTAACCTTGAACTGAGGATAGCTCAGAGTCAACCTCGCTGAGGAGACAGCATAGGCCGGACTGGGTAAAGCGACACATTTCCTTCCTTAGAGGACATTAGTGAACCAGATGGGTTTTTACAAAAATCATGGTAACCATCACTAAGGCTACCTTTTAATTAGAGATTTAACAATTGAATTTATATTTCATTCCTGATGAAGGGCTTTTGCTCGAAACGTCGATTTCGCTGCTCGTTGGATGCTGCCTGAACTGCTATGCACTTCCAGCACCACTGATCCAGAATTTAAATTTCATTTCCCCAGCGAATTAGCCTGGGTCTCTGGCCACCTACTCCAATGACATGACCCATTCAACTAACCAACATAATCCTGATGGACAACATTAGAGTAATACATTACGTTTCTTATTAAGAGAGCGTGCATTGTAATGTAAAGATTATCCTGGAAATCTTAGTCGATCTATCTAATCATATACGCAAGCAACGACTGACAACAGAGACTGGTTGTGAAAATCAAAGTAGGGAGAGATCTGTCAGTGTCCTAGGAACAGTTTGGCTCCCTTATCTAAGGAGTAATAGACTGGCACTGGAGGCAGTCCAGAGAAGATTCTGGGTATGGAGGGATTGTCACACATGGGGAGATTGATGGGGTTGAGTCTGTACTCATTGGAATTTAGAAGAATGAGAGATGACCTTATTGAAACATATAAGATTTTTAGGAAGCTCGCGGTTATTTCCCCCTGCACAGGAGTCTAGGATCAGAGGACATAATCTCAGAAAAAGCGGTCACCCAATTAAGATGGAAATAATGAGGAATTTCTTTTCTCAAAGCATTGTCAATCTCTAGAATTCTTTATCACGGAGGGTTGTGAGAGACAGCCTGGATCATTCAGTATATTCAAGGCTGTGAGAGACAGATTTATCATGGTATCAAGGGTTATGGGGAAAAGGAGGGAGTCTTACAGCAGGGAAACAGACCCTTCGGTCCAACCAGTCCATGCTGACCATAATCCCAAACTAAACTCGTCCCACCTGCCTGCGGTTGGCCCATATCCCACCAAACTTTTCTTATTCGTACCTATCCAAATATCTTTTCAACATTGTAACTGTACCTGCATTCATCACTACCTCTGGAAGTTCATTCCACACATGAACCACTCTCTATGTAAAAAAAAGTTGCCCCTCATCTTTTTGAAACCTTTCTCCTCTCACCTTAGGAATATACTCCTTAGACTTGAAATACCCCACCTTAGAGGAAAGACACCTGCCATTCACCTTATCTATACCCCTCTTAATTTTATAAACCTCTATAAGGTTACCCCTAAACCTCCTACGATCCAATGAAAAAAAAGTTGAAGTTTTTCAGATCAGCTATGATCTCACTGGATAGCAGCCCAGACTCAATGGGCTAAATGACCTACACCTGCTCCTGTGTGTTATGGTCTTACCAATTCCCTAGCAGAGTGCTTTTCGATTTTATTATTCTAATTCCCTTTGACCACTGTTGCCCAGCATGTAGTAGCAAACACCTTTATTATTAACCTCCTGACAGCAGCTTCTTCTGTGTCTGTTGTTTACACAATTTCTTTTGACCCTCTGTTATTTATGATGCTCTTATATGATTTGGAATAGGGATTCTCAGGGAGTTTTAACCAATTTGCAGATGACACTGAGCTATGCAGGCATCTGGACAGCATGGTGTTAATTGATAAGAGATTAATAATACTTTAGACATTAAAAGTATCAAAGGATATGGGAAGAAAGCAGAAATATGGCCTTGAGATGGATGATCAGCCATGATCATATTGAACGGTAGAACAGACTCAAAGGGCTGAATGGCCTACTTCTCTCCTAGTCTCTATGTTTCTATGATTCACAATATTCCGAGGGATCTCATTACAAATGCATTATGTACATTGGTCAAGGTATATATATGTACTCTCTTATATGTATTAATGACCTTAATGCAGACTGTATGTCAAACTGAACAACAATAACCACTAAAATTGTTGTACCTTCTAATCCAAACTCTCCTTACTTACTTATTACTTTAAGTAACAGTTATTTTGATAGACCTGATGTTCTTGTTGGGGAACTGGAAGAAAACCACTTTCATTCAGATTATTCTATAACCCTCAATGGTTATTGTATACAGTCATCCCCTTGGTGTTTGAATCTAATAACAATGCAGATCACCATGGTGAGGACCTGAGTCTATTGATTTGCAATCATACCATGCTATGTTGAATAACATGCTATCAACTAAGATCACGGTGTTGGGGTTGAATTGATAGATTGGCTATTTTGAGCTGTTCATTTCTTTCCTTCCATTTAATTTCCAAATATTCCTCAGGATTTGGAGGTCTGCTCACATTTCCTTAGATTGCCAAAAGCCATAACTATGTAGAGTGTAGCAAATTCAGTTTAGTTTCTCCAAGTCCAGAAACCCCATTAAGTATACACTATGCTCCTTGCAGTAGCATATTAACATGCAAAGACAGGGGAAGTGGGACAAGTTATTCTTACAGAGAGCTGAAATGAATGTGATGGGCCAAGTGATCTCCTTTTGTGCTGTAACAATTCTCTGATTCCATGGGTAATTTCATTCTGATCGTTATTGATTGAAGGACCATTGTTGGGCAGAAGACTAAGAGCTGAAAATGTGTTGCTGGTTAAAGCACAGCAGGTTAGGCAGCATCCAAGGAACAGGAAATTCGACATTTCGGGCCACAGCCCTTCATCAGGAATGAGGAGAGGGTGCCAGGCAGGCTAAGATAAAAGGTAGGGAGGAGGGACTTGGGGGAGGGGCGATGGAGATGTGATAGGTGGAAGGAGGTCAAGGTGAGGGTGATAGGCTGGAGAGGGGGTGGGGGCGGAGAGGTCAGGAAGAGGATTGCAGGTTAGGAGGGCGGTGCTGAGTCCAAGGGAATCGACTGAGACAAGGTGGGGGGAGGGGAAATGAGGAAACTGGAGAAATCCGAGTTCATCCCTTGTGGTTGGAGGGTTCCCAGGCGGAAGATGAGGCGCTCTTCCTCCAACCGTCGTGTTGTTATGTTCTAGCAATGGAGGAGTCCAAGGACCTGCATGTCTTCGGTGGAGTGGGAGGGAGAGTTAAAGTGTTGAGCCACGGGGTGGTTGGGTTGGTTGGTTCGGGCGAAGACTAAGAGAACTCCCTATCCTTTCAAATTATGTCACTGAATCCTCGGACACTCTAATGGAGTGGGCACGCCCAGTGTACTGGGGGCTTGAGTGGATTGGGCATGGTCAATGGGTTGGAGGGTCTGAGCGGAGAGAGCACGGCCAGTCGGGTGGAGGTTCCAGCAGAGTGGGCATGGTTAGTGGGCTGGACGGTCTGAGCAGAGTGGGCATGGTCAGTGGGCTGGACGGTCCGAGCGGAGTAGGCACAGCCAGTCGGGTGGAGGTTCGAGCAGAGTGGGCATGGTCAGTGGGCTGGACGGTCCAAGTAGAGTTGGCATGGTCAGTGGGCTGGACGGTCCGAGTGGAGTGGGCACAGCCAGTCGGGTGGAGGTTACAGCAGAGTGGTCATGGTCAGTGGGCTGGAGATTCAAGCGGTGTGGGCATGGCCATTGGAGTGGAGGTTTGAACAGAGTGGGCATGGTCAGTGGGGTGGAGGTTCAAGCAGAGTGGGCATAGTCAGTGGGGTGGATGGTCTGAACAGAGTGGGCATGGTCAGTGGGGTGGAGGTTCGAGTGGAGTGGGCATGGTCAGTGGGGTGGAGGTTCGAGTGGAGTGGAGACGGTGGTTGGACCTGTTGATAGGGCTGATACTAGTTTCTAAGTGTGCATCAGATTTACATGCAGACAATTCAGCATGGCCAATCCACCTAACCTGCACATCCTGGATTGTGGGAGGAAACCAGAACACCCAGAGGAAATCCACACAAACACAGGGAGAATGTGCAAACCTCACACAGACAGTCACCCAAGACTGAGATCGAACCCCAGGTCACTAGAGCTGAGGCAGCAGTGCTAACCAAGTCAGTAATCCAAAATAGTGCAACCCCATGTCTATAGCGATGGAGAACAATAGCGATTAAAGACAAGAATTGGTAACACAGGACTAAAGGGAGCGGTGACAGGATAGGTAAAAAAGACAAAGGATACATGCAGCTGGAGGAGAAGAGACAGAGCTATCGGATAGATTAACAAATATCAGTTATTTACATTGGAAAACGGACAGATTGATGAAAACAGTTTGATGAAAGGTCATCAATCTGAAATATCTGAAACGTTTTTCTCCATAAAGTTTGATCTTCTGAGAATTTCCTACACTTATTGTTGTGATTACTGAATAATCTATGAAATCCTTTAGAGAAGCTTCAGTTTACTACTTTTCTCCCCATTGTGTTAACGATAAAGTTGCCATTGTCCCATTCTCTCACTCTAATGAGAGAGATAACCTGAGAGTCATACACATTTATAGCAAACCCATCAGTCCAACCTGTCCATGCCGACCTGATATCCTAAATTAGTCTACTCCCATTTGCCAGCATTTGGCCAATTTCCCTCTATCCCTCTCTTCATGTACTCATCCATTTGCCTTTTAAATGTTATTATTGTACCAGCTTCCACCACTTCCACTGGCAGCTTATTCCATACACGCACCACAGTCTGTGTGAAAATGTTAACCCTTAGGTCCCTTTTAAATCTTTCCCCTCTCACCTTAAACCTATGCCATCTAGTTTTGGGCTCCCCTACCCAAAAGACTTTGACAATTCTTTCTCTCCATGCCCCTCATGATTTTATAAACCTCTAGAGATTCTTCAACTTCAAATGAAAATAGCTCCAGCCTTTTCAGCCTCTCCCTACAACTCAAACCCCAGCAAATCATTGTAAATATTTTCTGCACCATTTGAAGTTTAACAATATCTTTCCTATAGCAGGGAGACCAGAATTGAACACAGAGGGGTTGAGAAGGCGAATTCTTCATGGTAATCTCAGCTGGACACTGTTGGTGTCCCTGAACAGCTGTCCAACCAATTGTGCCCCATCCTTTCAGATCACAGGTAGAAGAAACAAGAGATGACAGATTAAGGTCACTGTGCCTCAGATGAGGGAAAATTGAGAAGGAGAATCCTTCAAGGTAACCTCAGCCAGTGTGAGAACTGAGGAAGAACACCTCATTTTCCGTCACTCATCCACCCAGAGGTTACTCAAAGGTACGGATTTTGCAGAGAGCTGCCTTGTGCCCAATGGAAGGCCATTCGGTGTGCTCATAGCAACTTGTGAATTTGATTCACCTTGACGGGAAGGGCGGCCATTCAGCCCATCAAGGTGGTCATAATTGATCTGTACCTTTATGCTCTCCACAGCCTTGTTTCCCTAATCCTTTGCCAAAGAAAATTTACTACATTCAGTTTTAAAATTTATGATGACCCACCCTTGATAGCTTTTCAACCTCAGCATCAATATGAACTTCACCAGTTTTCTCATTTCCCCTCCCCCCACCTTACCCCAGTCCCAACCTGCCTGCTCAGCACCGCCCTCATGACCTGTCCTACCTGCCAATCTTCCTTCCCGATTATTCGCTCCACCCTCCTCTTTGATCTATCACCTTCATTCCAACCCCCCGCCCCCATCCGCCCATTGCATTCTTTGCTACCTACTCCCCAGCCCCACCCCCTCCCATTTATCTCTCCACCCTGCAGACTCCCTGCCTTCATTCACAATGATTTGGAGATGCCAGTGTTGGACTGGGGTGTATAAAGTTAAAAATCACACAACACCGGGTTATAGTCCAACAGGTTTAATTGGGAGCACACTAGTTTTTGGGGTGCTGTTCCTTTATCAGGTGGTTGTGCATAATCACCTGATAAAGGAGCGTCCCTCCGAAAGCTAGTGTGCTTCCAATTAAACCTGTTGGACTATAACCTGGTGTTGTGTGATTTTTAACTTTCATTCCCAATGAAGGGCTTTTGCTTGAAACGTCGGATTTTCCTGCTCCTCGGATGCTGCCTGACCTGCTGTGCTGTTCCAGCACCACTCTAATCTAGGTCTGATTTCCAGCATCTGCAGTCCTCACTTTTGTCAAGCTGTTGCCACAAGCCTGAGTCACAAACCAGCCATCCAAGCTAACAAGCCCTACCCTCCAGCATGCTCCTTCCACTGGAAGGTAGACCTCAGAAACTTTAGAAATTGTCAAATTGCTGCAGCGTGAGGCTTCCCCTGGTGGGGTCGCTGTTACACTTCGTGTGTGATATGTCAAGTACTTAGCAAACTCCTTTGTTGAACAGAAATCCCATATACACATTAACAGGGAGTGATCTGTCAGATACTTCGAATCTCTGGGATTATTAGTAGTTATATTTTTTGATAAGGCTCACTTATCAAAAATGCTACCCTTAAATTTCCGCATTTAAGATAAAGAAACTACTAACAACGTATAAACCACATCTGTGATAATTCCCAGTCTGTTTAAGAATGCTGGACCCCCTGGTGAGGGATTGATAACTGGACTCATTTTTTAAAAGAAGATTTTTAATGCTCCATCCCTGTCTGTTATATTCATAAAAGAAACAAAGCAAGAGTTTGCGAAAGTTACCTTGCTTACTTCATTTCTGGAGTATACAGACAGATTTTTTTTGTATAGGGGATTGCAAAAGCCATAAAATCTATTAAACTGTTTTTCTTTGTTTAATAAAAGACTGAAGGTGGAGGAAATTGATGCCAGTTTTCAAATGCAACATCCAGTTTAATGTTTTAGTTTAATCACCAGTGCACATATAAAGATGCAGATTGTGCTCAGACGCCTATATCTAGTCTTTAGGGGATTTTGTAACTGACTCAGAGGTGGGGAATGACTGCTCCTCCGGCTGAAGGTTTTCTCTAACCCTTCTGGAAAACGACCATTAAAACCACAGAGGGAAATGCGTCATGGTGTTAATTGTTATCAGATGGTAAACGGGAGAATACACTCGTCAGAGGGGGGGAGAAAAATCCAGGACTTCGCTTTAAGGTTTCACAGAAGCGACTTGTTATTTTGTTTGCGGCGGGATCGATCTGTGACCTCCACAGTGACAGGCAGATACTGGAAGCCTGGCGTAAAAGTCATGTTTCTCTGGCAACACAGCTCGGTAAATCCCGCTGACAATGACACGAGAAAACGCCCTGTACTCACATCCAAATGAAACGAAGCAAATTCATATCTGTACCCAATTTACTCCTGCTGTCCCCCCTCCCTTCTCCCTGATGGAACTGGGTAGATAAGGTGTTCAAAAAAAAACATTTTGTGCACAGGAGAAAGCCCACCGATTCTCCCAAATGCTAGAAAGGAGCTGACACAACCTCACATGACTCTTCAGCCTTCCACATTTCAAATCGCCCTGCCCGTCGCCTCAACACTCTACCTCAACTGGGGCTCTGTTCACTGGTCTACAACACAGAATGATGCCAACAGCCCGGATTCAATTCTTGCACCAGCTGAGGTTGCCACTAAAGTGCAAAAACAGAAGGTCTGGCAGCATCTTATTGGAGGGAAAGCAGAGTTAGCGTTTGAAGTCCAATGACCCTTCTTTACAAGCACCAGTCTTCTCAAAATCACCCTTCATCTGAAAACCTATTGGCAGTGTCCCTCTCTCTAACCAGGGAGTAGAACTATGGAACCTTTATCTTGCCTGCCCCCGCTCTACATGCCTTCTCCCCCTGCTCCAACTAAAGCTCAATGCTCTGCACTTCTGTTCATCTTTATATACCCCCATTGAGCACATTGCTCACATTGGACCTATCTATACCCCATGACAGGTTAGGAATATCTCAACAACATCATGTGTTTTTCCCCTCCAATGAATCAGGAAAATATATTTGTTGGAGGTATCAAACAGAATTCGTGAATTTGTTATGTGAAGGTAGTGAAGTTTTCAAAAGTAATATGATTCACAGCTGAAAACTTATTTTTAAGTATTAAAATGAAAATGTGTGGCTAGCCGTTATTTACAAAGACTAGTTGCATTAATTATTATAGTAAAAAATGAGGTCTGCAGATGCTGGAGATCACAGCTGCAAATGTGTTGCTGGTCAAAGCACAGCAGGCCAGGCAGCATCTCAGGAATAGAGAATTCGATGTTTCGAGCATAAGCCCATCATCACGAATGAGAGAGAGTAGCCAAGCAGGCTAAGATAAAAGGTAGGGAGGAGGGACTAGGGGGAGGGGCGATGGAGGTGGGATAGGTGGAAGGAGGTCAAGGTGAGGGTGATAGGCCGGAGTGGGGTGGGGGCGGAGAGGTCAGGAAGAGGATTGCAGGTTAGGAGGGCGGTGCTGAGTTGAGGGAACCGACTGAGACAAGGTGGGGGGAGGGGAAATGAGGAAACTGGAGAAATCTGAATTCATACCTTGTGGTTGGAGGGTTCCCAGGCGGAAGATGAGGCGCTCCTCCTCCAGCCGTCGTGTTGTTATGTTCTGCCGGTGGAGGAGTCCAAGGACCTGCATGTCCTCGGTGGAGTGGGAGGGAGAGTTAAAGTGTTGAGCCACGGGGTGATTGGGTTGGTTGGTCCGGGCGGCCCGGAGGTGTTCTCTGAAGGGTTCCGCAAGTAAGCAGCCTGTCTCACCAATATAGAGGAGGCCACATCAGGTGCAGCGGATGCAATAGATGATGTGTGTGGAGGTACAGGTGAACTTGTGGCGGATATGGAAGGATCCCTTGGGGCCTTGGAGGGAAGTGAGTGTGGAGGTGTGGGCGCAAGTTTTACATTTCCTGCGGTTGCAGGGGAAGGTGCCGGGGGTGGAGGTTGGGTTGGTGGGGGGTGTGGATCTGATGAGGGAGTCACGAAGGGAGTGGTCCTTGCGGAACGCTGATAGGGGAGGGGAGGGAAATATATCCTTGGTGGTGGGGTCCGTTTGGAGGTGGTGGAAATGGCGGCGGATGATACGTTGTATGCGGAGGTTGGTGGGGTGGTAGGTGAGAACCAGTGGGGTTCTGTCTTGGTGGCGGTTGGAGGAGCGGGGCTCATGGGCGGAGGAGCGGGAAGTGGAGGAGATGCGGTGGAGGGCATTGTCGATCACGTCTGGGGGGAATCTGCGGTCCTTGAAGAAGGAGGCCATCTGGGCTGTGCGGTGTTGGAATTGGTCCTCCTGGGAGCAGATGCGGCGGAGACGAAGGAATTGGGAATATGGGATGGCGTTTTTACAGGGGGCAGGGTGGGAGGAGGTGTAGTCCAGGTAGCTGTGGGAGTCAGTCGGTTTATAATAGATGATAATAGCATTAATTATTATAGTTTAGTAAGCATACTTTAGTGAGATTCATTAGCCTGTGGTTCAGTCTTAGTAAAAATACATTGCATTCCAGAATTTAATGCTGGGACAAACTCATTAAAATGAGTCCCAGATTTTTGAAGAAATTGATTTACCCAATGTGTTAGTCTTGGTTCAGTAATAACGCACTTGCCTGTATCCATGAGTTTGAATGTTCAAATATCTCTCCATCACACCAGTACATGACTGAAGGAGTGCTACAATGTCAGCAGTGCTCTTTTTGTGTTGAGACAATAAGTTTGGGCCTTATTTGTCCCTCACAGATGGACATAATAGATCCTGTGGTATTGTTCATGTTAGATCAGGGAAGCTCTCCATAGTACCTGGCTCAATCCCTCGTGCATCATCATTGAAACAGATTATTTGCTTTGGTTGCTGCTTTTGAGATCTTCCTGTTCAAATTATTTGTGCCATTTTCCACATGGTAACACTATATACAGGTTAAGTACGTCATTGACTTTAAAGCACTTTGGGACATCTTGAGGTTGTGAAAGATGCTATATAAATGCACATTCTTTTAGTTCTTTGCCAGAACTCATTACCATTCTTTTAGCAAATGTTTGCAATTTGGTCTCTATTTAAACAACAGTGTTATCAATAATACAGGGCATTCTTTTGGAAGTGAGACTGTATGGTGAGAAGTAAAATTATGGTCAGAAAATCCCAGAGGAAGTAACCAAAGAGATTGATGAGGGAAGAGGCACAGAAGTTGTTTACTTGGATTTTAGTGAAACCTTTAAGGTTCCATAAGATAGGCTAAATAGTAAAGATAAGTCACATGGGATTCAGAATGAGCTTACCAATTGGATACAAAATTTATTTACGGTAGGAGACAGAGAGTGATGTTGGAGGGTTGTTTATCATACTGGAGGCCTGTGACTAGCAGTGTTCCACAGGGATCAGTACTGGGTTCACTTTGTTTGTTATTTATGTAAATATGAGAATTATAGGATGCATGGCTAGTAACTTTGCGGATGACAGCACAATTGGTGGTATAGTGGATAGTGAAAAAGGTAACAAAGAGATCTTGATCAATTGGGGTGATGAGCTGAGGAGTGGCAGATGGGGTTTAATTTGGATACATGCGAGGTCTTGCATTTTGGTAAAATAAACAAGGGCAAGACTTATACAATCAATGGTAGGGCCCTGGGCAGTGTTGTAGAACAGAGACCTAGGGCTCAGGTGCATAATTCTTTAAAATTCACATTACTGGTAGACAGGGTGGTTAAAAAGGCATTTAGCACACTTACCTTCATTGCTCAGACATTTGGGTACAGGAGTTGGGAAGTCATATTGAGGCTATACAGGACATTGGTGAGGTCTCTTCTGGTGTGCTGTCTGCAGTTCTGGTCGTACTGTTATAGGAAGAATATTATTAAGCTGGAGAGGATTAGCAGGAATTTGCCAGGACTCAAGGTTTGAATTATGGGGATAGGCTAGATATACTGAGATTTTTTTCACTTGAGTGGAGGTGGTTAAGGGATGACCTTATGGATGTTTATAAAATCGTGAGGGAGATAGATGAGGTGAGTGGCAAAGGTCTTTTCCCTAAGGTGGGGGGCAGGGGTGGGGTTCAAATCTAGGGGCATATTTTTAAGGTGAGAGGAGAAAGATTTCAAAAGCACCTGAGGGGCAACCTTTTTATACAGAGAGTGATTATTGTGTGAAATGAACTGCCACAGGAAGCGATGGATGCAAATACAGTTGCTACATTTAAAAGACATTTGGATAAGTACATGCATAAGAAAGGTTTGGAGGAATAGCAGCCAAACATAGACAGGTGGGACTAGTTTAGTTTGGGAACACTGTTGGCGTAGACTGAAGAGCCTGTTTCCATGCCATGTGACCCTATGACCCATTGAAGCTGGGTTCTCTACCATGCCCATGTTAGCTTCTAGATATATTTTGAACATCTCAAATACTTGTGTCCTGAGCATTGTACCTGCCTATTATTCCAAATATTTATTCTCCTCAGTAAATGTATTCTTTCTGACAGGAGCTTTGAAGGTACTTTTTACTCTCAAATCTTTCTCAGATCTGTTTGTACTTTTGCAATTTATTTGAAAGTAATTTTCTGGGTGTAAAATTTTATGCATACCAAAACATGTTATAAAGATGATTTATACATATGGCTGAGGTTCCTGCCTGGATTTTCTGGACTGTAAAGTTTGAGTTTCTAATATATCTCCTTGTGTACTTGCAGCAATGAAACTTGAAAGCAATCTCTCAGTTTCAATCCTACTGTTGTATCATATGTGTTATATCACCTCTAAAGGTTCCTTCCTGCTTTCTACCTCTTCATTTATACACTTCCCTTCAATTATATCACCTTGGGTGCCTAGGGTTAGCTTCCTCATGTATGTTGACAATACTCAGGACTATCCCCTTGCCTTATCCGTTAAGTTCCAGGCTGGCACTGCCCTGTCTGATTGCTTATCTCACATTAAGATCTGAAAGAAACAGAGAACTTACATTCATATAGCCCTTTGCCAGATCGTTTCATGCCTCATCACTTCATTACTTTTCAAGCTGCTTCACAGATCCAGATTGTTATGAAAATGTGTTATCTGAAACATTAATTTAGAATATAATTGACTGGACATACCTTGAACTCTTTGCAAAAAAAACCTTGCAAAGCAAAGGAGACTGGCAGCAGCAGGGAGCTCAAAGAGGAAAGAGCACCAGCTGCTGGATTGGAGATTCTGGGTGAAATCCTGTCAGGACCTGAACCATGTGGGCTATGTTGTGAAAGGTGATGAAATTACAAGGGAAGATCTGCGAGGCCTATCTTAACTTCAGAAGCTACTCACTGTATCTTTTAAATAAATTGTAGGAATCGAGGCGAGATTCTCCCTAGACAGCAGCATGTTGTCTATGCTTGTTAACTACCTTATTAACTTCGGATCTCATCTCATTAATTTGCAGCTTGCTATCATACCATCTGTCACAAGAAAACTAGATGCTAGAAATCCTTGACGTGGAGGTCAGAGTGGAGGTCAGGGTACCTGGCAACTTCGGCTCACTCCAAAGGATCTCCATGTTGGACATCGGACATCAATATCTCAAGGCACGCTCCAAGGGAACCGACCACACACACACACACACCATGTCCACAGACACTGGCATCTGAGATGTGTCAACCTTTGTGAACCATTAGTCATGTCTCTGATCTACTTATAGGACTTCTGACCTCAGGCTGTGCCAGTAATCTCATTGTAACGCTGCAGCAAGGACACTTTGTGACACACTCCCAGCTCAGGGACTGGACCAAGCTGCATCTCCAAGTTCTTTGATTGCTTTCATAGAGCTCACTCATTCTGAGCCTATCTGGTTACTCACAGCATCCCTGCTATGTCCCTGCTACACCTTGCCTCTCAACCAGGTTCACTGTACACCTGTGTTGTCTTGCGGCTTAGCACAGACACAAAAAGGAAACTTGTTGTAGCCGTTAACAGTGTTCAGTCAAGTCAAGGGAGATAATCTTGGCTCAAGGGTGCTGGCACAGTAAGTCAAGGGCAGCGTCCGAGACCAGGCCAGTGATTTAGACATGGTCAGTCAGCCCCTTGGGATGGTTAGAGTCAGGATGTTCTCCACAGAAAGGTGTGAGAAGGCGAACGCTGGGCTCCCACCACTTGTTTTGACTCTTTTTACCCTTTTGTTTACCCCCTTGATTAAGAGAGAAGCAATAAGCAAAATGGCTGAAAAACAAAAATGCTGGAGAAATTCAGCAAGTCTGACAGCATCTGTAGAGAGAATAACAGAATTAATGTTTCCAGCCCAATATGGCTTCTTCAGACTTTTCTAGAAACATGTAATCCAACATTCAGGATTCATAGAATCCCTACAGTGTGGAAGCAGGCCATTCAACCCATTGCATCTGCACCAACCCTCCTAGAGACCAACCAGATCCAACCCCTTAACCTATCCCTATAAACCTGCATTTCCCAATTTCCCACAGCTAATCCACCTAGCCTGCACATCTGTGGACACTACAGACAATTTAGAATGGCCAATCCACCTGACCTGCACATCTTTGGACTGTGTGGTGGTGGTGGGGGGTGGGGGGAGGGTGGGAACCTGCACAATCTCAGAGAGAATGTTCAAATTCCACACCAGCAATCATCTGAGGGCAGATTTGAACTTGGATCCCTGGTGCTGTGAGGCAGCAGTGCTAACCACTTAGCCACCATGGAAGAGAATTGTTTAATTGTTTCAGTTCCAGGACTTCTCCCTAATCTATTTTAAAGGGCCTCTAACCTCATGGCTATATCTCAATTCAAATGGACTAAATCCAATAGATTCATTTGGGGAATCTCTGGTGACAAATATTAAGGAATATAATACTTTGTCCCAGTCCTGTTCCCAATTGCAACAGCGGTCCTTAATCATGATCTTGTGATTTCTGATGGTATCTCAAAAACACCATGTGTTTGTAGATGATACACAGTTGAATTCAATCATCTCCAAGCTGATGTATAGACATAAAGTTAGAACTCTGGTCAGATAATATTTCAACTGGTAGTCCATAATGAGTAAAACAGCTGTTAACCTTTCCACTCCGATCTTAGCTGTAAAGATCATTTAAGAAAAAGTGTCTGGAAATTGGGTTGTCATATACCTATCCCTAACAGGAAAGGACATACTGATAAAAAAAACTCCAAAATAACGGCGGATGCTGGAAATTCAAAGCAAACAGAATTTGTTGTAAAACCTCAGTAGGTCTGGCAGCATCTATGAAGAGAAATCAGAGTAAACGTTTCTGATCTAGTGATCCTTCTCAGTGCCCCTGTCATTGGACCCAAGGACTTATTAATGTCCCAGTTTTGTTTTTTGGTAATTATCCTACAGCCTATCACTAACTGACTAAACGGTTCTTCACAAAACTGGTATGGGTATCAAAGGTGCCAGTCTAATTGCTTGTTGACAGTTTCATACTACTTGACATATATGACATGTTTTACAGAACTGCACTACCTTCTTATGACGTCGTGGCCATGTAAGATACTTGTCTAACAAAGCTTGAAATGGCCATTCCCCTACATGTCCTGCCCTAGTAATTTCATGTTCTAATGAAATATTTCCTCACAATATTTGGGTGGTAACATTATTTGATGAACAAGCATATATTCTTTGTACACAGGCTTGTGAGGATGTTCTACTTGCTTATCATAAATCAATTTTTAATATAATAACATGCTGGAACGCCTTCAGTCGCAGCTTCACTGAGAGCTGCCTGTACCAATTTAATTATCTTTTCCTGAGATTCAATTAATGAAGACATACCCCTTCTATTGAAATATCCTCATTCTTGACTACAGTTTTGGTTATTCTAACATCTGCTTACTATCGTTCCTTGGTTTCTGGTGGTAGGGTTTGTTTAGCCATTGCCCTGGTTATGACATGTGGTGGATAAATACCCCAGCTGAAAATGTGTTGCTGGAAAAGTGCAGCAGGTCAGGCAGCATCCAAGGAGCAGGAGAATAGATGTTTCGGGCATGAGCCTTTCTTCAGGAATCAGGACACATTCCTGAAGAAGGGCTCATGTCCGAAATGTCGATTCTCCTGCTCCTTGGATGCTGCCTGACCTGCTGTGATTTTCAAGCAACACATTTTCAGCTCTGATCTCCAGCATCTGCAGTCCTCACTTTCTCCCGGATAAATACCCCAACCCTATTCTTTCAATTGTTACTTTTTCCACCTCTTTAACCTCACTCAGACTTTCCATGATTACAGGCAAAGTGGTAACTTTCACTCCAGTAAAATCAAACCCCAAGAGTAAATCCATGCTGTCCACGGGTAATACCTTAATTGGTCCAATTATAACTGTTCCAGATAAAAATCACATTTCAATTGGACTTTACACAATGGAACTGGGATGTATTATTCAGCTATTTACCAACTCTTTGGCTTTCCAATGAATTTTCTGGAGGGAAAATTAAATGCTTCTCCCACAAACAGTTTGCATCACTGCTGTATTCTTTAGTATAGTTATGGGTGTTGCTGTCTCCTTTGAAGAAAACCATGTTATCTTTCCTTAAGACAATCACCTTTTATATCTCTCACCCTATCATTGTGCTCTCACTGCAGTATTCACCTCCTGTTGCTTATAGTTATAACTAGAATTTGATCCATGGAATTTTCCTTTTGAGTTCCCTTTGTGCTGCAAATGTGTTGCTGGTCAAAGCACAGCAGGTTAGGCAGCATCTCAGGAATAGAGAATTCGACGTTTCGAGCATAAGCCCTTCATCAGGAATAAGAGAGAGAGAGCCAAGCAGGCTGAGATAAAAGGTAGGGAGGAGGGACTAGGGGGAGGGGCGATGGAGGTGGGATAGGTGGAAGGAGGTCAAGGTGAGGGTGATAGGCCGGAGTGGGGTGGGGGCGGAGAGGTCAGGAAGAGGATTGCAGGTTAGGAGGGCGGTGCTGAGTTGAGGGAACCGACTGAGACAAGGTGGGGGGAGGGGAAATGAGGAAGCTGGAGAAATCTGAATTCATACCTTGTGGTTGGAGGGTTCCCAGGCGGAAGATGAGGCGCTCCTCCTCCAGCCGTCGTGTAGTTGTGTTCTGCCGGTGGAGGAGTCCAAGGACCTGCATGTCCTCGGTGGAGTGGGAGGGGAGTTAAAGTGTTGAGCCACGGGGTGATTGGGTTGGTTGGTTCGGGCGGCCCAGAGGTGTTCTCTGAAGCGTTCCGCAAGTAAGCGGCCTGTCTCACCAATATAGAGGAGGCCACATCGGGTGCAGCGGATGCAATAGATGATGTGTGTGGAGGTACAGGTGAACTTGTGGCGGATATGGAAGGATCCCTTGGGGCCTTGGAGGGAAGTGAGTGTGGAGGTGTGGGCGCAAGTTTTACATTTCCTGCGGTTGCAGGGGAAGGTGCCGGGGGTGGAGGTTGGGTTGGTGGGGGGTGTGGATCTGACAAGGGAGTCACGAAGGGAGTGGTCCTTGCGGAACGCTAATAGGGGAGGGGAGGGAAATATATCCTTGGTGGTGGGGTCCGTTTGGAGGTGGCGGAAATGGCGGCGGATAATACGTTGTATGCGCAGGTTGGTGGGGTGGTAGGTGAGAATCAGTGGGGTTCTGTCTTGGTGGCGGTTGGAGGAGCGGGGCTCAAGGGCGGAGGAGCGGGAAGTGGAGGAGATGCGGTGGAGGGCATCGTCGATCACGTCTGGGGGGAATCTGCGGTCCTTGAAGAAGGAGGCCATCTGGGCTGTGCGGTGTTGGAATTGGTCCTCCTGGGAGCAGATGCGGCGGAGACGAAGGAATTGGGAATATGGGATGGCGTTTTTACAGGGTTCAGGGTGGGAGGAGGTGTAGTCCAGGTAGCTGTGGGAGTCAGTCGGTTTATAATAGATGTCTGTGTTGAGTCGGTCGCCCGAGATAGAAATGGAAAGGTCTAGGAAGGGGAGGGAGGAGTCTGAGACAGTCCAGGTGAATTTCAGGTCGGGATGGAAGGTGTTAGTAAAGTTGATGAACTGTTCAACCTCCTCGTGGGAGCACGAGGCAGCGCCGATACAGTCATCGATGTAGCGGAGGAAAAGGTGGGGGGTGGTGCCAGTGTAGTTGCGGAAGATGGACTGTTCCACATATCCTACGAAGAGGCAGGCATAGCTGGGGCCCATGCGGGTGCCCATGGCAACTCCTTTAGTTTGGAGGAAGTGGGAGGATTGAAAAGAGAAGTTATTCAGGGTGAGGACCAGTTCAGTCAGTCGAAGGAGGGTGTCAGTGGAAGGGTACTGGTTGGTGCGGCGGGAAAGGAAGAAGCGGAGGGCTTTGAGTCCTTCGTGATGGGGGATGGAGGTGTACAGGGACTGGATGTCCATAGTGAAAATAAGTCGTTGGGGACAGGGGAAGCGAAAATCCTGGAGGAGGTGGAGGGCGTGGGTGGTGTCCCGAACGTAGGTGGGGAGTTCTTGGACTAAAGGGGACAGGACCGTGTCGAGGTATTGGGAGATGAGTTCGGTGGGGCAGGAGCAGGCTGAGACAATGGGTCGGCCGGGGCAGGCAGGTTTGTGGATTTTGGGCAGGAGGTAGAAACGGGCGGTGCGGGGACTCAAAGCCCTCCGCTTCTTCCTTTCCCGCCGCACCAACCAGTACCCTTCCACTGACACCCTCCTTCGACTGACTGAACTGGTCCTCACCCTGAATAACTTCTCTTTTCAATCCTCCCACTTCCTCCAAACTAAAGGAGTTGCCATGGGCACCCGCATGGGCCCCAGCTATGCCTGCCTCTTCGTAGGATATGTGGAACAGTCCATCTTCCGCAACTACACTGGCACCACCCCCCACCTTTTCCTCCGCTACATCGATGACTGTATCGGCGCTGCCTCGTGCGGTTGAACAGTTCATCAACTTTACTAACACCTTCCATCCCGACCTGAAATTCACCTGGACTGTCTCAGACTCCTCCCTCCCCTTCCTAGACCTTTCCATTTCTATCTCGGGCGACCGACTCAACACAGACATCTATTATAAACCGACTGACTCCCACAGCTACCTGGACTACACCTCCTCCCACCCTGAACCCTGTAAAAACGCCATCCCATATTCCCAATTCCTTCGTCTCCGCCGCATCTGCTCCCAGGAGGACCAATTCCAACACCGCACAGCCCAGATGGCCTCCTTCTTCAAGGACCGCAGATTCCCCCCAGACGTGATCGACGATGCCCTCCACCGCATCTCCTCCACTTCCCGCTCCTCCGCCCTTGAGCCCCGCTCCTCCAACCGCCACCAAGACAGAACCCCACTGGTTCTCACCTACCACCCCACCAACCTGCGCATACAACGTATTATCCGCCGCCATTTCCGCCACCTCCAAACGGACCCCACCACCAAGGATATATTTCCCTCCCCTCCCCTATCAGCGTTCCGCAAGGACCACTCCCTTCGTGACTCCCTTGTCAGATCCACACCCCCCACCAACCCAACCTCCACCCCCGGCACCTTCCCCTGCAACCGCAGGAAATGTAAAACTTGCGCCCACACCTCCACACTCACTTCCCTCCAAGGCCCCAAGGGATCCTTCCATATCCGCCACAAGTTCACCTGTACCTCCACACACATCATCTATTGCATCCGCTGCACCCGATGTGGCCTCCTCTATATTGGTGAGACAGGCCGCTTACTTGCGGAACGCTTCAGAGAACACCTCTGGGCCGCCCGAACCAACCAACCCAATCACCCCGTGGCTCAACACTTTAACTCCCCCTCCCACTCCACCGAGGACATGCAGGTCCTTGGACTCCTCCACCGGCAGAACACAACTACACGACGGCTGGAGGAGGAGCGCCTCATCTTCCGCCTGGGAACCCTCCAACCACAAGGTATGAATTCAGATTTCTCCAGCTTCCTCATTTCCCCTCCCCCCACCTTGTCTCAGTCGGTTCCCTCAACTCAGCACCGCCCTCCTAACCTGCAATCCTCTTCCTGACCTCTCCGCCCCCACCCCACTCCGGCCTATCACCCTCACCTTGACCTCCTTCCACCTATCCCACCTCCATCGCCCCTCCCCCTAGTCCCTCCTCCCTACCTTTTATCTCAGCCTGCTTGGCTCTCTCTCTCTTATTCCTGATGAAGGGCTTATGCTCGAAACGTCGAATTCTCTATTCCTGAGATGCTGCCTAACCTGCTGTGCTTTGACCAGCAACACATTTGCAGCTGTGATCTCCAGCATCTGCAGACCTCATTTTTTACTCGAGTTCCCTTTGTGGACAATTCTTATGAACTCCATTAAGTCCCATGGGTTTCCCTTGCAACTGCCATCATTCTGAATGAATATGTCCCACCTTATTACAATAGGAACACATTGGTATTTACCTCAATCATCAGTACTTTCCTTTCTGATCTGAAGATGAGATCTTGGGACACTCCTAGCTCTCCATTTTCCTTTACCCTGGTTACTTGCCTTCTGTTCACCCACCCATTTCCTATCACTTCTGAATTTATGCGGGTGACAGAAATAGGTTACTTTTATGGACCAGCTCATTAAGTGTCAGCCATTCCTGCTGTCTGACTACCGGTTGTAATCCTTCGGTTCTCAACATGGGTTCTTATCGTGCAAGGTAGTAAGTTTTAAAATTCCTCTAAGAGATTAATCTCCATAAAGCAGATCAAACACCTAATGCTGTCATAATTATTTTACTTAACTCTGTCAAATTCATTGTAGGTTTGTCCAGGCTGTTTCCTTAAATTTTGAAACTCACTGCGTGCACTGTTTACACTGCTGCTTCGTTTGTAGCTTGGGAAGCTGCTGTCATCCCAACCCCAGATGATGTATGTCAGCTGCAATTTGGTTGTCAACAAGTCACTGATTGATGTGTGCTATTGTGACCAGTTGTGGATGTTAAAGATCATCAGCCTGATGACAATTCTCTGATAGTTTCACAGGCAGCTGTACAGCTTTTGGGAGTGACTGATACAGAGAGAAACCTTCAGATTGCAGGAAAGGCAAATGATGTGTGTGTGTGTGTCTATCTCTCTCTCTCTACAGTAAAAAGACCTCAGACCAGCCAAAAACAATTTTCCTCTTTTACCAGTTGCTGTAAGCTGGTGCCCTTAACCAGTAAATAAGAGACTTTGCAGTTAGTGTGGTTACCCTGTGCTTTCTCTGAAAAAGTGAAGGAAACCAAAGAAAAGACATTGAAAAAGAGAAAATCCGAGACAGGCAGCAGGAATGGCTGATACTTACGAGCTGATCCATGAAAGTAACCTATTTATGTCACCTGCATAATTTCAAAAAGGATAGAAAGTGAATGGGTGAACAGAAGGCAACTAGCCAGAGTAAAAACATGGAGAGCTAGGAATTCCCCAAGACCTCATCTTCAGATCAGAAAGGAAATTACTGATGATTGAGATAAATACCAAAGGCCAAAGTGTTCCCATTGTAATAAGTTGGGACACATTTGTTTGGAATGCTGGAAGCTGTAAGGGAAATCCTGAGGGACTTATTGGAGTTAATAAGAAGACCTAAAGAAAACTGCAGTGGATGCTATGACTGGCGCTGTTGAACTGTGCTTCCCCGTTTTCTTCTCCGTCCATCCATAAAATCAATTTTTTTTGTTTGCTTTTCCATATGTATAGAGGTTTCAAAAAGGGGTTTTAAGCAGTGGAGTCATATGTTTGTTTGTAGCTGCTTACTTGTGATTGGAATTTACTTATTTGTAATTGGTTCTTGTTAAGTACAGGAACTTTTTCAATGTTTGCTATTCACTTGATTCCAGCAGCCAGGCAAACAGGGGACTTCACTGCTTTGATTAAATCATTGTATAAGAACAAAAGAACTAGGAGCAAGAGTTGGCCATTCAGCCCCTCAAGCCTGCTACACCATTCAATGCAATCGTGGCTGATCTCATCTCAGCCTGTACTCCACCTTCCTGCCCACTCTTCCTAACCCCCAACCCATTACTGATTAAAAATCTGAGTATCTCCTCCCTATATGCACTTAATGTTCCAGAATCCACTGCACTCTGGGGTAGTGAATTCCCCAGAAGTAATTTTTTCTCATCTCTGTTTTAAATCTACTGCCCCTTTTCCTAAAAACGTGACCTCTTAAACAAAATTGCTCCATATGAGGAAACATCCTGTCTACATCCACACGATCAAAACCCTTTAGCATCTTACATACCTAAGTTAGAGGTCCTTTGATTCTTCTAGACTCTATAGGGTACAGACCTAAACTGTTCAATTTCTTGTCATAGACTAAAGCCTTCACTTCTGGTATCATTCTAATGAACCTAAACTTCAGTGGCAATCCCAGGGCATGATCTGTGCACTTTGCCAAGTGGATCAAGTTACTTTTCGACTTATAATGACCTGTGAAAATTTGAAATCTAATGGGGTGGCATGGTGGCTGAATGGGGCAGCATGGTGGCTCAGTGGTTAGCACTGCTGCTTCACAGCGCCAAGGACCTGGGCTCAATTCGAGCCTTGGGCAACTGACTGTGTGGAGTTTGCACATTCTCTCCATGTCTGTGTGGGTTTCCATCCACAGTCCAAAGATATGCAGGTTAGATGCATTGACCATGCTTAATTACCCATAGTGTCCAGGGATGTATATGAAAGGTGGGTTAGCTATGGGAAATGCAGGGTTATAGGGATACGGTGGGCAGGAGGGAGCGTCTAGGTGGGATGCTCTTCAGAGCGTTAGTGTGGACTTGTTCGGCTGAATGGCCTATTGCCACACTGTAAAGTTTCTATTCTATTCTAATGCACCTTAGAGAAAATTCTAAGGGAAAATAGAAATTCCAAATATATCTGACAAACATGAAAAGACAATTAAATTCCAGGCTATAAGAAATTTTAGCTTACCCTCAAATGTCAATGGCATATAAGGGAAATGTGCAATGCATACTGGAATTTCTGATGTGAGCCTCCCTCTCCCCAATAACTAATGCCCTTGCAGAATCCTCTGATCCTCACACTATGTGACTTGTAAATACAAATTCAAGAACCTATATGTATAAATTTTTAAATCCAGTTGATTAAAAAATCTCTAATAGGACTTTCCACCCTTGTGTCTAAAATGAAAGTTTTTTTATATGATGTCAATAATAGCAAACACTATTGGGAATCCATTTGCTGATGTACTTAAGGTTACGCCATTGACCACATTCCCATAAAATGAGCTGAATGTCTCACCACTGATGGTGAGGTGCAGTCATTATTTCACTCATGTGAAAGAAACTCATAAATCAGAGACCTGGCACTTGTTTATGGGTCTTTTACATTCATGAAAGAGCAACCTGTCACCATTCCTCAGTCACCAGTGAAATATCCTGTGCTTGTGTAGTTATTTTTATTTCAATGTGTACTGAGATGAGAATATGTTTCTCTTTGTAATTGAGCATGACACAATGTAGAATTCTGATCTTCTGTCACTTCTGCTACGTAACCATGGTACTCAAAGTATTAAACCATTTACTGTTCCATATGCAGTGGTTACAGTATTTACTCCATTTTAATTCATACTTTCATTATAATTTTTTTATGAGATGGAAGAAGGTGTTGTACAATTGCCTAGAATGAGAAAAAATAGACATCATTTCAGATTCAGTGTTTTAAATTAAAACTAAGTTTATTATGAAGGCTAAACAAAACCTTTGTTTGCAATAAAGAGCACAGAGGAAAATGTAAGTCATTATTACTTCAGGTCAATATTCCCTTTAAGGTGCATTGGTGCAGCCGCTCTAATGTTCCACTCACAGTGATTGGCACCAGCCCACCATTCAAGACATTGACCTTCGGTACCAGAAGTCACTGACATACAAGGGCTTTGGGAAGCCAATGAAACTGCTTAGAAAGTTAGAGGGAATGCTTCTAGGTACAAACACATGAACATAGGAGCCTGCTCCTCCACTGAATAAGATCATGTCTGATCTGACTACTGCACGTTCCTGTCCACTCCTAACAAACTTTCACTACTTGCTTATCAAGAATTTATTTACCTCTGCTGTAAAAATATTCAAGTACCCACTATTCCAACCTTCTTTTGAGGAATAGACCTCTAAAGGTTCCAAATCCTGTTATAGACCAGGCCAGACCCCCTCAAAACATTTCAAGAAGGTAGCCCAGACCCTAACTTTGCTAGTTGTTTTAAGCAGATGTAAAGTGGATATTCCAGGATGCAGCTGGTCAACCCACTTAGTTTTAAACAAAGCAGAATGATTACTGAACAAAACACAAACAAAAGAGAACAGAATACTGAATAACTTATCATATCCAAAAGCCCAACAAACTATCCCAACTTAATGATGCTGTTCCAAATCCCCATAAACACCCTTTGGCATATAAGGTAAAATCAAACACAGGGTCTTGCAGGAGAGAAGTCAGAGAGAGAGAGAGAGAGAGGAGGACCAGCCTAGACCTGCTTCTTTGGTTCCAGTAGCTTTTTCCACACTATTGCTAAAACCAAAACAGAGAAAGCTGAGCTGGGAAAACTGACCGCTCCCCTTTCCTTATTCATGTGTTTTTTAAAAAAATGCTTGAAAGCCTTCTGCCTGCAGCAGTATCTGTTAGCTATAAACAAATTGGCCCTAAAACCCTACACCCAGACCTTTCAGAGTCTGTGTTGTTTACAAAAAGCCAAAGACAGCATAACCATGAAAGGAGCAGCTTCATCAGTGAGAATCCTCTGTGAGAAAAGATT
This sequence comes from Hemiscyllium ocellatum, assembly GCF_020745735.1. Taxonomy (NCBI): domain Eukaryota; kingdom Metazoa; phylum Chordata; class Chondrichthyes; order Orectolobiformes; family Hemiscylliidae; genus Hemiscyllium; species Hemiscyllium ocellatum. The sequence continues at coordinate 37,912,704 of NC_083437.1, read as the reverse complement.
TCTCTTTACTCTGTCTTAAATGGGCAACGCCTTATTTTGAGACAGTGATCCCAGTTGTAGAGTCTTTCACAGGCGGAAATATCCTTATCCCATCCACCCAATCAAGACACCATGGGATCTTACATATTCCAAACAAGTTTTACTCTTCACAGCTCTCCCTTGTTGCTCCTCAGTATGTTTAGCTATGTTCAAATCACTATATAACTACAAGTTGTTTTTGTGGTTAGAATGATGAGAAGATTTGAAATCTAACATCCAATGTCAAATATTGCCTCAGAGAGAATTAAAATTGTCAAATGTGAAAGGACATTGCAAAATCAAAATTTAAGGTACATTAAGAATGATGTTAGGTTTAATACAAGGTAAAACAAGTTTTACAGCTAATGTTGGACATTGAGGAGAAGAATAAATTGTTCATTGTCTTTCAAGTTCTAAGACCACGAGAAATAAGAACAGGAATCAGCTGATCAGTCTTTCAAGCCTGCTTCGCCATTCAACGGGTTCATGGATGATCCAACATTCTTCATGTCCACTTTCCAGCACTTTCCCTAAAACCCTTGATTCCTCTACTGATCAAGAATCTATCCACCTCAGCCTTAAATATACACAATATCTCTGCCCAACAGTATCTGTGGCAAGGAATGCCAAAGACTCTAAACTCTCAGATGTTGCCAGGGTTGGATGGTTTGAGCCATCAGGAGAGGCTGAATATGCTGAGGCTGTTTTCCCTGAAGCTTCAGAGGCTCGGGGTGACCTCATAGAGTTTTATAAAATTATGAGGCGCATGGATAGGGTAAATAGACAAGGTCTTTTCCCTGGGGTGGGGAGTCCAGAGCCAGAGGGCATAAGCTGGGGTGAGAGGGGTAGGATTTAAAAGGAACCTAAGGGGCAACTTTTTTTACACAAATGGTGGTCCATGTATGGAATGAGCTCCCAGAGGAAGTGGTGGAGGCTGGTACAATGACAGCATTTAAAAGACACCTGGATGGGTACATGAATAGGAAGGGTTTAGAGGGATATGGGCCAAGTACTGGCAAATGGGACTGGATTGGGTTAGGATATCTGGTCATCATGGACGAGTTGGACTGAAGGATCTGTTTCCTGGCTGTACATCTCTTTGATTCTATGATTTTGAGAGAAGAAATTCCTTCTATCTCAGTCTTAAATTAGCATCCTTATATGCTGTCCGGTTCTAGGCTCTCTCATAAGGGAAAACATCCTCTCCACATTTATCCTGTTAAGTCCTTAAGAGTCCTATGTTTCAATGCGATCATCTCTCATTCTTCTAAGCTCCAATAGTAGAGTCCCAACCTGTTTAGCCTTTGTTCATAAGAAAATCCTTCCATACTGGGGATCATCCAAATGAACTTCCTCTGAACTAATATCTTAAAGATGGGGACCAAAATAATTGATTATCTTGTTATTATTAATTCTCAATATTCATTTTAGGCTTGTGAGAAGGAAAATGTTATTTTTTTAAAGACAGAAGTCCCAATTAACATATTGCAACACATTTCTAACTAATATCTTTTCTAAAGCCAAAATATAACTGAAATTTGAAGAAAGAACATTTCTGAAATGAGATCTAAAGAGATCATCAACTAAAAAAGACTTAAAATTGAGATCCACATTTTATCAGGGTGTGGGTGGCACGGTGGCACACATGGGTGGCACGGTGGCACGATGGCACTGGTGGGTGGCATGGTGGCACAGTGGTTAGCACTGCTGCCTCACAGCGCCAGAGACCCAGGTTCAATTCCCGCCTCAGGCGACTGACTGTGTGGAGTTTGCACATTCTCCCTGTGTCAGCGTGGATTTCCTCCCACAGTCCAAAGGTGTGCGGGCCAGGTGAATTGGCCATGCTAAATTGCCCGTGGTGTTAGGTAAGGGGTAAATGTGGGGTATGGGTGGGTTGCGCTTCGGCGGGTAGGTGTGGACTTGTTGGGCCGAAGGGCCTGTTTCCACACTGTAAGTAATCTAACCTAATCTAAAAGATGAACTTGATACAAAGCCAAATATTGTGATATTAATGAACTCTCACAATCTTTACAGACATACTAAGAGTGTACGTAACAGTGTACCCTGAAAACTTGCTGCAGTGATGGGATAAAGCAGTCAAAACTGTGTTAAATAACTCTTTAGCAATGGAAGATTGAAAGGGTGCAGAAAAGATTTACAAAGATATTGCTGGGACTGAAGGGTTTGAATTATAGGGAGAAGCTGAATCGGTTGGGGCAATTTTCCCTGGAGCATCGAATGCTGAGGGGTGACTTTATAGAGATTTACAAAATCATGAGGGGCATGAATAGAGTGAATAGCCAAGACCTTTTCCCAGGATAGGGGAGTCAGGAACTAAAGGACACAGGTTTAAGGTGAGAAGGGAAAGAATTAAAAGGGACCTAAGGAACAATTTTTCATGCAGAATGTGGTACATGTATGGAATGAGTTGCCAGAGGAAGTAATGTAGGCTGGTACAGTTACAGCATTTAAAAGGCATCTGGATGGGTATATAGGAAGGTTTAGAGAGTTTTGGATCAAATTCTAGCTAATGGGACTAGATTAATTTAGGATATCTCATCAGCATGGATGAATTGGACCGAAGGGTCTGCTTCTGTGCTGTACATCTCTGTCACTCTCTGCATATCTTCAAGCAGCCAATGGCAGAAAAGTCAGGCCAGCCTGGCTTGGAGCTTGATGTTTGTGATGTTGATTGTTTAAAAAAATTGGTTTTAAGCAATAAGTGTAGATTGCTCACTCTCAGACACCATGAACCATCACTTTCCAGGATATTGTTGTAAATAAGAGCAGGAGTATGGTCTCTGATATCTTTGATCAACCTCACAGAAAAAAGGGTATGGCTTGTCTGACTGTTATTACATTTATATTTGGGGAATCCTGCACAAGTTGACCAATGCTTTCTCAACATTAACACAGGACCAAACTTTAAAAAGTATGTAATCAGTTAGTAACATCATGGGTCACCAGTGACTAGAAACTGAACTGAACTGAGTCAGCCATTTGAATATTGTGACTGTAGGAACAGAGTTGATGAGTGTGGTCCTGGAAAAGCACAGCTGTCAGGCAGCATCTGAGGAGCAGGAGAGTTGGCATTTTGAGCATAAGCTCTTCATCAGCAATGGGAGGGTGGCCCAGAGGGCTGAGAGATAAATGGGACGGAGGGGGGTGGGGGAGGGGGGGAACGGGGAGGGGGGGGCGCTGGGGGAAGGTAACTGGAATGCAATAGGTAGATGAAGGTAGGGATGGAGATGATATGTTGAAGAGGAGGATGAAGCAGATAGGTGGAAAGGAAGATGTACAGGTAAGACAGGTCAAGAGGGTGGTGCCAAGTTGGAAGGTGGGATCTGGGATATGACCATTCCCTCCGTGACTCCCTTGTTAGGTCCACACCTGACACCAACCCACCCTCCACTCCAGGCACGTTCTCCTGCCATCGCAAGAAGTGCAAAACCTATGCCCACACCTCACCCCTCACCTCCATCCAAGGCCCTAAAGTATCCTTCCACATCTGACAGAGATTTATCAGTACTTCTACACATATCATCTACTATGTCCGTTGTTCTCGATGTGGTCTCCTTTACATTGGGGAGACAGAGCGCCAACTTGTGGAACGTTTCAGAGAACATTTCTAGGACACACGCATTGAACAACCCCACCACCCTGTGGCCGAACATTTCAACTCCCCCTCCCACCTTGCCAAGGACATGCAGGTCCTGGGCGTTCTCCACCTCCAAACTCTAGCCACCTGACGCCTGGAGGAAGAATGCCTCATCTTTTGCCTTGGGACCCTCCAACCACATGGGGTCAATGTGGATTTCACCAGTTTCCTCATTTCCCTTCTCCCCCACCTTATCCCAGATCCAACCTTCCAACTCGGCACTGTCCTCTTGAACTGTCCATCTTCCTTCCCACCTATTCGCTCCACCCTCCTCTCCGCCCTATCACCTTCACCCACACCTTCATTGACCTGTTGCATTCCCAGCTACCTTCCCCTCCAGCCCCACCCCCCTCCTATTTATCTCTCCCTTGGACCATCCCATCCCCTCCGTTCCTGATGATAGGCTTATGCTCAAAATGTTGATTCTCCTGCTCCTCGGATGCTGCCTGACCTGCTGTGCTTTTCCAGCACCACTGTCTTCGACTCTGATCTCCAGCAACTGCAATCTTCACTTTCTCCTGGCTGTAGGAACAGGTCATTTGGTGACTTGGAATTCTGTGGCAGGCAACTTACCTCTCCAATGCCTGTCTACCACCTACAAGATACAAAAAGGTAGTGTGATGGAATATTCTCCACTGAATGCAGCTCCAACAACACAGGAGAAGCTTGTCACCATCAAGAACGAAACAGCTCACTTAATTGACACCACGTCAACTATCTTCAACAATCACTCACTTCACTAGTATGCACAGTGGCAAGAGTGTGTACCATCCACAAGACTTTCTTCAGTAATTCATCAAAGCTCCCCCGATAGCACCTTCCAAACCTACAACCTCTTCCACCAAGAAAGCCAAGGTCACCAGATTTTTGGGAACCCTGCCATCTGCAAGTAGTCCTCCGAGACACACATACCATCCCGACTTGAAACTAGTCTTTTACCACCAGAGGGTTAAAATCCTGGGACTCCCTCCTGAACACCATTGTGGGAAGATTTACAGTACATGGACGGCAACAGTCCAGAAGGTGATAGTGAGTAGGCAGCTCAATACGAACTTCTCTTATATCTTGGCAATAAATGCTGGCTTATCTTAGTGATGACCAGATCCCACACGTGAATTTTTAAAAAGTATTTGAAGTCATGAGAGGTGAGGTATAAACGCAAGATGTTTATTTATTTATTTAAAATCTGATTGAAGATTTGTAGCTCGGGTATCCGTTGTTGTGGTTCTGCTCGCCGAGCTGGAAGTTTTTGCTGCAAACGTTTCGTTCCCTGGCTAGGGAACATCATCAGTGCTGTTGGAGCCTCGTGTGAAGCGCTGCTTTGATGTTTCTTCCGGTATTTATATTGGTTTGTTCTTGCCGCTTCTGGGTGTCAGTTTCAGCTGCAGTGATTTGTATGTGGGGTCCAGGTCGATGTGTCTGTTGATGGATGTTCTTGCCGTTTTCGGGTGTCAGTTTCAGCTGTAGTGGTTTGTATATGGTGTCCAGGTCAATGTGTCTGTTGATGGAGTTTGGGGATGAATGCCATGCTTCTAGGAATTCTCTGGCTGTTCTCTGTCTGGCTTGTCCTATGATAGTGGTGTTTTCCCAGTCAAATTCATGTTGCTGGTTGTCTGAGTGTATGGCTACTAGCGATAGCTGGTCATGTCGTTTTGTGGCTAGCTGATGTTCATGGATGAGGATTGTTAGCTGTCTTCCTGTTTGTCCTATATAGTGTTTTGTGCAGTCCTTGCATGGTATTTTGTAAACTACGTTAGTTTGGCTCATGCTGGGTATTGGGTCCTTTGTTCTAGTGCACTAGAACTGGGTAGGGGCAAACCACTAACAATACCAGTAAAAATCAAAACAGAAATAATAGTTAGTCTAACACAAATGATGACACAATCTCAATAAATGTTGACCTGTTGTAACAGACCTGGGCTTCCTCCACCACCGCTCCCTCGCCACCCGATGCCTGGAAGAAGAACGCCTTATCTTCTGTCGCGGAACACCTCAACCAAGTGGCATCAGTGTGGATTTCACCAGTTTCCTCATTTCTCCTTCCCCCACCTCACCCCAGTTCCAGTCTTTCAGCTCAGCACCACCTTCATGACCTGTCCTACCTGCCTATCTTCCTTTCCACCTATCCACTCCACCCTCCTCTCTGACCTATCACCTTCATCCCCACCCCCATTCACCCATTGTACTCTTTACTATCTTCCCCCACCCTCCTCTCTGACCTATCAACTCCATCCCCACCCCCATTCACCTATTGTATTCTATGCTACTTTCTCCCCACCTCCACCCCCACCCTCTCATTTATCTCTCCACTCTGCAGGCACCCTGCCTCTATTCCTGATGAAGGGCTTTTGCCCGAAATGTCGATTTTCCTTCTCGGATGCTGCCTGACCTGCTGTGCTTTTCCAGCACCACTCCAATCTAGACTCTGGTTTCCAGCATCTGTAGTCCTTGTTTTTACCCTGTTTATGGTACTGTATAGTACGATTCATCAGAATATTCAACTGATTACTTTTAGTTGGCATCTAAACCTGCTAGCTGCACTACATTCTAGTCAGTCTTCTGATCTCATCCAATGCACAAGCCAGATCCCAGAATGTAACCTGCCTTGGCAGATCAAGGGCTGCATCTTAATTTCTTTTGTTAATTGTCAGTTTTGTCAAGTTTTTTGGAGGGTTTTACATCGTGATGCTCGGGGATATCTATCACGTTATTTTACAAAACCCGCCTGATTTATTACCTACCCCACTCTTTGGTGCCCTTCTCGCACATTCTAGCATCATACCATGTGCCATTTCCAAAACACCCACCACTTCCTGAATATCCCAGAATTGACCAACATCCGTAAGGAAGCACCATATTGTGTCCCCAGACAAGAACTGTCATTCTGGAGCTGCCCTGCATGGTTCCTGACATTGGCCCTGGATGTGGCAGACAATGGAAAAGTGGTGCCTCTCTTTGTGGGCAGGGACATGGCGATACTGCTGATAGGGATGGGGTGACGCTGAGGTAGGATGTCCTTTTCTCCTGATGCCATTCTACTGGAACCATGCCAACCTGGATCAGGGTTACCATCCAGCCCAGTGCAGTCTCAACCATAAGAAGGAATGCACAGAATGTAGGAAGAAGATCAGTGACCTCCTCCACTCTGCCCGTGAAAATGCCACCATCTTCTCGTTGATACCTCACACTCACTCTACCTCTGCTACTGTACCCACCGTTTTCTGCAACATCTTCCCCACTTACTCTCATCCTTGCTAACATCTGACCCTGACTAACCCTGATTCTCTTCTGCACAGCCTACTCACCCCCTCAGGATATCTCCACATATGTCCCAAAAGTAACAGTGTGCCCCCCACCTTTCTCCCCCTCACCCACTATGTGCAGAGTTTCCTGACTCTGACCATCCTGAGCTATGTCCAAGCCCCTGTACTTGTTTTTTTTTGCAGTTGGTTACCATAGTGATTAGTCACTGAAACAGATTCACATGAGTCTGCAGAAATTCTTTAAGCTCTTAATACAATCAACAAAGCCAAGTTTCCTCAATATTGTCATAGAAATGTACAGTATGGAAACAGATCCTTCAATCCAACCCGTCCATGCCGACCAGATATCCCAACCCAATCTAATCCCACCTGCCAGCACCTGGAATTCCAGTAAAATTTCATTCTTATTACAACTCTTTTTAAGTTTTAAAGTTAACAGTTTGCTCCCAACCTCTTGGTGCTCAGGCTGTAGAGACATTTTCATGGATTTTCCAAATCCAATTGCACAAAACTTTTCATAATACCTTTCACGAAGCTCTTCATGAGAAAGTGTACAAGCTGACTGATCATGTGATGCTGACACGGAGTCCAGTCCTCCGCGCACCATGACACCTAGTACCAGGGACGAGAATTGCAAAACAGTAAATGGGAGTTCACTTTATTAAAAAAAGGTCAGCAATTCGCAAATCAGATTACAGACAAAACATGTTTAATAAATGCGCATATAGAGAACTACCTGTACAGGGGAAAGTCTCCAGAATGGAAATGTAAGCTCATGACATCTTCATCTAGATGGATAGTTTCATGCTGGGACTACGCAATTGCCAAAAAAAACCTATCTTCCATGGACTAGGAGGAAAATCTCTGCTTTGTATGCTCTCATAGTTTGACTTAGCATATCTCAATAATGATATCCAAAACACATAATTAAATTATTAAGCCTAAAGGCCTCTTTCAAACTTTGCAGCTTAAAATTTCATTTCAAAGCCATGTCATGGCTACTGCCTGCTTTATCAAGCTTGTGTGGAGTCCTGGCCTCACATATCACAAATTCCCTCCACCCTCACCCACTCACTCCTATATCAATTCAAAATGGCAGGCAGAGCTTAAAGGATTTGTAACCCATAGCAACTGAGCCACTTTATTACACCTGTAATCTACACCCACGTGTCCTCTACAAATAACGTTTTAGAACGTTTTTTACAAGGCTAGTCTCACTATCAGAATAAAATTAGTATTTTACTTAAAGGATGTGCAAATGATACTCAAGATTTGTTGTAGGTAACTGCCACACTGCTGTTTTGCAGACCAAGCAGCTATGAAAAATGAAGCAGATTTGTTTGAAGGCATTTAGCTTCTCTTTCTATCCCACCCCATCCTGCCCTCCTTCATCCCAAATCCACTACCGCCCCTGCTTTTAACATTTGCAGGATCCACCACAGTGTTCAGCTCCCAGGACTCAGTGGATGTGCACTTGAATGGGAACTGTGGAAGTGCCTGAGTTCACTCCAACGCTAAGTTGAAAGAATGAGTTGGTGCTTGGTTCTCACAGCAGCAATACAGTGAAGACTGGGAATTTAGTGAAATGGGGCACTGAACATGAATCTCTTTACCACTTTATGCATCTACCCATTTATTTCTGTTCTAGACTCATATTACTTGGTTTTTGCAATTTGTAATCCAGCAGAATTAATAGAGCTAAGTATGTCTCAATCAAAGAGATTGACAAAGAAATAACAAAATATTTCCACTTTGCAACCCACTAAGTATGTGTCAAATAATAATTATTAAGGAACACTAGTATTTGTCATGTTATTCGGTGGCAACTTTGCAAAGGTATCAGTTTGTCACATAGGTATTCCTACTCTAGTCAATCATCTGTCATCTTTCCTGATGATAAAATGTCATAAAAGAATAAAAGTGGGTTTATAAAGAGGCAAAACTACATGTGTTGGAAAGGCCAACAGGCCTAACTCTATCAACCACATTCACAATGTAAGATATGCAGCTAATTACCCCTGAACTCTCTATTCATCCCATTTTGTTAAATATATATTTTGATATAAATGAAATTAAGTAAGTTGTACATCAAACCCCTACATTTTCTCTCCAACAACAAAAGCTCTTGCACTTATATGGTAACTTTCACAACCGCAGGGCAATCCAAAGTGTTTCACAGTGAACAAAGTCATCTTAAAGTGTCATCACAGTGATACAAAAAACACAAATTTCCAAACTGCAAGCTATTGCAAACAGCAATGTGATAATGACCAGATAATCTGCCTTTTGCAATGCTGATTGAGCAATAAAAATTGACAAGACATCACTAAACATGTTATGGATTATTTTACATCCACCTGAGAGGGAACGAGAGCCCTTAGTTTAGCATCTCTTCCAAAAGATGGCACCTCCCTCTGGACTACACTGGAATTGCATCCTCAAGTCTTGGGGTGGACCTTGACTGCACAATCTTCCACTTCAAGGCAAAAGTGGTCACCACTGATAGCTGACACCAGTGGGAATAAATTCTATTCTGTGAGTCTTTCTTCATACCTCATGTCCTGAGGATGAGATTTGTAAAATCGTTGCTTGACCTGGAACAACGTACAAGGAGCATAGCCATGTTAAAGGAGTGGAACATGCTGTCAGTTATGAGAAAGGGAGCAGAGTTTTGGATGAGACCTAGAATTCAGAGGGCAGAATGTGGGAGACCACTGAGGACTGGATTGGACTAGCAAAGTCTAGAGGTAACAAAGACACAGATGAGGGCTTTAGCTGAGTATAAGCTGAGATACGACAAAGATGTTATGGACCTGGAAATAGGTGGTCATAGTGATAGCACCAATGTAAAGTCTTATCAGAGCACTACAGCTGTTGTACAGAGTACAGTTCGGCTCCACAGCGTGGACTGGATAAGTGCCCAAGTTTCAGGGGTGAAATGATGGATGCAATTTTCTAATTGTACTTCTCTTTAGTCAGAATGTCCTAGAGCTTAAATCTAATCTGTGTTCAGCAGCTGAAAACAAATGCAATAAACCAGTTTAAAACAACCGAACATTGATTAGAACCAAGCCTCTGGATTCGCCGAACTGATTACATTATCGAGAGCTGGCTGGTTGTGCCTGCTGGATGCTGATCTGGATGAGCAACACAGTGAGCTTTGAAACATCATTGATAGAACCAAGTGAGGCAAAGGGTGGTTATCTAAACATTTAAACCACAGCTTGGAGAAGACAGGAGTAGGTAAGAATGAGAGCTTTGGAGCTAAAATTTTTACTTTGAAATCCAGAAGAATGAGCAAGCCCTTGAGGGATCAGGACTTCATTACAGCTCTAAATTAATCGCTGTCTGAAAAGTTTTAATAAGAGCAACAATGTGCAGCTGTGGCTCAGTAATTGCCTTGCATTTGCTCAGAGCAGCTTCAAGCAAAGGAAAGCTGCGCATTCCCTAATGATTCCTTTCATAATGATATGCAGAACGCAGCATGCATCGCAGGAGGGTAACTACAATAAAAACCCTATCTTATGCCCAGTTGTTGTGATCGAGGTACTGGAATGAATCTTGTGAGCCGCAGTGAGTCAGGCAGGAAAACTTCAGCCAGTGTGTTTGCTTTTTAACCACAACACAGCGATCTGTGATAGGGGAGGACAGACCTCAGCTGGGGATTTTGCAATTGTGTTCAAAGTCTTTCTGTTCTTCAATGGCCTGGATATCCTACATTGACACATTGTCCATTTCAGTCCCGAAACAGAAGAATGAAATATTTAAATTCTAAATGCTCCTTCCACCGTATCATTTCATGCAAGAAACCAATGGATTTGTTTACTTCATTTTATATACACTTATTACTACATTACTATTTTAAAATGATCTCCAACGAAATCTTGAACAGTGCCATTTATCTTTCTGATATTAATACTTACTGTACTGAATTGATGTACAAATATGAAAAATCTTTTGCGTACTTAAAGTTTAATTTTAAAATAAAATGCAATTTAATTTTTCAGTGACAATTAATCAGTTCTTTCCTGATTATATTCTCTCCCATCATTATTATTCTGTCCCGTGCTCTGTCCCGTGCGACTCAACAAGGGTGCTTAAAGTGGCATTGACAATGGAACAGGAGCACTGATGTGAAGTAGTAGGGCTTTGGGTAGTGTTGTAGAACAGAGAGACCTAGGGGTGCAGCTACATAATTCTTTGAAGTTTATGTTGCGTGTGGACAGGGTGGTTAAGAAGGTGTTTGGCATGCTTGCCTTCATTCTTCAAATCTTTGAGTATAGGAGTTGGGATGTCATGTTGAGGTTGTACAGGATGTCGATTAGGTGTCTTTAGGAATACTGTGTCCAGTTCTGTTCACCCTGTTATAGGAAAAATATTATTAATCAGAAGAGGGTTCATAGCAAAATTATCAGGATGTTGCCGGCTATGAAAGGTTTGAGTTACAAAGAGAGGCTGGACCAGCTGGGACTTTTTCACTGGAGCATAGCAGATTGAGAGGTGATTTTATACAGGTTTATAAAATCATGAGGGGCATAGTTAAGGTGAGTAGCAGGCGTCTTTTCCCTAAGGTGGTATTTCAAGAGTAGGAGGCATATTTTTAAGGTGAGAGGAGAAAGACTTTCAGAAGACATAAGGGGCAACTTCTTTGTACAGTGAATAATTCATGTGTGGAATGAACTTGCACAGGAAGTAATGGATGCAGGTTGATGGACTTTAGGCTCAATCTACAAACTTATTATCTTTTATGTGTGAGCCAAGTCCTGCGTGCTCTTTAAATAAAGCAATAGAAAAAAATATTCAATCTTACGCTTTTAGTTTTATTCTATCAGTAAGTGGATAAAGTATACAGAGCTCTGGGTCTAAACCTTTCTGTCCCTGACAAACTACTAAGTCAGTCAGTTCACAAAGAAAAAAGACGTATATCTGTCCCTGACACAGTCTGTTATACCATAGAAAACATCATACCATCACTCAAGTGAAATTGTCTTCTAATTGGCTGTTGCTCCGACTCCATTCCCCGCCTCCTCGCATTTCCGGCTGTCCGATCTCATGTGACCTTCCCTTTTTCGGAGACAAAGGACCACCACGCGGCCTCCTTTCGAGCGCGAAACGGCAGTCTCGCTCACTTCCGGGGCGCGAAACGGCCAATCATGTGACCTCCCGGAGCGCGAAACAAGGAGACCACGTGACCGCACCAGCTTCCCGGAGCATCACGTGATCATCCTCTGCGCGCGCATCAGAGGATCATGTGACCTCCGAGCGCCGAGGACACGCCCCCCAGGCCCGACAATTTAGTTTTCCAGGTAAGTTTTTTATATATATATTTACAAGGTATAGTTTTAACATTTAAAAGACATTTGTGTAAGTACATGAATAAGAAATGTTTGGAGGGATATGAGCCAAGTGGAGGCAGGTGGAATTAGTTTAGTTTGGGATGATGGTCAGCATGGACTGGTTGGGCCGAAGGGTCTGTTTCTGTGCTGTATAACTCTATGGCATCTATGCTCAAGTCAGTAGAGCCTGATGTTATTGCAAAGTGGAAACTAATATTCACCAATATTAACCACATTGAATAAAGGCATTCACAAATCATGCAATATTTACTGCAATGATGCAGCAAAGCTTATTAAGTACCAGACGCAATAATGAAGCAAGTGGACTCAGAAGTAGACTTAACTTTAAATCTGATATCATAGTATTTGAATTTGCTGGGTTTGAGTAGTTTTCCGGAGGAAGATAATGTTCAGCTGACAGAGAAATCACCACTTGCTCCATTTCCTAGAGAGATAATGAACCAAATAGTCCATCCACTCAATAAATTGTATTATATAAACACATCCAACATTGAGACTCAAGATCCAAGCTGATATTATAGTGAAGTAGAAAGAACTTTAAACCAGTGCTAAATGCATATTGCTTTCTTAACTCTTACATTTGCCCTGGATTGCACGCAATCTGAATGGGAAAAGAGACGGGAAGAGTAATTTTGGAGGAATCATGGCAGGAGGGGACATATTAACTACTATTTAAAATTAAATCTAATTAATGAATAATTATTCACACATTTTTGTGAGCTATTAATTATAAATTTCTTTGCAAATGATTTTTTTCTTAACTCATTGAGGACTTAGTTATACTAGAAGTGCACAGCCAAAGGTATTCCTGCCAATTGACTTTGCAGGTTTGAATACATTTCTTTATTTTACCTGTGACAATATGCCTTTGAGAATTGTGTTTTGCAGTTAGTAGTGGCACAAATTCACATACTAACCCAGATGCATGCCAATCCACAGGATGTGTTGATGTTTAAACATCAACGTACGAAGTAATTCAATTAACCTTTCTTGAGAACTGAGATTCACTTGCTACCAGTAATATTAATTGTGGAAAAGGGTATTTGCTGGACAAGCAGAAGTTACAGATTGCATTATATCCTGAGCACAACACAGTCTATTTAAAAAAAAAGGCATTACTGCAACGACATGAGCTCAGTGTAAATATTGTATCAAAGCTGCATGCTTCATCAAGGAACCATCAAATTTTTCAGAGAATTGGTGAAAGAAACAAAGGTGAGTTTTTTTTTAATTCACTAAATTGTTTCAATCTGGTGCGCTGCCTGAAAAGAAAGTGGAGGCAGATTCAATAGTAACTTTTAAAAGGATATTTGAACAGGAAAGTGGAGTGTTACGGAGAATGGGCAGGTGAATCAGACAGACAGGATACTTCTTTCAAAGAACTGGCATGAACACAATGGGCTGAGTGGCCTCCTCTGTGTTGTATCATTCGGTGACTGTGATCGGTGCTAATCTAGTTAGTGTCATAGATTGAATGTACATGCTCTGTTCCGAACTATGACCAGTATGTTGTATATGGGAGGAGGTACAATGATTTCCTGTAGTAAATGAAGCATGTACGGTAGGATAAAATCCAATAGAACTGCGGATGCTGTAAATCAAAAACAAAACCAGAAATTACAGGAAAAACCCAGCAGGTCTGGCAGCATCTGTGGAGAGAAATCAGAGTTAATGTTTTGGGTCGAGTGACCCTTCATCAGAGCTCATCTGATTTGATTTGATTTGTTGTAGCCACATATACCTAAGTACAGTGAAAAACGTTGTTTTCTGAGCACTCCAGGCAGATCATAGCAAACAAGGACATACAGATCATAGGGTGCTTCGACAGTGTGAGGCACATAGGTTACAGCTGCACAGGAGGGGCACAAGAGGACACCAACATGAGCAAGGTCAAAATTATTTGAAGTTAGAGAGGTCCATTCAGCAGTCGATTAACAGCAGATTAGGTTGTTAGGTTGTTAGAATTCAATCCAATGACAATTAATTACAGAAGTGTCAGGCCTTACAGATGCTAATTGATTGCGATGGATTCCTTGAAGAGTCTGAAGTTCTTCAAGAAGATAAAACTGAATAAGAAATATGTAGCAACAAATTAACTTGGTAGAGATTTAGAAACCAGTCAGGAAAAGATGAAATGAGGGCCAGAAGTTTACTGGCTAAAGAGCTGAGCCCATTCATATTTTTTCCCAAAACTGAGGCACAAAGAATTATGCAACTTTGATTTATAATGACTACCAATCATCCAAGACTTCTTGCTTTATTTTATGGGGCAAAAAGAGAGAAGATCCATTTCATAATCCACCTTACTAAAAAGCATCAATTGCAAAATTTGGGCAAAGACATTCACAACAAATATGTTGGTAATCTCTCCAGTTGGTCCTGAGGTCTGTTTTATATCTTTCTCCTCTCAGAGTGGTACGTGTATGAAATGGGCTGCCAAAGGAAGTGGTGGAGGCTGGTACAATTGCAACATTTAAGAGGTATTTGGATGGGTATATGAATAGGAAGGGTTTGGAGGGTGCTGGCAGGTGGGACTAGATTGGGCTGGGATATCTGGTCGGCATGGGCAGGTTGGACTGAAGGGTCTGTTTCCATGCTGTACATCTCTATGACTCTATGACTCTCCATATGTTATACATTTCTGAATTGCTCATGAAGACCAGATAATCCAAAATTACAGCCACTACAGTAGATGTTACTGGTAATCTTGATGTTGGTAAATGAGCAGCTGATTTCAAGATGCTTGGCTTTATAGGTTGATTGATTTTTGTCCTGATTCCTTTCAAATGTCGCTGACTTGCAACATTCAGAGTAAGACAGTCATTTACCTGTGGTGCAGGGGTATTTAAATAGCTACTCTCAGAGCTGTGACCCTCACAGTAGATGAGCCCACATACTAGGATTTCAGGACACTATTACATACAGACCACAGTTGAAGCTCACTTTTAACTCCTGTCCTAGTTTTGAGAGTGTGGAAAACACAAATATAAATTGTGTGCAGCACACCAGCTCTTTTTTTACCATCATGTTCACAATCTTACATACATGCAGGAGATTAAAAGTTCAGTTTGTGGTGCATTTTCTCCCTTTGAAGTTTCTTTAACATCTTATCAGTCTGACATGTCAAAGTCTCTCTCTCTCCAGTATGCAACTGAATATATGTCTGCAGTCAAATTTTGGCTGTATATCCTTTTCTGAAAAAAAAACATGTCGTAATTAAAATTGGACATATTCAATCGGGGCCATGTAATCTTCTGATAAATTAAAAGAAATTTACAGCCTTCTCAGTATATTTTGGAAAAAATACAACCAATATTACACAAAGCACATGAGTAGAGTGCATTCCTGAAACTGAGGCAAAAATTCTGGTTAAGTAACATGATCTAACAAACCTATACTGTATCAAATATTTACCACTGATCTCTTGCAATATTGAGGGGATCATCTTTTTTAAAAATCAGTCAGAGGTAGTTGGTCTGCATTGCCTGGTAAGTAAATAGATTGGGTCTGGAGAGTGTGATACCTCAGATGTAGAATTAGTGGATGCAATATCAAGCTGTGAATATGTATCAACAAAAGAACAGCAAATGTAGCATTTTATACTTAAACCTCCTGGAGACAGAATATTATCATAGAATGTGCAAATGACATAAAAGACTTTTTTTTATGCTTTCCTAGGATAAGGGCATCACTGGCTAGGCCAGCATTTATTGCCCATCTCTAATTGCTCAGAGGGCAGTTAAGGGTCAACCACATTGCTGTGGGTCTGAGTCAGACCAGGTAAGGATGGCACAAAAACTGAAATTGCTGGAAAAGCTCAGTAGGCCTGGCAGCATCCATGGATCGAAATCAGAGTTAATGTTTCAGGTTGCATGCACCTTCCTCAGAACAGGTACATTTCCTTCCTTAAAGGACATTCAGGACATAATGATGAATTTCCTCAGCAGAATTAAAACAAAGAAGGTCTTGTATTTGCAGCATCTTTAATAAGCATGGGACACTACAGAGCACTATACAACTAACAAGACACTTACTTTGGAGTATTATAATGCAGGAAACATGACAAGCCAATTTGTGCACAGGGCAAGGCAGCATAACTTCCATGCTTTCTGTGAAATGATTTCATAGATCTTTAATGTTCAAAGCAGAGTCTGCATGGGACCTCTGTTATTTGTAACATCTGAAAAACAACACCTCCTACAATGCAGTTCTCCCTAAGCTCACACTGGAGAACAACCTTGGATTTATGCTGAAGTTCTGAAATTGATGTTGGAGGTTGACCTTCTAATCCACAGGTGAGAATGTTACTAATTGAGCAATGGCCTGCAAATCTACTCTGGAAGGAGACTTCCCAAAGGGGGAGATAAATTTGAGCTCCAAGATTTCAAAGCAATGATATTTGTAGAAGGAACACAATGTCTAACTGTGGACTTAAGATTCTATAGGACTTCATCATTGCCCACCTCCTAGGAAACCATTTCCAGGACACCAAGGTCTAGCTATCTAGCTGTCAACCAGAGGAAAATTGGAGCCAATAGACTGCAATAGAAGCTTCACAATAAAATCCAGCAAACCAGGACCCCATGGTCAAACTGCTCATTTACTCCTGGTGCTATCTTTGCATTGGATTATAGACAGAGGCCAGTTGTAAAACAACAGGCTAGTCCAGGATCGCAACATGTGTGATTGCATATGTTATTACATACATTGCTTAAGATATGGAATTGAAATGAAGAGCCAATACATTTTTTCTGTTATTCTGTCTCTACCTATATGATCAAATGCTCACAAGATTACACTGAAGTAGATTGCACATATCAGGGTGGAACAAGATTTCATTGGTTGAATAGTCATTTTTCACTCTATTCTTGCTTCACTTCACATGACAATCTTGAGGCAGTTCCCATTTTATTATCATTAATTTGTATTATTTCCCATTGGTTGTTCCTGGTTCTTTTTTCAAAACACCTGTTCTAATTGTTTCAGAATTTTTTATTTTGTTTCGCTTGTTAAAGTGAGGCAGGGAGAAATGTATTTTAAGGATCTGCCATTAGCTCCGGGAATGGCCAGGAGCGGGTCACTCTATCAGGGACCAAGCGAAGCTGAGCTCACTCTATTCCAACAATGTGATCCAGCTCCATTTTCAGAAGAATATTTTCTGCTTGTGTGTTCCTGCAAGCCCAAAGTGGTGTTGTACGAATGCAAATAACTACCTGACTTGTTTATTGCATTGCTGTAACTATTTGCAGATTGTGTGAATACGACCTGCAATCCTACAGCGACTGAAGGAGCATGGTGGCTTCAGATCTGTCTCTTCCAAGCTCCTTTTTTACTCTGACCAAGTCCCCTTGCATCATCATAATGGATGGCACTTGATGTAACAATCAAATATTAACTACTTCAGATCCATTCACAACAGTTTGCTCCTGCTTGCCTTGTTCCTTAGCTGCCACTCTTCTGACTTATCGGAATGAGACATTAGTACTTCTTTGATGCTTACCATGAACAGTCCAAAGATGTGCAGATTAGGTGGGATTGGCCATGCTGGATTGTTCACAGTATCCAGGGTGTGCAGGCTAAAAGGATTAACCATGGAAAATACAGGGTTACAGGGATAGGATGGGAGGGTGGGTCTGGGAGACATGCCTTTTGGAGAGTTGTAGTGGGTTCGATGGGCTGCATCACTTGCTTCCACACTGTAGGGATTCTGTGATGCTATGATTCCATGAATTGGATTGAGACTCTGAACCCATTTCCTATTGAATTTTTACAACCAGCTATGACAGATTTGGTTTCATCAATTAGATCACATTTAGAATTGTTTTTAGAATAAATGGACAAACAAAACTGATGGGCAGGAAAGGGCCAACTGGTTCCTCAAGCCTGGTCCACCACACTGTGATGACTGAAGAATCATTACTCCTCCACCACCATCATCTTCACAGTCATGGAATCCTCTGGGAGAGATGAATAAAATAAAGAAATATCCAAGTATCAATAAAAGAAACAATTCTCTGGAAAATTCATCTCTAATCCTCTCAGGCAAATGAAACCAGTCCAGGAGATCACAAATAACCAAGTATGATCTACAACAACATTTGCCTTCAATATGATGCTATCCCTGACCCAGTAAAGAACAGTCCTAGTACAGAGTCAGCACTCAGTCACCTGACAGCAATTCCAATAACCTCTGGGAAAAGAAAAACTGCCAAATATTCAGTGGAGGTGTTCAAAACCATGAGACACCATCAGCAATCTCTCCAGGAATGAAAGTGATTGGCAAAACAACCATTGGCCTATGAAAGAAAAATCTTTTTACAGTGTACATGGTTAGGATCTGGAATGTATTACCTTAAAGTGTGGCCCTGATAATTGCTAACATGACCTTCAAAATTGAATTTGATATGCACCTGAAGAAACAAGATTCACGGGGCTTAGGGAAAAGAGGTGGGGGAGTGGGACTAACGGAGTTGCTCTTGCGAAGAGCCACGATGGATATAAAGAGCCGAATGTTGTCTTGTCGGGCCGTAACTAATCCATTATTCTAGCTGGTCCATTATTGTTCGTACACAGTTTAAACTCATCATTCCTGGTCTTGCTCGTTCTGTTAACCTGGAATAATCTGCCAAGTCCTTTACTAGTATTTATTGTATACAGAGCAATCCTGATTATCCGGCATTCAATTATCCCAATTTTGCATTATCCAGCACGTTGCAGGATCCTGATGCTTGGCTAAACTATGTTATCCGGAACTCGATGAACTGAACAAAATACTCTCAGTCTGTGTCCTTCGGAGAGTCGCGATTCCTCGGTAACCTAACAGCTGAAAAGGTCAAGTGTAGTAATGAGGTCACTCAGATCCTGTTTTAGTCTTGGTTAACAAATCCATGGTGTGTTATTTTGAGTTGAATCTTATTTGTGGAAACAAATGCAGGAACATTGTCTGATAAATGTCATCTGATTCAAGCTCCTTTGACAGCACCTTCCAAACTTGCTAGCTTCACTGCTCAGAAGGACAAGGGCAGCAGATGCAGGAGAAAACCATTACCTGCAAGTTCCCCTCCAAGTCACACACCATCCTAACATGGAACTATATTGTCAAGTCCTTCATTGTTGCTGGGTCAAAGTCTAGCACTCTCATCCTATCAGCACGGTGGTTATTCCTACACTCCAGGAATTATGTTAGATCAAGAAGGCACCTCAGCGCCTCCCTTTTCAGGGCAATTAGGGAATGGGCAATAAATGCTGGACCTAGTCTATGATTCCCACATTCTATGCATGGATTTTAAACATCAATTAACCTCAGCAGTTTTACTGCTTTAAGGGCTAGGAAAGCTCATGAGCCTACTGACCTGGATGACACCACATTACCCACCAGCAGGCTAGAACAAGGCAATGCCCACAAGTTGCTTTGTAACTGCAGTTGGACTCCTGTTGAAGGGCTCTTGCTCAAAACATTGACTCTCCTGCTCCTCAGATGCTGCTTGACCTGCTGTGCTTTTCCAGCACCACACTCTCAGCTCTGATCTCCAGCACCTGCAATCCTCACTTTCTCCCTGCAAGTTCACAGCATGTCTGTGAAGTAAATCTGTTGAATAATTTCAAATTAATTGAACCTGGGTTACTGACCAATCCAGGATGGGGGTGTTGATTCTGTACTAAGGAAACTGACACAAGAAATGACATGGTGATCAGAAGTGAGTTTTTATTAATAAGGAAGCAGGTGAACTTGATATACACAAAAAAAAGCTTCAGGCAAGATTTGTATTGTGTAGAAATTGCATTTACCTTAAGAACCTGGG
The DNA here is from genome assembly GCF_020745735.1 of Hemiscyllium ocellatum. NCBI lineage: Eukaryota > Metazoa > Chordata > Chondrichthyes > Orectolobiformes > Hemiscylliidae > Hemiscyllium > Hemiscyllium ocellatum. The sequence goes on along the minus strand of NC_083437.1, from coordinate 37,892,606 downwards.
AAAACAAATGGACAGGAGGTAAATGGTGAGTATTTGATTGTCAAACTGGCCAGATCCAATGATACATGTGGATGGCAAGTCTGTTCCAAAGTGTGCGATAAGAGCTACAAGGCTGTTAAGACAACCCCAAGAGCCACTCCCACAATTAACTTTGCAAAGCAATGACATTTGAGCCATAGCCAGAAGGAGCATAGGAGAGATTTTCTTTTTCAAAAATCAATAGAAGCACAGCAGCTGCATTGATGAAACTCCAAATTGAGTAACTCATAATCTTGCTCCTACAAATCCCCAATGCATCAAAGGTGTTTGCAAAAGACAGGGAACATTAGACAACTGGCTACCGAATTCCCCAGCATGAATTAGAGGTACACAGGTATCCAATCCAAAATTAGGTTTTCTAAACAAATGATGGAGCTATTGGTTTTAGATGTAACTGTTGCAAAACTGGATAAGCAAGTGAAGAAAATAAAGGTGGACATTGAAAACAAGGGTTTGCAGAGTCAACACTTCAGGCCTGCTGAAGAGGTCCACAAAAGTCCTGCTAAGTTATGGGAAATGCCAGAAGATCAGTTGGCGTAATAGTGAGGTTTAGGATTCACCACCTGGTGGCAATGTCTGGCTGCAAAAATCAAATAATCAGATGGTCAGAAGGTGCTGGGATGAGGTTCTCAGAGCTGAAGGCTGGTTACAGCTTCAACACCAGCCGAATGTTTCCAAAAAGACCACTTGGAGAGAAAGAATTGTCACAATATTGTCATGCTGTGAAGAAATTACAAAAAAAAAGCCACTGTAGACAACCAACAGCACCGACAAAGCACTGGATGCAGCTGACATCATTGTTGGCATAATAATAAAACAAAGAACTGCGCTTGCTGGAAATCGGAAACAAAAATAAAAAATAAATAAGAAATTGCTGGAGAAATTCAGTAGGTCTGGCTGCATCTATGGACGGAAAAGCAAAGTTAATATTTCAGATCTAGTGACCTTTCTTCAGAACATTATTGGCATGGTAGCCAGGTCACAATGAAAAAAATCTTTGAAAATCATGTAGTGCAGTGGACTCATCTATGCAAGAACTCTGGGCGCACAGATACAACTAGGGGTTGCAATAGGATGCAACCAGAGACAAAGCCTGTGTAACATGCTGACAGTAACAGTGGGGAGTGCACCATGGTCCTGCATAAGCACAAGCTAATATTTGAAGTTCGCAACAAGACGGACCAGAGTCAAGATTGAGAGTGCAGGAACATTCAACCAGAAGGTGAACAGACCTTCCACATTGTGACTGTGATAGGTTTATTTCATAGATAGACTGATAACTAGCAGTTACAGAGCAGTGTAACATCCTCAGTCTAACACTTGTGGCTAAGAAGCCTTGTGGTTGCTGGTCATGTAGTGTCATCTTGGTTCATTGGCATAAATTTAACTGCATTAACACAGCAGCTCTATGTTGACAAGTTGTAACTAAGTCATTTGATTGGGCTAAGGAGATTTTCAGAAAATTACCATGGAGAATTATTAGTGTGATTTTGCAGAACTGAGCACAGCTTGCAAGTTATTACAGAAAGTTTCAATCCCTCAGTCTTCTACATTTTATCATTATTCTGAAGGAACATTACACTCGTCTGTTATTCCCAATTCCTGGTAATGCTGACTTCAACTCAGCTGCATCATAGTCTTTCAGCTATTCTCTCAAGAATAATTGAGTGATTACCATTATTGACCTGACAGGAGTCTGCTGAAGACTGTGAAAAAAGCATGATCTCAGCAAAAAAGGTGTTTGGGAAACCTTTTATTGTTTGCCTACAAATATCTGTGACATTGACATAAATCTCACCACTGTGTCAACTGTTGCACAGTTGCAATTAAAATCACACAAAGTCCTTCTGGTTTGCCTCCTACTAATCAATAAAAGATTGGCCAATCACTTAAATGTAGGGTTAACCCGGTAAAGAGGCTAGGCAAGTGGTGTATCTTCATTTCAGCAGGCAGTGAGAGATAAAGTAACTGGCACCGCACGGTGGTTGTTAGCATGCAGGTTTAGTAAACAGTGTTGGCACATTCATCTGTCTGGTTTATGATTCCACATTATACAGGGTGGTACCACAGCTAACATACCATAGGTTCGTGTTGAATTTCAGATAAAATTCAATTGGTCAAACTAACAGTCTTGAAGCAAAACACACTTTATTTATACATTATAGTTAAGATTAGATTAGATTAGATTCCCTACAGTGTGGAAACAGGCCCTTCAGCCCAACAAGTCCACACCAACCCTCCAAAGAGTAGCCACCCTGACCCATTCCCCTATCCTGTATTTACCCCTGACTAATGCACCTAACACTATGGGCGATTTCGCATGGCCAACTCACCTGACCTGCACCTTAAAATGCAACAAAAGAAAGAACTAGAATAACTTAACTCAACTGGAAAACTAACAGAATAATAGATTATTTGACTATGAAATAATAACGGTTCCAAAATAATAGTATCCCATAAACACACGATTGGCAAAGGCAGTTTCAGTAAAAAAAGAAGCTTGTCTCACATGCAATTCTTCACTGCAGGAGGAAAACCATCAAGACAAAACTTAGACAGAAAGTAGCAGGGAGAAATGTACTGTAGCTTCCAAATCAGCTTCAAGACCCCAGCAACTGCCACTGAAAAACTAGAACTAAAATACCTGGCTCTGTGGGAGTTAGATTCCACCCATTCAGGCTGCTTCTATTGTTTCAACTTTAAAACACCCAAAGCCCCACAAACTATTTACTTTCACAGCTGCTTTTTCTGTTACTACCCACCTATTGTTTATTCCTTACCCCCTCCCCCCCACCCTATCTTCTGCATATAAACCGACATTTTCCCAGCTACCATCAGTTCTGAGGAAGGGTCACCGGACCCAAAACGTTAACTCTGATTTCTCTTCACAGCTGCTGCCAGACCTACTGAGCTTTTCCAGCAACATCTGTTCTTGTTGCATACAGTTTACTTTATTGAACTCACCTCTGTCTTAAAAACTCTCTTCATTAAAAAAAAGGACAAAGTACACCTCCTTTTGGGTGGCACGGTGGCTCAGTGGTTAGCACTGCTGCATCACAGCAGAAGGGTCCCAGGTTCGATTCCAGTCTCGGGCAACTGACTGTGTGGAGTTTGCACGTTCTCCCAGTGTCTGCATGGGTTTCCTCTGGGTGCTCTGGTTTCCTCCCACAGTCCAAAGATGTGCAGGTCAGGTGAACTGGCCATGCTAAATTGCCCATAATGTTAGGTGCATTAGTCAGAGGGAAATGGGTCTGGGTGGGTTTCTCTTCGGAGGGTTGGTGTGGACTTGTTGGGCTGAAGGGCCTGTTTCCACACTGTAGAGAATCTAATCTAAAGCCAAACCTTGGTTTTGGAGCCATGAGCAACATCATCTCTTGTGAATTTGGTCAATTTTATTGCTTTGCTCCTGAAAACAAAAGTTTATTCCCTCTCCTTGCCTTCCTATTCCTTCCTTTTCCTCAAACTGATTTGATTAGAACCAGAAGAAATACTGAGTGTAACCAGACTGCAAATTTTTGTGTTCCTGTTTAAATAAGTCTAGGTTCAGATCTGGAAACTCTTTAAATCAGTCGCTTCCGAATACATTGCAAAAATAGCCTACATTTTAAATATTGAACACTGCTTCTTAAAGGATGACAAAGTTGTGTTAATTTGAACAATACATCCCAGCATACTGCCTACACAGTTTGTGTTTGCAACTTAAACTTCACAATAATAACCACAGTCATGCTGTTGGCATGAAAATGAATTAACTTCCCAAACCATATCAAAGCAGACAATTGTTAAAAGTCTGGTTGCACATATTAAACTTAAAAATGCTTCTCACGAAATATTTTAAGTAGCACATGGATCATTCATAGCTGCTGGCAAATGTTGAATAGTCTGTAATTCCTTGCTCCAGGAAAGAGAAGGTCAAGAGTCACTCTGATATGATCAATGTCTTTTTAGACTGTGGCCAGTTTTGAAAGGCTCACAGAATCAAATTTGAAGTAGACTGGAAAGGCTGGGACTTTCTTCACTGGAGGGATAGAGATTGAGAGATGACCTTATTGAGAGGTATGGATAAGGTGAATGACAATGATCTTTTCCTTAGTGCGGGGGAGTTCAAAACTAGGGCGCATTTTTTAAGGTGAGATGAAAAAGATTTTAAAATGACTTGAGGGGGCAACTGTTACATAGAGTGGAATGAACTGCCAGAGAAAATGGTGGATGCAGATATAGTTGCAACATTTAAAAGACATTTGGATAAGTACATGAATAGAAAAGGTTGGGAGGATATGGGCCAAGAGCAGCCAGGTGGGACTAGTTTAGTTTGGGAACTGGTTGGAACTAAGGGTCTAGTTCCATGCTGTATGACGTTATGATTCTATAAGTCTTACAGCATAGAAGGCGACCACTGGCCCAGTATGTCTACACCAGCTCTTCATTACCTGACACTCACCTTTAAAAGAAGAAAAAGTTAGGATGTAGGCTATCTATATCTTGAGGGGTTTTAGTCTGGTCCGTAAGAGAAATAAGGTTTTGTTTCAATGTTGTGAGTGCTTATGATCTAGAATGTACTCCCTGATAGGATGGTGCAAACAGATTCAATCATAATTTTCAAGATGTGAATTGAATGTATGCTTGAATAGAAAATTAGTGAGGGCTATAGGAAAGGGGAGGGAAGTGGTCCTACTTCGAAGCTCTTGTAAAGAGGGTCTGAATGGCCTCCTTTTCTGCATTAATGCCCCATGATCAATGATAGTAATTGCTGCTGCTGCAACACTACAAGTGGAATCCACTATAGTCCCATGGACTGTTCTCCTGTTCGATAGAAGCAAATGGTGGTAGATATAACCTAAGGGTCACCAAGTCACATTGTGTCAACCAAAATGCCCATGCAAAGTACCAACAACAACACATATTAGTATAGCACCTTTACATACGTTAAGATGTCACCAGGTATTTTACAGATGTGCAATATTGTACTTTTCAGAAGGAAGGAACATTAGGATAGGTGAGCATAACTGTGCCCTAAAGTGGTAGTTTTTAAGATCTATTTTACAGGAGGATAGAATCAGAGAGGGGGAAGAGAGTTTAGGGGTGTCATTCTTGGGGTAGCTTATTGCTTTCAATTAACTCTCTTCCCCACTTGTTTCCCCTCTCAGCGGTCTCTCTCCCAGAACATGAACACAAAATTAACTTCCCCATTTCAGAAAAGCGTTGTTGGATCACCTGGTATGGGAACTCTGCACTTTCTCTAAAAACCTGCCAATGCAATTTTACTGCACCAGTTATTTCAATCTTGGCACACCAGAGTCAATCTGATGAGATCCTAGTCTTTGTTGGAGTGCTGACTGGAACTTCACATTTTCAAATAAGTAAAACATCGACAGAGTTTTTTTCCAGGTGTCAGTAAGTCCTTTAATAAATTGCTGCCAGATGGAAGTCAATATTTTTGGCTGATTTTTCTACCAGCACAGATTTTCCACCCTCTGTTTATTTTGATAGAAACTGGTTGCTGCGCAGTTTGTTAAAACTACAAATTTAATGAGTTAGTCGGGTGTGACTGATCAACTTTAGGCACAATGTGATTTTCCCAAGGTGACCACAGATTTCTGGCTAGTGTGGAATTAAAACACAAATACACCAATCCTCAGAGATCCACAGAATCATCATGCCTTTAAAAAAATAGTCTTCAATTGGGAAACCTGTTCTTGCATTTCAATAGGCTGTTGTGTATTTTAGATTTTTCTGAGCAATACAGTGATGACACTAATTTCAAAGTGAGCAAACAGGTTTTAATTGCAACATGTCAAAATATTAAAATATATCTGCAATCCCAAAATATTTATACTCATGCATAGATTCTATTATCCTCTGTGGTGTTGTTTACTTTAACTCTGAGTCCACACCCAGGCCAAATCAATCAAGAATAGTGAGCATAGGTCAATTACCAGGTTTGCATAATTGGACCCAATTCAATTAAACCTTTAAATCACAGAAGGAGGGCATTTAGCTCATTCTTCTGCATCTGCTCATTAAATGAAAATCATTATCCCGTGCCAATTCCCTGCATTGTTACCAATGCCCTTGTACATTACTTTTTATCCAAATAATCATCCAACGCCCTCTTTGAACGCCCCAATTGAACTCGCCTCCACCACATTTCCAAACAGAGCATTCGACGCTCTAACTATTCGCTGTGTGAGAAAGGTCCTTATCTACTCTGTCCAGCCTGTTCATGATTTTAAAAACCTCTATCAGGTCTCATTTAGCCTTCTTCTCTCCAAGGAGAACAGTCCCATCTTCTTCAACCTATCCTCCTAACTAAAACTTCTTATCCCTGGACCATCTCTCTGATGTGTTCAAATCCTCCCCTGTAATGTGGGGCATTGGTAGGTACCATAGTTCTAACTTGAGAACGGGCATGGATTTTTCTTCCTGCAAGATGACTGCCACATTTCCTGCTGCTTCAATCATTCTGTTTGGATGTGTTATTGTACACCTCTGGAGCAAGTAGGTTGTGAAATCAGGCCTGTTGAAAATGTGTTGCTGGTTAAAGCACAGCAGGTTAGGCAGCATCCAAGGAACAGGAAATTCGACGTTTCGGGCCAGAGCCCTTCATCAGGCCTCTTGGCTCAGAGGTGGGACAGTACCACTATGCCACAACCACCCCCAAGTAAGAGTAAGAAAATCAATGGATCAATTCAGAGAGAATGTGATTCATTAAACACTACCAGGGCCAAAGATGAATGGACTTGGTTTATCTGAGAATCAGTTCATCGGATAAGTTGAGATTATGTCAGAGGTATGCATACATTGCTAAATCAATTTTTCAGCATTTGTCTAACAATAATTCACCATATTAGTGGAAGAATACACTCAGCATTATACAACATGCGCAGATTTTTCTGCTGTCACTGCTAGTGGCCTTGGAGATTGGGAGGACATTTAATTAAATGGGATGGTGTCATAATTTGTTCAAAGTTTGTGCCTGATTAAGGAACTGGACATCATGACGGGAGGGCACTCAGTGACATTAGAACATAGAACAATACAGCGCAGAACAGGCCCATCGGCCCTCATTGTGCATTGAAGGATCTATGTACATGGACTCCACAATCTCATTGCACATCCACACTACCAAAAATCTTTCCGTTGACCCAGTATTCTGCCTTCCTATTATTCTTTCCAAAGTGAACCACATTTATCTGCATTGAACTCCATTTGCCACCTCTCTGCCCAATTCTGCAGTTTATCCAAGTCCCATTGCAACCTGCAACATTCTTCCACTCCACCAACTTTAGTGTCATCTGCAAACTTACTGACCCATCCACCTATGCCTGCGTCTAAATCATTTATAAAAATGACAAACAGCAGTGGTCCCAAAATAGATATTTATGGCACACCACGAGTAACTGGACTCCAGGCTGAATATTTTCCATCAAGCACCACTCGCTGCTTTCTTAAAGATAGACAGTTTCTAATCCAAACTGCTAAATCATCCTCAATCCTATATCTCTGCATTTTCTCCAACAGCCTACCATGTGGAACCTTATCAAAGGCTTTACTGAGTTCATGTGCACCACATCAACTGCCCTACCCTCATCCACATGCTTGGTCTCCTTCTCAAACACTCAATGAGGTTTGTGAGACGTAACCTATCCTTGACGAAACCATGTTGACTATCTGCAATCAAATTGTTGCTTGCTAGTCGTGCCTCTGCTGTTGCTATCTGACCCATTCCTCCCTAATACTCCTAGTCTGCAAAGTTACAAAGCAGCTCCCCACCCCCGCCCCCACCCGACCCCCGCCTCCACAATAACTCCATTGTAGACTGGGTCATTCCATGATCCTGTGAGTCCAAAGGGTGTTTTCCCTGCAGCAACTACCTGCGGTGCTGCTGAATCACAAGTGTGGGGCTGTTGAGAGTAGACAAGGCATTGACCCCTGGGTTCTTATTCCAGAGGAAAGTCCTCTGTTGGTCTCATCACTGTCTGAGTGGTGTGTGGCTCTGTGGAGCTCCCCAAAAAGATACAGTGCTGACCTCTCACTGGCTATCCATCCAGCAGGCAAGATTTCTATTGCTTCAACCACTTGTTATTTCTATGTGGAGGTTGATTCCTGCATTTTTTCTAAATTATAACAACAACTACACCTACAAAGAAATTTGTTGACAATAAAGCACATTGAAATATCTTGAGGTTGTGAAAGGTGCTAATTAAATGCAATTTCTTTCCTGCTAGGCATAACCGATGTATGCTATTCATAATATGGTAAAATTCAATATAATAATAATACATTAATAAT